>NC_073424.1:40000-340000 GCF_028641065.1 Leucoraja erinaceus
CTATTTAGAGCAGAGATGAGGAAACACTTTTTCACACAGAGGGTTGTGAGTCTGTGGAATTCTCTGCCTCAGGGGGCGGTGGAGGCCAGTTCTCTGGATACTTTCAAGAGAGAGCTAGATAGGGCTCTTAAAGATAGCGGAGTCAGGGGATATGGGGGAGAAGGCAGGAACGTGATCACATTGAATGGCGATGCTGGCTCGAAAGGCTGAATGGCCTACTCTTGCACCTATTGTCTATGTTTCTATGGACTGGGCACCATCCCACGCTGAATGGGAGAAGCCAGAGGGTAATGGTGGATGGCTGTTTATCGGGTTGGAGGCAGGTGACTAGTGGGGTGCCTCAGGGATCTGTGTTCGGTCCTTTGTTGTTTGTCATGTACATCAATGATCTGGATGAAGGGGTGGTAAATTGGATTAGTAAGTATGCAGATGATACCAAGATAGGGGGTGTTGTGGATAATGAAGAAGATTTCCAAAGTCTACAGAGTGATTTAGGCCATTTGGAAAAATGGGCTGAAAGATGGCAGATGGAGTTTAATGCTGATAAATGTGAGGTGCTACACCTTGGCAGGACAAATCAAAATAGGACGTACATGGTAAATGGTAGGGAATTGAAGAATACAGTTGAACAGAGGGATCTGGGAATAACCGTGCATAGTTCCTTGAAGGTGGAATCTCACGTAGATAGGGTGGTAAAGAAAGCTTTTGGTATGCTAGCCTTTATAAATCAGAGCATTGAGTATAGAAGCTGGGATGTAATGTTAAAATTGTACAAGGCATTGGTGAGACCAAATCTGGAGTATGGTGTACAATTTTGGTCGCCCAATTATAGGAAGGATGTCAACAAAATAGAGAGAGTACAGAGGAGATTTACTAGAATGTTGCCTGGGTTTCAGCAACTAAGTTACAGAGAAGGTTTGAATAAGTTAGATCTTTATTCTCTGGAGCACAGAAGGTTAAAACTTGATAGAGGTCTTTAAAATGATGAGAGGGATAGACAGAGTTGATGTGGACAAGCTTTTCCCTTTGAGAATAGGGAAGATTCAAACAAAAGGACATGACTTCAGAATTAAGGGACAGAAGTTTAGGGGTAATATGAGGGGGAACTTCTTTACTCAGAGAGTGATAGCGGTGTGGAATGAGCTTCCAGTGGAAGTGGTGGAGGCAGGTTCGTTGGTATCATTTAAAAATTAATTGGATAGGCATATGGATGAGAAGGGAATGGAGGGTTATGGTATGAGTGCAGGCAGGTGGGACTAAGGGGAAAAAGTTGTTCGGCACGGACTTGTAGGGCCGAGATGGCCTGTTTCCGTGCTGTAATTGGTATATGGTTATATGGTTATATGGTATGGCTCTATAATACTGGGTGCAGAAAATTGAGCTTTATAGAGCAACTACAGCCTTTGAGAGGTAGTTGAGGCCAATTCTCTGGATGCTTTCAAGAGAGAGTTGTGGGCCTGTTCCACTTAAGCGATTTTTTAGGCAACTACAGGCGACTAGTTTGTCGCCATATGTTCGCCGGGAGTAGACTCCTCAGTCGCGCAAAATAGCGTCTTTCTGATCGGCGCTAAATTTTCAGCGTGCTGATAAATTTTCGGTGACAGTAGGGTTGGCGCCAATGAGCGTAGCTTGACATCTCCTGACGCAGGTGCTGTCGTAGGTTGTCGGTGGCAGTCGCTTAAAGAATCGCCAAGTGGGACAAGCCCATTAGAGAGAGCTCTTAAAGATAGCGGAATCAAGGAATATGGGGAGAAGGCAGGAACGGGGTACTGATTGGGGATGATCAGCCATGATCACATTGAATGGCGGTGCTGGCTCGAAGGGCCAAATGGCCTCCTCCTGCACCTATTGTCTATTGAATAGATCGGGTAGATGGTCTTTCACCCTGGGTAGGGGAATAGATCTATTGTACTGCAGTTGTACAGGGTCTTGGTGAGACCACACCTGGAGTATTGCGTACAGTTTTGGTCTCCTAATCTGAGGAAAGACATTCTTGCCATAGAGGGAGTACAGAGAAGGTTCACCAGACTGATTCCTGGGATGTCAGGACTTTCATATGAAGAAAGACTGGATAGACTCGGCTTGTACTCGCAAGAATTTAGAAGATTGAAGGGGGATCTTATAGAAACTTACAAAATTGTTAAGGGGTTGGACAGGCTAGATGCAGGAAGATTGTTCCCGATGTTGGGGAAGTCCAGGACAAGGGGGTCACAGTTTAAGGATAAGGGGAAATCCTTTAGGACCTTTAGGATGAGAAAAACAATTTTCACACAGAGTGGTGAATCTGTGGGATTCTCTGCCATAGAGGGTAGTTGAGGCCAGTTCATTGGCTATTAAGTTAGATGTGGCCCTTGTGGCTAAAGGGATCAGGGGGTATGGAGAGAAGGCAGGTACAGGATACTGAGTTGGAAGATCAGCCATGATCACATTGAATGGCGGTGCAGGCTCGAAGGGCTGAATGGCCTACTCCTGCACCTATTGTCTATGTTTCTATGTCTATCGGGTATCTTCCCAGCAACCAAGGCCCAACGTACCCAATGCCCGGCTGGCTGCTGCCCGCACTCCGCACTTGTGCCACGTGCCCAGGGTGTGGATGGGCACGTAGTTGGCCTCCAGCTCGCAGTTGGGGTTGAGCAAGACACCCTGCAGCTTGGACACCAGGCTGGCGGGGCGCCCCCTGTAGGGCCCCAGGAAGACGCGTCTCTGGGCATAGTCGTTGGCGTGAAGGTTGTCCCATATCAGCGGCCGCCGCTTCACCACCTCCTGCACGTCCGCCACCGACTCCACCGAGATCTCCTTGGAGATAACCGTGCTGCCTGCAACACGCACAAACAAAAACAAAAACTCATCATTCCCTACAGCAGCAGATTTGCTGCCCTAACAGTCCCGGGCTCGATCCTGACTACGCCTGCAGTCTGTACGGACTTGGTACGTTCTTCCCGTCACCTGCGTGGGTAGGATATTCAAGACAAGAGTCAAGAGAGTTTTGTTGCCATGTGTCCCAGATAGGACTTGCTTGCAGAATATGTAATGAATCCAGTGGTGAATCTCTGGAACTCTCTGCCACAGAGGGTAGTTGAGGCCAGTTCATTGGCTATATTTAAGAGGGAGTTAGATGTGGCCCTTGTGGCCAAGGGGATCAGAGGGTATGGAGAGAAGGCAGGTACGGGATACTGATTTGGATGATCAGCCATGATCATATTGAATGGCGGTGCAGGCTCGAAGGGCCGAATGGCCTCCTCCTGCACCTAATTTCTATGTTTCTATGTAAACATAACACAGAACAGGAGATAAAAGTTCAGTGTGTCTGTATATCTTTGAAACATATAAGATTGTTAAGGGTTTGGACACACTAGAGGCAGGAAACATGTTCCCGATGTTGGGGGAGTCCAGAACCAGGGGCCACAGTTTAAGAATAAGAAGTAAGCCATTTAGAACGGAGACGAGGAAACACTTTTTCTCACAGAGAGTGGTGAGTCTGTGGAATTCTCTGCCTCAGAGGGCGGTGGAGGCAGGTTCTCTGGATGCTTTCAAGAGAGAGCTAGATAGGGCTCTTAAAAATAGCGGAGTCAGGGGATATGGGGGAGAAGGCAGGAACGGGGTACTGATTGGGGATGATCAGCCATGATCACATTGAATGGCGGTGCTGGCTCGAAGGGCCGAATGGCCTACTCCTGCACCTATTGTCTATTGCTTTCCAGTTGTTGGTCGGATGGTTCAGTTGGCTGAATCAACCGCATGTCGACTCTCACCTGTCCAGATGACCCCGATCCCAGGGTGAAGGTCGGCCCCAATGACCTTCAGATAGTTGGAGGCTTTGAGACTCGGGTAGCACAGGGAGACGCAGTACTCTGAAACACACCCAAACACACAGAGAAGAAGCTGAGAGCTTTGTTGAGGAGGGCTTATTTTTCTATTTGTTGCTTCTAGAGCTGGGACCAAGGGAACAATATCAGATGTTTCATAAGTTCATAAGTTCTTGGAGCATTCAGCCCATCGAGTCTACTCCACCATTCAATCATGGCCGATCTATCTCTCCCTCCAAACCCATTCTCCTGCCTTCTCCCCCTGACGCCCTGAAGAAATGTTATAAAGTTACTAGACCAAGTGCAGACCCGTTGGGTCTGTTCCCCCAACCTGCGGTTGTGGGGGGGAGGCGGCATGCAGCGTCACACACACTAACTATCCACCCCCCTCCCCCCTACACTCACGCTAATTACCCCCCTTGATATTATATTTTTATTATTAATTTGCTCCTTTTACCCCATAACCACCCTGTCTACTGACGCATAGCCCCCAACTTGCAGTCACATCTAGAGAGGGGGGCTTAGAGAGTGAGGGCAGAGAGAGGGCAGAGACACAGAGAGAGAGACAGAGAGACACAGAGAGAGGGGAAAGAGGGATAGGGGGGTGGAGAGGAGGGTAAGAGGGAGGGTGGGGTGTGAGGGGGAAAGGTGGGGGAGGAGGGGAGGAGAGAGAGAGGGTGAGAGTGAGGGGGAGGGAGAGGGGGTGCTGAGAGAGGGTGAGGGGAAGAGGTGGGGGGGAGGGGGGGGGAGGGTGGAGGGAAGAGGGTATGGGGTGTGGAGGGGAAGGGGTTTAGGGGAGGGACGGGGGGGGAGGAGATGGGAGGAAAAAGAGGGGAGTTAGAGAGAGGGGGGGAAGGGGGGGGGGGAGGGTAGGGAGGGAGAGGGGGGGAGGGGGAGAGGGGAGGGGGAGGGTGGGAGAGGAGAGGGGGAGAGGAGAGGGGGTGAACTGATCTATCTCTCCCTCCTAACCCCGTTCTCCTGCCTTCTCCCCATAACACCCGTATTAATCAAGAATCTATCTATCTCTGCCTGAAAAATATCCACTCACTTGGCCTCGACAGCCTTCTGTGGCAATGAATTCCACAGTTTCACTACCTTCAAGGAACTATGTACCTTCACATTCACCATATTTTGCCACCATTTACATAGAAATAGTCCAAATTACAATCCACACTCATAAGTTCTAAGAGCAGAATTAGACCATTCGGCCCATCAAATCTACTCCATTAAATCATGGATATTTTATCGCACCCTCCTAACCCCATTCTCCTGCCTTCTCCCCCTAACCCCTGACTCCCGCACCAATCAAGAATCTATCTAACTCTGCCTTAAGAATATCCATTGACTTGGCCTCCACAGCCTTCTGTGGCAATGAATTCCACCCTCTAACTAATTAAATTTCTCCTCATCTCCTTCCTAAAGGAACGTCCTTTAATTCTGAGGCTGTGACCTCTCGTCATAGACTCTCCCACTAGTGGAAACATCCTCTCCACGTCCACTCTATCCAAGCCTTTCATTATTTGGTACGTTTCAAGGAACGTCCTTTAAATCGGAGGCTATGACCTCTGGTCCTAGAGGAATCATCCCGTCCACACATAGAAACATAGAAACATAGAAATTAGGTGCAGGAGTAGGCCATTCGGCCCTTCGAGCCAGCACCGCCATTCAATATGATCATGGCTGATCATCCAACTCAGTATCCCGCACCTGCCTCCTCTCCATACCCCCTGATCCCCTTAGCCACAAGGGCCACATCTAACTCCCTCTTAAATATAGCCAATGAACTGGCCTCAACTACCCTCTGTGGCAAAGAGTTCCAGAGATTCACCACTCTCTGTGTGAAAAAAGTTCTTCTCATCTCGGTTTTAAAGGATTTCCCCCTTATCCTTAAGCTGTGACCCCTTGTCCTGGACTTCCCTAACATCGGGAACAATCTTCCTGCATCTAGCCTGTCCAACCCCTTAAGAATTTTGTAAGTTTCTATAAGATCCCCTCTCAATATCCTAAATTCTAGAGAGTATAAACTAAGTCTATCCAGTCTTTCTTCATAAGACAGTCCTGACATCCCAGGAATCAGTCTGGTGAACCGTCTCTGCACTCCCTCTATGGCAATAATGTCCTTCCTCAGATTTAGAGACCGAAACTGTACGCAATACTCCAGGTGTGGTCTCACCAAGACCCTGTACAACTGCAGTAGAACCTCCCTGCTCCTATACTCAAATCCTTTTGCAATGAAAGCTAACATACCATTCGCTTTCTTTACTGCCTGCTGCACCTGCATGCCTACCTTCAATGACTGGTGTACCATGACACCCAGGTCTCGCTGCATCTCCCCCTTTCCCAATCGGCCACCATTTTAGATAATAGTCTGCTTTCCCGTTTTTGCCACCAAAATGGATAACCTCACATTTATCCACATTATACTGCAATCCACATTATACTACACCCACTCTATCCAGGCCGATTCTATCCTATCTATTGGCTGCCATCACAGTCTGTATCGGCTGGCAGGAGCCATGTTCTAACGCACCTGTCGGGCAGAACAAGAAGACGGGAGGCTCCCCCAAGTACCGGTAGATCTCGTTGGCCACCGACACCTGCGCGTGAGCGAATGAGCTGAAGACTTCTTTGTCAGCGGGGCACATGGTGTGGTCGATGTCATCGAACAAGATGGCGAAGGCCCGGCACCCAAACTCCTTGACCTGTTGGAGGGCAAAGGTCACCAGAGAGGTCAGTGGGAGACAGGCGACCAGAGACACAATGGTTCAAGGTTTCTTTCCCAGGGAATGGAGCAGCTGGGCTTGTACACTCTGGAGTTTAGAAGGATGAGAGGGTATCTCATTGAAACATATAAGATTGTTAAGGGCTTGGACATGCTAGAGGCAGGAAACATGTTCCCAATGTTGGGGGAGTCCAGAACCAGGGGCCACAGTTTAAGAATAAGGGGTAAGCCATTTAGAACGGAGACGAGGAAAACATTTTTTCTCACAGAGAGTGGTGAGTCTGTGGAATTCTCTGCCTCGGAAGGCGGTGGAGGCAGGTTCTCTGGATGCTTTCAAGAGAGAGCTAGATAGGGCTCTTAAAAATAGCGGAGTCAGGGGATATGGGCGGAAGGCAGGAACGGGGTACTGATTGGGTATGATCAGCCATGATCACAATGGATGGCGGTGCTGGCTCGAAGGGCCAAATGGCCTACTCCTGCACCTATTGTTTATTGTCTATTTAAGCTGCCAGGGTAAACGGAATGAAAAATGGTTGGGAACCCCTTCACTATGCTCTCTGACTGATGACGGCCAATGTGCCAAAAGCCTTTTGACCACCCGGCCTACCTGCAGTGCCCGCCTTCAAGCAACTATATACCTGACTACACCTTCAAGGAATTATGTACCTGACTCCACCTTCAAGGAACTATGTACATTCACATTCACCATATTTTGGCACCATTTACATAGAAATAGTCCAAATTCCGATCCACACTCATAAGCTCTAAGAGCAGAATTAGACCATTCGGCCCATCAAATCTATTCCACCATTAAATCATGGCTATTTTATTGCTCCTAACTCCATAACCACTGACACCCGCACTAATCAAGAATCTATCCATCTCCACCTTAAAAACATCCATTGACTTGGACTCCATAGCCTTCTGTGGCAAAGTATTCAACAGATTCACCACCCTCCGACTAAAGAAATTCCTCCTCATTTCCTTTCTAAAAGAACGTCCTTTAATTCTGAGGCTGTGGCCTCTAGTCCTTGACTCTCCCACTAGTGGAAACATCCTCTCCACCTCCACTCTAACCAAGCCTTTCACTATTCTGTAAGTTTCAATGAGGTCCCCCCCCTCATTCTTTTAAACTCCAGCGAGTACAGGCCCAGTGCCGGCAAATGTTCATCATAGGTTAACCCACTCATTCCTGGGATCATTCTTGTAAACCTCCTCTGGACCCTCTCCAGAGCCAGCACATCCTTCCTCAGATACGGTGCCCAAAATTGCGGCCTGACCAGAGCCTTAATATCCCTGTTTTTTTTTTGTATTCTAGCCCTCTTGAAATAAATGCCAGCATTGAGTTTGCTTTCTTTACTACTGATTCGACTTGCAGATTAACTTTTTGGGAATCCTGCACCAGCAATCCCAAGTCCCTTTGCACCTCCGATTTCTGGATTCACTCCCCATTTAGAAAATAGTCTACTGCTTTATTCCTACTACCAAAATGCATGACTCCACACTTTGCTACACTATATTCCATCTGCCACTTCTCTGCCCACTCTCCCAACCTGTCCAAGTCGTTCTGCAGAGTCCCTGCTTTCTCTACACTACCTGCCCCTCCACCTATTTCCATATCATCCGCAAACTTGGCCACAAAGCCTTCAATCCCCTCGTCCAAATCATTAATGTACAACGTGAAGGGTAGCGGCCCCCGCACCGACCCTTGCGGAACTCCACTAGTCACTGGCAGCCGACCAGAAAGAGTCCCCTTTATTGCCACTCTTTGTCGTCTGCCATCCAGACAACCTGCTATCCATGCTAGTATCTGCCCTTTGATACAGTGGGCTCTCATCTTCCTCAGCAGCCTCACGTGTGGCACTTTATCAAAGGCTTTCTGAAAATCCAGGTAAACTACATCCACTGACTTTCTGTCCAGCTATTTACTTCTTCAAAGAATTCCAGCAGATTGTTGCGTGCAAAGCAGTCACCGGAAAGACAATACATGCTTACAATCGAGCCATCAACAGTGTACAGATACAGTATAAAGGAAATAATGTGAATAATGTTTGGCGCTAGACAAAGCCCAGTAAAGTTTGATTAAAGATCGTCCGAGGATGTCCAATGAGGTAGATAATAGCTCAGGACCGCTCTCTAGTTGTTGATAGGATGATTCAGTTGCCTGATAACAGCTGGGAAGAAACTGTCCCTGAATCTGGAGGTGTGCGTTTTCACACTTCTGTACCTCTTGCCTGATGGGAGAGGGGAGAAGAGGGAGCGGCAGGGTGAGACTGGTCCTTGATGATGCTGCTGGCCTTGCCGAGGCAGCGTGAGGTGTAGATGGAGTCAATGGAGAGACATAGATCAAGTAGAGGAAGGTAGACAAAAATGCTGGAGAAATTCAGCGGGCGAGGCAGCATCTATAGGGCCTGTCCCACCAGCATGCGACCTGCATGAGGCGAGTGCGACCAAACCGGAAGCGGGGGCCGCGCTGAGATCGAGTGACTGACGTGAAGTTTGAGCGAAGACCGCGGGAAGTTCGCGCGTGACGTACGGCGTTGAGGCGGTGCGTACGGCCTCAATGTGTCTGCGGGCCGGCAGGCCGTTGCCGCGCGGAATCTTTGAACACGGTCAGTTTTTCGGAGCCCCGCGCAATGTCGGGACCAGCTCCGCACAACTCCATACGGCTCCGGCGATCATAGAAACATAGAAACATAGAAATTAGGTGCAGGAGTAGGCCATTCGGCCCTTCGAGCCTGCACCGCCATTCAATATGATCATGGCTGATCATCCAACTCAGTATCCCGTACCTGCCTTCTCTCCATACCCCCTGATCCCCTTAGCCACAAGGGCCACATCTAACTCCCTCTTAAATATAGCCAATGAACTGGCCTCAACTACCCTCTGTGGCAGAGAGTTCCAGAGATTCACCACTCTCTGCGTGAAAAAAGTTCTTCTCATCTCGGTTTTAAAGGATTTCCCCTTTATCCTTAAGCTGTGACCCCTTGTCCTGGACTTCCTTAACATCGGGAACAATCTTCCTGCATCTAGCCTGTCCAACCCCTTAAAATTTTTGTAAGTTTCTATAAGATCCCCCCTCAATCTTCTAAATTCTAGCGAGTACAAACCGAGTCTATCCAGTCTTTCTTCATATGAAAGTCCTGCCATCCCGGGAATCAGTCTGGTGAACCGTCTCTGTACTCCCTCTATGGCAAGAATGTCTTTCCTCAGATTAGGAGACCAAAACTGTACACAATACTCCAGGTGTGGCCTCACCAAGACCCTGTACAACTGCAGTACAACCTCTCTGCTCCTATACTCAAATCCTTTTGCAATGAAAGCTAACATACCATTCGCTTTCTTTACTGCCTGCTGCACCTGCATGCCTACCTTCAATGACTGGTGTACCATGACACCCAGGTCTCGCTGCATCTCCCCCTTTCCCAATCGGCCACCATTTAGATAATAGTCTGCTTTCCTGTTTTTGCCACCAAAATGGATAACCTCACATTTATCCACATTATACTGCATCTGCCAAACATTTGCCCACTCACCCAGCCTATCCAAGTCACCCTGCAGTCTCCTAGCATCCTCCTCACAGCTAACACTGCCCCCCAGCTTAGTGTCATCCGCAAACCTGGAGATATTGCCTTCAATTCCCTCATCCAGATCATTAATATATATTGTAAATAGCTGGGGTCCCAGTACTGAGCCTTGGGGTACCCCACTAGTCACTGCCTGCCATTGAGAAAAGGACCCGTTTACTCCTACTCTTTGCTTCCTGTTTGCCAGCCAGTTCTCTATCCACATCAATACTGAACCCCCAATGCCGTGTGCTTTAAGTTTGTATACTAATTTCTTATGTGGGACCTTGTCGAAAGCCTTCTGGAAGTCCAGATACACCACATCCACTGGTTCTCCCCTATCCACGCTACTAGTTACATCCTCGAAAAATTCTATAAGATTCGTCAGACATGATTTACCTTTCGTAAATCCATGCTGACTTTGTCCAATGATTTCACCACTTTCCAAATGTGCTGCTATCCCATCTTTAATAACTGACTCTAGCAGTTTCCCCACTACCGATGTTAGACTAACTGGTCTGTAATTCCCCATTTTCTCTCTCCCTCCCTTCTTAAAAAGTGGGGTTACGTTTGCTACCCGCCAATCTTCAGGAACTACTCCAGAATCTAAAGAGTTTTGAAAGATTATTACTAATGCATCCACTATTTCTGGAGCTACTTCCTTAAGTACTCTGGGATGCAGCCTATCTGGCCCTGGGGATTTATCGGCCTTTAATCCATTCAATTTACCCAACACCACTTCCCGGCTAACCTGGATTTCACTCAATTCCTCCAACTCCTTTGACCCGCGGTCCCCTGCGAGTTCCTGAATCCCATTTTGTTCCATGATCGAAGTGGGACCGGCCCCGCGAGGCCGCACGGCTCAAGCGACCACGTTAGGTCGCGCTTGCCGCATGGAGTCGCATGCTGGTGGGACAGGCCCTTAAAGAGCGAAGGATTAGGTGACGTTTCGGGACGAGACCGTTCTTCTGAAGAAGGGTCTCGACTCGAAACGTCACCCATTCCTTTGCTTCATGGATGCTGCCTCACCCGCTGAGTTTCTCCAGCATTCTTGTCTCCCTTCGATTTTTCCAGCATCTGCAGTTCTTTCTTAAATAGATCGAGTGGACAGTCAGAACCGGGGTGAGATTGGGCCTTGATTATGCTGCTGGCCTTTACGAGGCAAGTGCCCTGTAGAGATCAATGTTCACACTACCTGCCTCAGTTTCTGCTTCAGTAAGGCCAGGTCACAGGAGCTGGAGAAGGCGATGTCCTGTCCGGGCGAGATGGCGTACACAAACTCAACTCCGCATTCCCGGGCAGCAGACACCAAGGCACTGAGCTGGGCTAACAACAGAGGAGGAAGAACCACAATCATAGTCATAGAGTCATACAGCATGGAAATAGTAAGTAAGTAAGTAAGTACGTTTATTGGCCAAGTATTCACATACAAGGAATTTGCCTTGGTGCTCCACCCACAAGTAACAACATGACACACAGTGACATTTACGAATGACTCAGAAAACACTAAACATTAATAATAATAAAACATGAATGATAAAACACCATTGATCAAGCATGTGAACCAACAAAATACCAGATCAAAGGGAGACTACAGATTTTTGGCTGTTGAGTAGAGCAACTACTCGTGGATAAAAACTGTTTTTATGTCTGGCTGTGGCAGCTTTGACAGTCCATAGTCGCCTTCCAGAGGGAAGTGATTCAAAGAGTTTGTGGCCAAGGTGAGAGGGGTCAGAGATGATCTTGCCCGCTCGCTTCCTGGCCCTTGCAGTGTACAGTTCATCAATGGAGGGAAGGTTGCAGCCAATAACCTTCTCTGCTGATCGGACGATTCGCTGCAGCCTCCAGGTGTCGTGCTTGGTGGCTGAGACAGACTAGACCACGATGGAGAAGGTGAGAACAGACTCTACGATGGCCGTGTAGAATTGGACCATCATTGCCTGTGGCAGATTGTGCTTCCTCAGCTGCCGCAGGAAGTACATCCTCTGTTGTACACTTTATGTTTCGAGATACAGGCCCTTTAGTTTAGAGATACAGCGCGGAAACAGGCCCTTCGGCCCAGCGATTCCACACCGACCAGCAATCCCCGCACATTAACACTATCCTACACACACTGGGGACAATTTTACACATACACCATGCCAATTAACCTATAAACCTGTACGTCTTTGGGGGTGTGGGAGGAAACCGAAGATCTCGGAGAAAACCCACTCGGTCACGGGGAGAACATGCAAACTCCGCACAGGCAGCACCCGTAATCAGGATTGAACCTGGGTTTTCAGCGCTACAAGCGCTGTAAGGCAGCAACTCCACCGCTCGGCCACCGTGGCCGACCTTCGGTCCAACTTGCCCGCACCGACCAACATGTCCCATCTACACTAATCCCACCTGCCTGCATTTGGCCCATATCCCTCTAAACCTCCCCAATCCATGTACCTGTCTAACTGTTTCTGAAATGTTATGATAGCACCTGCCTCAACGACCTCCTCCGGCAGCCCGTTCCATACACCCACCACTCTGTGTGTAAGAAAGTGACCCCTCAGGTTCCTATTAAATCTTTCCCCCCTCACCTTAAACCAATGTCCTCTGGTTCTTGATTCTTTATTTAAGAAGGACTGCATGAAACAAATATGATTGTTAAGGGCCTGGACATGCTAGAGGAAGGAAACATGTTCCCGATGTTGGGGGAGTCCAGAACCAGGGGTCACAGTTTAAGAATAAGGGGTAAGCCATTTAGAACGGAGATGAGGAACCACTTTGCGGTGAATGGTGAGTCTGCGGAATTCTCTCGCGCAAAGGGTGGTGGAGGCAGGTTCTCTGGATGCTTTCAATAGAGAGATAGATAGGGCTCTTAAAAATAGCGGAGTCAGGGGATATGGGGAGAAGGCAGGAACGGGGTACTGATTGGGGATGATCAGCCATGATCACAGTGAATGGCGGTGCTGGCTCGAAGGGCCGAATGTCCTCCTCCTGCACCTATTGTCTATTGTCTACATAGAAGAAACATAGTGCAGGAGGAGGCCATTCGGCCCTTCGAGCCACCACCGCCATTCATTGTGATCATGGCTGATCGTCCCCTATCAATAACCCGTGCCTGCCTTCTCCCCATATCCCTTGACTCCACTCGCCCCTAGAGCTCTATCTAACTCTCTCTTAAATCCATCCAGTGACTTGGCCTCCACTGCCCTCTGTGGCAGGGAATTCCATAAATTCACAACTCTCTCAGTGAAAAAGTTTTTTCTCACCTCAGTCTTAAATGACTTCCCCTTTATTCTAAGACTGTGGCCCCTGGTTCTGGACTCGCCCAATATTGGGAACAATTTTCCTCCATCTAGCTTGTCCAGTCCTCTTACAATTTTATATGTTTCTATAAGATACCCCCTCATCCTTCTAAACTCCAGTGAATACAAGCCTAGTCTTTTCAATCTTTCCTCATATGACAGTCCCGCCATCTCAGGGATCCATCTCGTGAACCTACGCTGCACTGCCTCAATCACAAGGATGTCCTTCCTCAAATTCTGTACACCAAAACAAGACCAAAACTGTACACAATACTCCAGATGTGGTCTCACCAGAGCCCTAAACACCTGCAGAAGAACTACTAAATCTTTCCCCCCTCACCTTAAACCTATGTCCTCTGTTTCATGATTCTCTATTTAAGAAGGACTGCAAGGAAAAGCCTGGGAACTATAGGCCAATGAGCCTAACCTGTGAGGTCAGAAAATTACTGGGGAGGATTCTGAGGGGTAATATATACATGCATTTAGATGAGCAAGAGCTGATTATGGACACCCTAGAGCCATCGTGTCATAATGGGATTTATCTTGCACTAAACATTATTCACGTTATTCCCTTTATCATGTATCTGTACACAGTGAATGGCTCGATTGTAATTATGTATTGTACACCAGATCACCACAACCTGTAATCCAGGACTTATACCCATCTCGCTGTCGCAAGAGAGCAACCAATATCATCAAAGACACCTCCCACCCAGCACACAAACTGTTCACTCTCCTACCATCTGGCAAGCGCTACCGCAGCATGCGGAGCAAAACCACCAGATTCAAAAACAGCTTTTGCCCTCAGGCCATCAGACTACTCAACACACTCAAGAAAAGTTCATGAACATTACACAAACAAAGACCAACTGTCTGTCAAAA
The DNA here is from genome assembly GCF_028641065.1 of Leucoraja erinaceus. Classification (NCBI taxonomy): domain Eukaryota; kingdom Metazoa; phylum Chordata; class Chondrichthyes; order Rajiformes; family Rajidae; genus Leucoraja; species Leucoraja erinaceus. The sequence continues at coordinate 54,258 of NC_073424.1, forward strand.
TAATTTTAACTCAATGTCTGCAGTATGCTGTTTGCACTTTTCTATATTGCACCTTTTATTATTGCACCTTAATAACATACCTCAAAATTTTACTACATTCTGGCACACTGTGAATATTTTAAATAATGTATATTGTCTATCTTATTGGTAGATTGTCTGGCTGTGTTATAAATATTACTTGCACATTTGGAGTATGGGCAAACGCAATTTCAATCCAATTTATTTGAATTGACAATAAAGTTTACTTTGAACTTTGAACTTGAACAAGTTTCATGTGTCATTCTTAATTGTCACTGTAAGTGATGTTGATACTTGCGAGGGGAGCACCAAGGCATGTACGGTTACATACTTGGCCAATAAACTTATTCATTCATTCTTAAACCAAACTCAATGCGCAGGAAGGAACTGGAGATGCAGGTTTACCCTGAAGATAGACACAAAATGCTGGAGCAACTCGGCGGACAGGCAGCACCCTAGATGGAAGGACAAGGTGGCGTTTCGGGTTGAGACCCTTCTTGTGTCGGGCTGTGAACGCTCCTCAGCGGCAGCTCCAGACATTCCAAGCTGCCGAGGAGTGTTTCTCCCGACGCCGGAGTTCCACCTTCCCGGCAAGAGGGCCTGAAAACATCGGACTGGCTGCGGAGGCCACAAATAGGCCCCGACCTCGGGTGATCACAGAGGAAGAGGCCTATCCCCACAGTGATTCTGCTGTGGGGGGACGTTCATGTTGAATTCTATAATGTGACATTTTTCTTTTTTTTAATTTTTATATGGATGTACGGATTATTTTTTCTATGTAAAGCACTTTGGTTTCAACGCGAGTTGATTTAAACGTGCTATATAAATAACATTTACTTACTTCCTTACTTCTTCAGACTGAGTCAGAGGAGTGGGAGATCCAGAGATAAGGAGTTTATCTTGCTTTACTGGATTTATCTTACGCTAATTGTTATTCCCTTATCATGCATCTATACACTGTAAGCGGCTCGATTGTAATCATGTATTGTCTTTCCGCTGACTGGTTAGCACGCAACAAAAGCTTTTCACTGTATCTCGGTACACGTGACAATAAACTAGGCTAATCCGAACTGAACTAAATGTGCAGACAATTGAGAGTAATTATATCATGGCATCGTGTTCGGCACAGACATTGTGGGCTGAATGGCCTGTTCCCGTGCTATGCCGTTCTATGTTCCTCCAAACCTCTCCTTACCCGACTCTTCCACAGAGTATGTCTCCCTCCACAAGAGTCGGTGCTTCAGATCATCTTTGGGACCATACATGTAGACATTTAGGCCCCACCTCTGCATCCTGAGAAAAAACAACACAAGCTGGTCAGCTATGAGATAGTCATAAGGTCATAAGTGAGAGGAATAGAATTAGGCCATTCGGCCCATCACGTCTACTCCGTCATTCAATCGTAGCTGATCCATCTCTCCCTCCTAACCCCATTCGCCTGCCTTCTTCTGCGTTCCCGGGAACAACATTAGTTATCTGTGTTGATAGACACAAAATTCTGGAGTAGCTCAGCGGGTCAAAAGACAATAGACAATAGGTGCAGGAGTAGGCCATTCGGCCCTTTGAGCCAGCACCACCATTCAATGTGATTATGGCTGATCATCCCCAATCAGTACCCCGTTCCTGCCTTCTCCCCATATCCCCTGACTCCGCTATCTTTAAGAGCCCTATCTAGCTCTCTCTTTAAAGTATCCAGAGAACCGGCCTCCACCGCCCTCTGAGGCAGAGAATTCCACAGAAACTCTCTGTGAGAAAAAGTGTTTCCTCGTCTCCATTCTAAGTGGGTCAGGCAGTATCTCTGGAAAATAGGAATAGGTGATGGTTCGGGTCGAGACCCTTCTAGACCACCCGAAACGTCACCTATTCCTTCTCTCCAGAGATGTTGCCCGACCCGCTGAGCTACTCCAGCATTTTGTGTATCCCTTCGTTTTAAACCAGCTTTTGCAGTTCCACCCTACCCAGTTATTTGCGTCGCAAGTGAGATGCACCGTTTGAGACATAATTAGACAGGGAAATGGATAGGACAGGTTTGGAGGGATGTGGACCAAACGCGGGCAGGTGAGACTAGTGTAGATGGGGCATGTTGGCCAGTGTGGGCAAGTTGGGCTGAAGGGACTGTTTCCACGCTGTATCACTCTATGACTGTGATACTGTGATACTCTGTGAGACTGTCATATGTTGATAGAATGGAGCGGCTGGGCTTGTATACACTGGAATTTAGAAGGATGAGAGATGATCTTATTGAAACATAAGATTATTAACGGTTTGGACAGGCTAGAGGCAGGAAACATGTTCCCGATGTACGGGGAGTCCAGAACCAGGGGCCACAGTTTAAGAATAAGGGGTAAGCTATTTAGATGAGGAAAAACCTTTTCACACAGAGGGTTGAGAATCTGTGGAATTCTCTGCCTCAGAGGGCGGTGGAGGCAGGTTCTCTGGTTGCTTTCAAGAGAGAGCTAGATAGGGCTCTTAAAAATAGTGGAGTCAGGGGATATGGGGAGAAGGCAGGAACAGGGTATTGATTGGGGATGATCAGCCATGATCACATTGAATGGCGGTGCTGGCTCGAAGGGCCAAATGGCCTACTCCTGCACCTATTGTCTATTGTCTATAAAACGTGATAATTTCCCTAAATCCTCTATTATTTTAGTATCCCATTTTTTTCAAATGTCGACATAAGTACAACACAAGTTATATCAGCATTACCATTTGAACAGCACCTTCCGTTGTTCCATCGACCATGGTCTGCCATAGAAACCTAAAAGCACACACACACACACACACACACAATAAGCCATTAGTTACAGTGTAAGAAGGAACTGAAGATAGACACAAAACGCTGGAGTAACTCAGCGGGACAGGCAGTATTTCGGGAGAGAAGGAATGGGTGACGTTTTGGGTCGAGACCCTTCTTCAAACGCCCATTACCATTGGTTACTGGCTGAGTTTCACACACTGTATCTCAATGAAAATGTCACGGAATGGAGGAAACAGGCTGTTTAATTTAAGGTAGATAAAAATGCTGGAGAAACTCAGAGGGTGAGGCAGCATCTATGGCACAAAGGAAAAGGTGATGTTTCGGGGTCGAGACCCTTCTTCAGACTGGTGTGGGGGGTGGTGTGGACAGGAAGAAGAAAGGAAGAGGCGGAGACAGTGGGCTGTGGGAGAGCTGGGAAGGGGAGGGGAAGGAGGGAGAAAGTAAGGACTACCTGAAATTGGAGAAGTCAATGTTCATACCGCTGGGGTGTAAACTGGCCAAGCAAAATATGAGGTGCTGCTCCTCCAATTTACGGTGGGACTCACTCTGGCCATGGAGGAGGCCCAGGACAGAAAGGTCGGATTCGGAATGGGAGGGGGAGTTGAAGTGCTGAGACACCGGGAGATCAGGTCGGTAATTGCGAACCGAGCTCTTTGGTCTGCCCGAGCGTTGCTCACCACCCAGCGGAGCGAGTGTCCGTCAGGGAATGTTGCCGACTGGCCCACTGCAGACTGCAGGAGTACGTGCTAAGGGACTCGCTGAAGCTTGGTGCAGCCAACGCCAAGGCTCGGTGGGGAGGGCCACAGTCTAGGGTCCTTCCGCTGCTGGACATAGGGGGCTTGGTATGGTGGAGACGCCCCTCAAATTAAATTAAGGGAAGGTATCCCACACCAGGGGGCCACATGAGTGGCACGGGTGGGGGACATTTTTTGTGGAAATGAAAATGTCAGATGGAATTTTCGCACTATGTAAACATTGTATATATTTATTACTTGGACAGGGGCCACAGAATGGCACGGGCGGGGGACTGTTTGTTGAAATTTGACAAATGTAAAAAATTGTACTGGAAACATTTGTATAGTCTCCGAAAATGTCGGATGAATTTTGTTTGTTTGAATGGTTCAGGAATTGTATATATTTATCAATTGAATAAAGTCTATTTTGAAAAAAAAAAAAAAAAAAAATTGCGAACCGAGCGGAGGTGTTGGGCGAAGCGATCGCCAAGCCTGCGCTTGGTCTCACCGATGTAGAGCAGCTGACACCTAGAGCAGCGGATGCAATAGATGAGGTTGGAGGAGGTTTAATTGAGTTTAGTTTAGTTTAACTTGCTCCGCACATCTCCTTTAAACTTTCCCCCCTTACACCTTACAGCTATGCCCTCCAATATTTGTGTGAAAAAGGTTCTGACGGTATAATCTTTCTAAACCCTTTGGTCAGAGAGTAGTTAATCTGTGAGAATCATTGCCACAGGGGGCTGTGGAAGTGAAGTTAGTGGATATTTTTAAGTCGGAGATAGACAGAGATTCTTGATTAGAACGGGTGTCAAGGGTTATGGGGAGAAGGCAGGAAAATGGGATTAGGATGCAGAGATCAGCCATGATTGAATGGCGCAGTAGACTTGATGGGCCAAATGGCCTATTTCTACTATTATACATTTTATAAAATTTTATCAGGTCTCCCCTCAGTCTCCGAATCTCCAGAGCAAACAATCCAAGTTTATTCATAAAGGCCATAAAGTGATACGAGCAGAATTAGGCCATTCGGCCCATCCACGTCAACGCCTCCTTTCAATCAAGGCTGATCTATCTCTCCCTCCAAACCCCATCCTCCTGCCTTCTCCCCATAACCCCTGACACCCGTACTAATCAAGAATCAATCTATCTCTGTCTTAAAAATATCCACTGACTTGGCCTCCACAGCCTTCTGTGGCAAATAATTCCACAGAATCACCACCGTCTGATGAAATAAATTTCTCCTCAGTTCCTTCCTGAAAGAACGTCCTGTAATTCTGAGGCCGTGACCAATAGTCCTGGGCTCTCCCACTGGTGGAAACATCAAACTTGAGCACCATTCAGCATGGAAACAGGCTCTTCAGTTCAACTCGCTCATGCCGAACCAGATGCCCCATCCAAGCTGGTATCACTGTTCCATGTTTGGTCCATAACCCTCTGAACCTTTCCTATCCATGTACACGTTGTCTTTTAGCCACATACCACCACCCTCTGTGAAAAGGTTGCCCGCCAGGTTCCTGTTAAATCAAAAAGGCACAACAGAGGATGAACAACAAGTAATCCTCCGTCAGTTTCGCCACCTCCAACGTGACCCCACCACTTGCCACATCTTCCCATCTCCCCCCATGTCTGCCTTCCGCAAAGACCGCTCCCTCCACAACTCCCTTGTCAATTCTTCCCTTCCCTCCCGTACCACCCCCTCCCCGGGCACTTTCCCTTGCAACCGCAAGAGATGCAACACTTGTCCCTTTACCTCCCCCCTCGAGTCCATTCAAGGACCCAAGCAGTCGTTCCAGATGCAACAGAGGTTCACTTGCATCTCCTCCAACGTCATCTACTGCATCCGCTGCTCTAGATGTCAGCAGATCTATATCGGTGAGACCAAGCGGAGGTTGGGCGATCGTTTCGCCGAACACGTACACTTGGTCCGCAATAACCAACCTGATCTCCCGGTTGCTCAGCGCTTCAACTCCCCCTCCCACTTCGTATCCAACCTCTCTGTCCTGGGTCTCCTCCATGGCCAGAGTGAGCAACACCGGAAATTGGAGGAACAGCACCTCATATTCCGCCTGGGGATTCTGCATCCTGCGGGGCATGAACATTGAATTCTCCCAATTTTGTTAGTCCTTGCTGTCTCCTCCCCTTCCTCAGCCCTCCTGCTGTCTCCTCCCATCCCCCAGCCTTTGGGCTCCTCCTCCTTTTTCCTTTCTTCTCCCTGACCCCCCCACCCCCGATCAGTCTGAAGAAGGGTTTCGGCCCGAAACGTTGCCTATTTCCTTCGCTCCATAGATGCTGCTGCACCCGCTGAGCTTCTCCAGCTTTTTTGTGTACCCTTAATAATCTTATATGTTGCAATAAAATACCCTCTCATCTTTCTAAACTCAAGAGTATACAAGCCCAGCTGCTCCATTCTCTCAGCATATGATAGTCCTACCATCCTGGGAATTAACCTTGTAAACCTACGCTGCTCTCCCTCAATAGCAAGAATATCCTTCCTCAAATTAGGGGAACAAAACGGCACACAATACTCCAGGTGTGGTCTCACTAGGGCTCTATACAACTGCAGAAGGACCTCTTTGCTCCTATACTTAACTCCTCTTGTTATGAACGGCAACATGCCATTCGCTTTCTTCACTGCCTGCTGTACCTGCATGCATACTTTCATTGATTGATGAACAAGGACCCCCAGATCCTTTTCCCAACTTGACACCAATTAGATAATAATCTGCCTTCCCGTTTTTGCTACCAAAGTGGATAACCTCACATTTATCCATGCATCTGCCCACTCACCAAACCTGTCCAAGTCACCCTGCATTTATCATAACATCCTCACAGTTCACACTGCCACCCAGCTTTGTGTCATCTGCAAATTTGCTAATGTTACTTTAAATCTCTTCATCTAAATCAATGATGTATATGGTAAATAGCTGCGGTCCCAGCATCGAGCCTTGCGGTACCCCACTTGTCACTACCTGCCATTCTGAAAGGGACCCGTTAATCCCTACTCTTTGCTTCCTGTCTTCCAACCAATTTTCTATCCATGTCAGCACTCTACCCCCAATACCATGTACCCTAATTTTGCCCACTAATCTCCTTTGTGGGACCTAATCAAATGCTTTCTGAAAGTCCAGGTACACTACATCCACTGGCTCTCCCTTGTCCATTTTCCTAGTTACATCCTCAAAAAATTCCAGAAGATTAGTCAAGCATGATTTCCCCTTCGTAAATCCATGCTGACTCAGACCGATCCTGTTACTGCTATCCAAATGTGCCGCTATTTCATCTTTTATAATTGACTCCAGCATCTTCCCCACCACCGATGTCAGGCTAACTGGTCTATAATTCCCCGTTTTCTCTCTCCCTCCTTTCTTAAAAAGTGGGATAACATTAGCTACCCTCCAATCCACAGGAACTGATCCTGAATCTATAGAACATTGGAAAATTATCACCAATGCGTCCACGATTTCTAGAGCCACTTCCTTAAGTACCCTGGGATGCAGACCATCAGGCCCTGGGGATTTATCAGCCTTCAGTCCCATCAGTCTACCCAACACTAATCCCTGCCTAATGTGGATTTCCTTCAGTTCCTCCGTCACCCCAGATCCTCCTGCCACTAGTACATCAGGAAGATTGTTTGTGTCCTCCTAAGTGAAGACGGATCCAAAGTACCCGTTCAACTCATCTGACATTTCCTTGTTCCCCGTAATAAATTCACCTTTTTCAGTATTCAAGGGTCAAGACATCAGCGAAGCCTTAGGCTTACCAAAATCAACTCTTTAGAACATCCTTAAGAAGAAAGAGAGCACTGGTGAGCTCACTAATCGCAAGGGGACTGGCAGGCCAAGGAAGACATCCACAGCTGATGACAGAAGAATTCTCTCTATAATAAAGAAAAATCCCCAAACACCTGCCCGACAGATCAGAAACACTCGTCAGGAGTCAGGTGTGGATTTGGCAATGACCACTGTCCGCAGAAGACTTCATGAACAGAAATACAGAGGCTACACTACAAGATGCAAACCACTGGTTAGCCGCAAAAATAGGACGGCCAGTTTACAGTTTGCCAAGAAGTACTTAAAGAGCAACCACAGTTCTGGCAAAAGGTCTTGTGGACAGATGAGACAAAGATTAACTTATATCAGAAAGTGATGGCAAGAGCAAAGTATGGAGGAGGGAGAAGGACCTTTTCAGCCCAAGATCCAAGTTGCGGGGTTGAAGAGCAGACCCACCCCCGCGTATGAACATGCGACTTCTCCAATTTCAGGTAGTCCTTGCTTCCTCTCTCCTTCCCATCCCCTCCCACATCCCACTGTCTCCGCCTCTTCCTTTCTTCTTCCCGCCCCCCCACACCCCCACATCAGTCCGAAGAAGGGTCTCGACCCGAAACGTCACCCATTCCTTCGCTCCATAGATGCTGCCTCTCGCGCTGAATTTCTCCAGCATTTTGTCTACCTTTGATTATTCCAGCATCTGTAGATCTTTCTTAAAAAAAATACTAAACATGACTACTTTAATTTACATGGCATTGCTGTGTCCCAAACATTATGGTGCCCTGAAATGGGGGGACTATGTATAAACACTGCTGTAATTTCTACATGGTGGAACCAAAATGTGTAAAAATGGCCTTTATTAAAATCTGATAATGTGCACTTTAACCACAGGTGATGTTTTCTATTACAAATCTCCAAGTGTGGGGTGCAGAGGCAAATAAATGAATGATGGGCCTTTGTCCCAAACATAAGGTTGAACAAGTTAGGGCTTTATTCTTTGGAGCGCAGAAGGTTAAGGGGGGACTTGATAGAGGTTTTTAAAATGATGAGAGGGATAGACAGAGTTGACGTGGATAAGCTTTTCGCACTGAGAGGAGGGAAGATGCAAACAAGGGGACATGACTTGAGAATTAAGGGACAGAAGTTTAGGGGTAACATGAGGGGGAACTTCTTTACTCAGAGAGTGGTGGCTGTGTGGAATGAGCTTCCAGTGAAGGTGGTGGAGGCAGGTTCATTTTTATAATTTAAAAATAAATTGGATAGTTATATGGACGAGAAAGGAATGGAGGGTTATGGTCTGAGCGCAGGTATATGGGACTAGGGGCGAATACGTGTTCGGCATGGACTAGAAGGGTCGAGATGGCCTGTTTCCGTGCTGTAATTGTTATATGGTTATATGGTTATGAAGGGCACTGTAGGCTTATTGACTTCTGTAACTTGTCCCTAGTGTGTGTAGGACAGTACTGGTGTATGGACTGATCGCTGGTCGGTGCGGACTTGGTGGAACAAAGGCCCTGTTTCCACACTGTATCTCTGAAGTGTAAAGGATGGAACTGGGAGAGGGAGGGGTGGGGAAGAGGGGGGGGGGGGGGGCATAGACTTGATGGGCCAAATGGCCACCCATGCTGCATGGAAATATAAGAACAAACTAACAAGTCCTGAATGGTGCTGGAGAAATTCCTGTTGAATTAAGATTTTTGGTTGGCAGCCAAGCATACATTCCTGGAATAAATAACATGTATTTAAACAAGTCAGAGGCAGGCTGGAGCAAGGATTCTTGGTCACATGATCAAGCATATCTGAACATCAAGTCTGTGGATGTCACAAAGCTGGGTGGCAGTGTGAGCTGTGAGGAGGATGCTATGAGGCTGCAGGGTGACTTGGATAGGTTGGGTGAGTGGGCAGATGCATGGCAGATGCAGTATAATATTGGAACAATGTGAGGTTATCCACTTTGGTGACAAGAATACCAAGGAAGATTATTATCTGAATGGTGTCAGATTAGGAAAAGGGGAGGTGCAACGAGACCTGGGTGTCCTTGTACATCAGTCACTGAAAGTAAGCATGTAGGTACAGCAGGCGGTGAAAAAAGCTAATGGCATGTTGGCCTTCAGAGCGAGAGGATTTGAGTATCGGAGCAAGGAGGTCCTACTGTAGTTGTACTGGGCCCTGGTGAGACCACACCTGGAGTATTGTGTGCAGTTTTGGTCTCCTAATATGAGGAAGGACATTCTTGCTATTGGGACTGGACACTGGGCCTTCCCTCATAATGGAAACCATTGTGGGGGGGATGTTTTTATGTTTAAATTTCTTTATTATTGTTATGTCTGTATTCTTTCTTTATGTGCTGCATTGGCAAGAAGCATTTCACTACACCTAGGTGTATGTGACCAATAAAATAACCTTTGAACCTTTGAACCTTTGAGGGAGTTCAGCGTAGGTTCTCCAGGTTAATTCCCGGGATGGCGGGACTGTCATATGATGAAAGAATGGAGTGACAGGGGAATTTAGAACGAATGGAGGGGATCTTATTGAAACAGATGAAATTCTTAAGAGATTGGACAGGCTAGATGCAGGAAAAACATTCCCGATGTTGAGGGAGTCCAGAACAAGGGGCCACACAGTTTAAGAATATCGGGTCGGCCATTTAGGACTGAGATGAGGAAAAACTTTTTCACCCAGAGAGTTGTGGATCTGTGGAATTATCTGCCTCAGAAGGCAGTGGAGGCCAATTCACTGGATGTCTTCAAGAGAGAGTTAGATTTAGCTCTTCGGGCTAAAGGAATCAACGTATTTGGGTAGAAGGCAGGAACGGGGTACTGATTTGGGATTATCAGCCATGATCATATTGAATGGCGGTGCTGGCTCGTGCCGAATGGCCTACTCCTGCACCTGTTTTATATTTTTCTTTGTACCTGTCTAACTGCTTCTTAAAAATTGCTGTAGTCCTTGTTTCAACTACCTCCCCATTCATTGATTTATTCCTCTGGCAGATTGTTCCATACACTGGTGTATAAAATCGTGAGAGGAATTGATCAGGTAGATGCACCAAGTCTCTTGCCCAGACAAGGGGAATTGAGAACTACAGGACTTAGGTTAAAATGAGAGGGGAAAGATTTATTAGGAACCTGAGGGACACTTTTCCACACAAAGGGTGGTGGGCATATGGCACGAGCTGCTGGAGGAGGTAGATGAGGCAGGGACTATCCCAACGTCTAAGAAACAATTAGATAGGTACATGGATAGGACAAGTTTGGAGGAATATGGGCCAAACGCAGGCAGGTGGGACTAGTGCAGATGGAACATGTTTGCCGGTGTGGATAAGTTAGACAGAGGGCCCGTTTACACTCTGTATCACTCTATGACTGTTTAACACCCTCCGATAAGATTATTAAGGGCTTGGACACGCTAGAGGCAGGAAACATGTTACCTTCCTCAGGGGAATCCAGAACCAGGGGCCACAGTTTAAGAATGAGGCGTAAGCCATTAAGAACAGAGACAAGGAAACACTTTTTCTCACAGAGAGTGGTGAGTCTGTGGAATTCACAAGGGCAGTGGAGGCCGGTTCTCTGGATACTTTCAAGAGAGAGCTAGATAGGGCTCTTAAAGATAGTGGAGTCAAGAGATAGGGGGGAGAAGGGAGGAACGGGGTACTGATTGGGGATGATCAGCCATGATCACATTGAATGGCGGTGTTGGCTCGAAGGGCCGAATGGCCTACTCCTGCACCTATTGTCTATTGCCCACTATTTTTATAACTGATTAAAAAGGCACATTCAAGGAAAACGTGAAATGAGCATCTTTTAAACTGCCCCCCCCCACCCTGATTTTCCTCAGTATTTACTTGCTGCAGGACCCGGAACATTAAACTTTAATTGCTGGAGGTTTTCCATGACAACAGAGAGTGGCTTCTTGCCCCATGATGTTAGGAGTCAGGAACGTTCCCAGCCAAAGGGCTCAGCGGGGATTGGACTGCGACACAGTGTTTACAAAACTGGTGGTAAACTCATATCTTCATGCAGCTGTCAGCTTGGTGCAGCTTGGGAGGGGCTGTCGGGTCCAGGGAGAGGGGAGAGCGAGAGGGGAGAGATCAGGGGTGGAGAGGGTGGGGGGAGGGGTAAGAGGAGAGGGGAGGAGAGAGGAGAGGAGGGATGAGAGGAGGAGGAGAGGAGGAGGGGAGGAGAGGAGGGAGGAGAGGAGAGGAGAGAGAGGGGAGAGGGGGAGAGCGGAGGAGAAGAAGAGAGCAGGGGAGAGGGGAGGGGAGGGGAGAGGAGAGGGGGGGGGGGGAAAGGAGAGGAGAGGGGGGGATGAGAGGGGAGAGGAGAGGAGAGAGGGGAGGAGAGGGGGGGAGAGGGGAGGAGGGGGGAGGAGAGGGAGAGGATAGGGGAGGAGGAGAGAGAGGGGAGGAAGGAGAGGAGAGGAGAGGAGAGGAGAGGAGAGGAGGGAGGGGAGAGGAGAGGAGAGGAGAGGAGAGGAGAGGAGAGGAGAGGAAAGGGGAGGGGAGGAGAGGAGAGGGGAGGGGAGGGGAGGGGAGGGTGGAGAGGGATGGGGAGGAGAGGAGGGGGAGGGGAGGGGGAGGGGGGGGGAGGGGAGGGGGGGAAGAGGAAGAGGGAGATAGAGGGAGTACTGCTACTGACCTTCCACTACACCACAGATGAAAGGCTGTTGTTTTATCCATGAATCTCCCGGCTACTGAACTCTCACCAAGCTGTCGTTTGAATCGCTGGAGAGAGAGAGAGAGAGAGGGGGAGAAAGGGGAGAGGCAGAGAGATGGAAAAGGGGAGGGAGAAATAGAGAGAGAGGGAGAAAGGGAGAGAGAGAGATAGAGAGGTGTGAGGGGGTGAGAGAAAGGAGGAGACAGACAGGAGGAAGGGAGTCAGGGAGAAAGCAGAGTGAGAAAGGGGGAGAGAGTGAGATGTGGGTGGGAGGAAAAGAAGGGGAGAGTGGGGGTATTAGGGAGAGGGAGAGGGGAAGTGAGGGGGAATATAATGTATGGGGAGGGAAGGGAGAAAAAGATAGGGAGGGGAATAGAGAGAGAAGAGAAGGGAGAGAGAGAGAGAGAGAGAGAGAGAAAGATGAATGGGAGAGTGCAAAAGGGAGGGTGTGGTGAGGTGAGGGGGAGGAAGGGGGAAAGGGGGAAAGGAGAGGGGGGGAGAGGAGGAGGGAGGGAGGAGGTAGGGGAAAGGGATGAGGGTAGGAGGGAGGGTTAGAGGAGAAGGGTAGAGGGGGGGAGTGGGGAGGGGGGGAGGCGGAATGCGAGAGGGACGGGGATGGAGGGGGAGAGAGAGAAGGGTACAGAGGAAAAGGAAGAGAGAGTGGTTAGAGAGGGAGGGGGGGGAAAGCGGAAGAGGGAAGAGGAGAAACGAGAGGAGGGGGAAAGAGGGGGAAAGATGGAGGAGAAGGGGGAGGAGAGGAATGGAGAGGGAGGGGAGGAGGGGGAGAGAGGAGGGGGGAGGAGGGAAGAGGTTGAGAGAGAGAGGGAGAAGGGAGGAGGGGGGAGAGAGGAGGAGAGGAGGAGGAGGGGAGAGGAGGAGAGAGAGAGGAGGGGGAGAGGGAGGGGGAGAGGGAGAGAGGGGAGAGAGAGAGGGGGGAGAGAGAGAGGAGAGGGGGGAGGGGGAGAGGAGGAGAGGGAGAGGGAGGAGGGGGAGAGAGGGGGAGGGAGGGGATAGAGAGAGAGAGAGAAGAGGAGAGAGAGGGGGGGAGAGGGGGGGGAGAGGGAGGGGGGGAGAGGGGGGGGTGGGGGAGAGAGAGAGAGAGAGAGAGAGAGAGAGAGAGAGGAGAGAGAGGAGAGAGAGAGGGAGGGGGAGAGAGGGAAGGGAGAGATAGAGGGAGAGAGAGAGAAGTGGTATAGGGGATAGGGAGGGGGAGATAGAGGGAGGGTTAGAGAGAGGGGAGTGAGAGGGAAAAGTGGGGAGAGAGGGAAGGGGAGAGAGAGGGAGGGAGAGGATAGTAAGGCAGTGGAGAGGGGGGTTGTTTTTTAGGTACGGAAGAGTGAAAAGGGCAGAGGGAGAGGAAGAGAAAGGGGGGGGTTAGTACGGTGGCGGAGGATGGGAACGGATGTGAAAAGTAGAGGGGAAGGAGGAGACAGGAGAGAGATGAGGGGAAGGAGGAAGAGAGTCAGGGTGGAGGGAGCAGAGAGAAAGGGGAGAGAGGGGGGGGGGGGAGGAATGGAGAAGGGGAGGCAGATCGAGAAAGGGGAGAGGGAGGATATTAGACAGCAGGAGTAGGGATTAAAGGCATGTGAGGGAGGAAGTTTTCGTGAAAGAAGAGGTGTGAAGGAGAAGAGAAAGTGTTAGTCTTGAATTATTATTCTGAATTATATATACCAAGACATGGTGAAAAATCTAGACTGGAAACAGACCCTTTGGCCAAACGACACACACCGACCAGCGACCACCCCGTACACTAGCGCTATCCTCCACGCTAGGGACAATGTACGATTTTACAGAAGCCAATTAACCTACAAATCTGCAGGTGGACAAAAAAATGCTGGAGGAACTCAGCGGGTGAGGCAGCATCTATGGAGCGAAGGAATAGGTGATGTTTCGGGTCGAGACCCTTAGGGATGTGAGGGAGGAAAGGAGACCCTAATGGGGCTGTCCCACTGTACGAGTTCATTCAAGAGTTCTCCCCAGTTTGCCCTGATTCGAACTCGGAGAATTACGGTAATGGCCGCTCGTAAGGTACTCGGGGCTCTCGTGGACATTTTTTCAACATGTTGAAAAATCGTCACGAGTATTCCCGAGCTTACCGCGTTTCCCGAGTACCTGCCGTTAGCTTTACGAGCCGCTAAGAGACGTCCCGAGCTCCGACGTACCCGCTACGTACATTCTACGTGCTTACCACGAGTTTGATTTTTTTTTTTTAATTGGCACGAATGAATTCGTACAGTGGGACAGGCCCTTTAGGGTCTCGACCCGAAATGTCTCCTATTTCCTTCGCTCCATAGATGCTGCCTCACCCGCTGAGTTTCTCCAGCGTTTTTGTCCACCTTCGATTTTTCCAGCATCCGCAGTTCTTTCTTATACAAATCTGCACGTCTTTGGAGTATAGGAAGAAACTGGAGGGCCCGGAGAAAACCCATGCAGGTCATGGGGAGAACGTGCAAACTCCGCACAGACAGCACCACCCGCAGTCAGGATCAAACCCGGGTCTCTGGCGCTGTGAGGCGGCAACTCTACCGCTGCATCACCGTGCTGCCCACCAGGTGCAGGAGCAGGCCATTCAGCCCTTCGAGCCAGCGCCGCCATTCAATGTGATCATGGCTGATCATCCACAATCAGTACCCCGTTCCTGTCTTCTCCCCATATCCCCTGACTCCGATATTTTTAAGAGCCCTATCTAGCTCTCTCTTGAAAGCATCCAGAGAACCGGCCTCCACCGCCCTCTGAGGCAGAGAATTCCACAGACTCACAGAAAGTGTTTCCTCGTCTCCGTTCTAAATGCCTTGCTCCTTATTCTTAAAACATACAGATGACAGGGAGCAAGGGATGAGGATGGACAAGAGTGAGGGATTGGGAAAGAGAAAGAGAGGGAGAGAGATAAGGAGAGTGAGTGAGAGAGAGAGAGAGAGCGAGAGAGAGAGAGAGAGAGAGAGAGAGAGAGAGAGAGAGAGAGCAGGAGATAGACACAGAATGCTGGAGAAACTCAGCGGGTGAGGCAGCATCTACGGAGAGAAGCAATTGGCGACGTTTCTGGTCGAGACCCTTCTTCAGACAATGTCAGGGAAAGGGGGTAGGACAAAGAAAGAATGTAGGCAGAGACAGTGGGACTAATGGAAGAACTGGGAAGGGGGGGGGGGGAGTGAAGAGAGCGAGCAAGGGCTATTTGAAATTGGAGGTCAATGTTCATACCGCTGGGGTGTAAACTACCCAAGCAAAATATGAGGTGCTGCTCCTCCAATTTGCGCTGGGACTCACTCTGGCCATGGAGGAGGCCCAGGACTGAAAGGTCAGTGTGGGGATGGGAGGGGGAGTTGAAGTGCTGAGCCACTGGGAGATCAGGTTGGTTAAGACGGACTGAGCAGGGGATGGATGGAGAGGGAAGGGATGAAAAGATGAAGGAAGGGAAAAGGCAGGAGAGCAAATGTCAGGATTGGGCGGAAGCTCACGGAGAAACAGAGGATGATGGAGAACAGGGAAGATCGTGGAGGGAGAGAGAAAGGGGACAGTGTAATGGAAATAGCGGATTCAGGCGATATGGGGAGAAGGCAGGAACGGGGTACTGATTGGGGATGATCAGCCATGATCACATTGAATGGCTCGAATGGCCGAATGGCCTCCTCCTGCACCTATTGCCTATTGTCTATTGATCTCCTGAGCCAGCATATCCTTCATCAGATATGGTGCCCAAAATTACTCACAATATTAATCCACTCATTCCTGGGATCCCGGTCAGACATCATCCGTGAAGAAAGGGAATAGGTGATATATTGGGTTGAAAACCGATGAAAGATTTTGACCAGAAATGTCATCTATTCCTTTCTTCCAGAGTTGCTGCCCAATCCGCTGAGTTATTCCATCATCTTCTGTCTATATTCGGTGTACACCAGCATCTGCGGTACCTTTCTACACACATAAATCTTATCTCCTCTGCCAAGTTGGTTGACGGCCTTATATGTACAATTATTCTGAAGCATCTGAGGAGTTTTATTTTCAACAATGTTCCAGTTTCTGTATGTGCAGGTAGTGGAAGTAGTTCCCCACACCAATGCCTCTACTTGCTCAGAAGATTAAGGAAGATCAGCGTGTTCACAACGACTCTTACCGACTTCTACTGATGCGCGTAGAGAGCTTCCTATCACAATAGACAATAGACAATAGGTGCCATTTGGCCCTTCGAGCCAGCACTTCCATTCAATGAGATCATGGCTGATCATCCACAATCAGTACCCCGTTCCTGCCTTCTCCCCATATCCCCTGATCGCTATCTTTAAGAGCCCTATCTAGCTCTCCCTTGAAAGCATCCAGAGAACTGGCCTCCACAGCCCTCTGAGGCAGAGAATTCCACAGACTCATTTCCATTTTTGGTTGTTTATAAATAGTCCGTTCAACTTGTTCTGCCACTTTCAAAGGTGCACACACCTACACCACTCTGATCTTCACCCTGGTTTTCACCCAGAGAGTTGTGAATCTGTGGAATTCTCTGCCACAGAAAGCAGTGGACTCCAATTCACTGGGTGTTTTCAAGAGAAAGTTAGATTTAGGGCAAAGGGAATCAAGGGGTATGGGGGAAAAAGCAAGAGCGGGGTACAGATTTTAGATGATCATCCATGATTATATTGAATGGCGGTGCTGGCTCGAAGGGCCGAATGGCCTACTCCTACACCTATTTTTCTGTTTCTATGATCTCTCCATTGCTGCACCAGTCCTATAAATCGGACCGTTTAGTGTACATCTCCTCAGTGCTTCAATGTTCCCTGCATCAAATTTTGTCTACCATCTGTTGACTTGCTTTAGAGCTGCCCAGGTTGGTCTGTGGAGGGGTGGAGTAAGGGGGTGGGAGACTCACTGATAGCAGGTTTCATAATCATAATCAGAATTGTAATTTATTAGCCAAGTATGTTTTGCAAAATACGAGGAATTTGATTTGCCATACAGACAATAAACAATAGACAATAGGTTGAGGAGGAGAGCATTCGGCCCTTCGAGCCAGCACCGCCATTCAAAGTGATCATGGCTGATCATCCACAATCAGTAACCCGTTCCTGCCTTCTCCACCTATCCCCTAACTGCTATTTTTAAGAGCTAGAGGCAGGAAACATGTTCCCGATGTTGGGGGAGTCCAGAACCTGAGGCCACAGTTTAAGAATAAGGGAGAAATCATTTAGAACGGAGACTAGGAAACTCTTTTTCTCACAGAGAGTGGTGAGCCTGTGGCATTCTCTGCCGCAGAGGGCGGTTGAGGCAGGTTCTCTGGAGAGCTAGATAGGGCTCATAAAAATAGTGGAGTCAGGGGATATGGAGAGAAGGCAGGAACAGGGTACTGATTGGGGATGATCAGCCATGATCACGTTGAATGGCGGTGCTGGCTCGAATGGCCAAATGGCCTACTCCTGCACCTATTGTCTATTGTCTAAACTACAAACCTGTACATCTTTGGAGTGTAGGAGGAAACTGGTGCACCCGGAGTAACCCCCCCTATGGTCACTCCGTACAGACAGCACCCATAGTCAGGGTCAAACAGGGGTCTCCAGTGCAGTAAGGCAGCAACTCTACCGCTGCGCCACTGTGCTGCCCTTAGTCATCAATCAACCTTATTGGTGACAGCCAAGAAGGTACACCAATGCCACCACTTGACTCGACTGAGGAAACTGTCTCTTATGACTGACTAACGGCTCCAGATACATTGTAGAACGCATACACAGCTGGGTTTGGAAACAGTTCTGTCCGAGACTGCAAGGCATTGCAAAGAGTCTATCTACACCACGCTGCCTCGGTGAGAAACAACAGCCAACATAATCCAAGACGTCCCACCCCGGTCATACCTTTTTTCCCTTACTCCCATCCGGCAGAAGTTACAGAAGCTCAAAAGTACGCGCCACCCAGACTCAGCTTCTTCCCCTCTGTTATCAGGCTACTGAACGTTGAATCTGAACAGGGGTCTCGACCCGGAATGACACCCATTCTCTTCAGGAATGCTGCCTTAGTTACTTCAGCATTTTGTGTATTCCTTCCATAAGCTAGGGCACTGTCCGATTCACCTCTGCCCCATTGCGCACATTAGATTTTGTCTATGGCACTGATGCGCTACAATGCTGGGAACTATATTCTGCACAAGGGGCTTGACCCCGAAATGTCACTCGTTCCTTCTCTCCAGAGATGCTGCCTGTCCAGCTGAGTTACTCCAGCATTTTGTGTCTGTCTTCGGTGTAAACCATCATCTGCAGTTCTGTCCTACACAAACTATATTATGTACTGAGTATCTCCCCCTTTGCTCCACCTATGGTACCTATTGGCTATGGAGGCCAAGTCATTGGATATTTTTAAGATGTAGATTAACAGATACTTGATTAGTACGGGTGTACTATTATTTTGTGTACTTATTTATTCAAATCGTTTGCTATGTCGCTCTTCAAGGGAGATGCTAAATGCATTTCGTTGTCTCTGTACTGTACACTGACAATGACAATTAAAATTGAATCTGAATCTGAATCTGAATCTGTCAGGGGTTACGGCGAGAAAGCAGGAGAATGGGGTTGAGAGGGATAGATCAGCCATGATTGAATGGCGGAGTTGACTTGATGGGCCAAATGGCCTAATTCTGCTCCTGGAACTTCTGAACATGGCTGATTGTTAGTACAAATTATATAATTCCAATCCGCCCTCAGCCTCAAACTCAAGATACTGTTGAAGAGAAGCTACGAAGTGCTGGAGTAGCTCAGCAGGTCAGGCAGCATTTCTGGAGAACATGGATAGGAAACGTTTCACAGAGTGCTGGATTAAGTCAGCGGGTCAGGCAGCATCTGTGGAGAACATGGAAAGGCAACGCTTCAGGGTCAGGACTGGGGTTGCCAACTGTCCTGTATTAGTCGGAACATCCCGTATATTGGGCTAAATTGGTTTGTCCTATACGGGACCGCCCTTGTCCCGTATTTGACTGTTACTATTCGGGTCGGGGGGACTGTCGGGTCGGTGCGCAGCGCCCGACCTCGCCTCACCCTTCCCGACGTAGTGCAGCCGATAGAGTGAAGCAACACCTCGCCCGTGGCCCCGTCGGTCGGCAGCCCGGCCAGCTGTCCGACCTTCCGATCTTCAGACCTTCGCTTACCGCCGACACCACGGGTTGGACGGGGCGCCGGACTATGCGCGCGACATCACGCAACTCCGGACCAAAACTCCTCAGCTTGGTGTGCAGCCCAGCACCCGGGCCAACTCATCATTCACCCAGCCACGGCCGAGTCGGTCAACGAATTGCCGTCGGGAATTTGTCACTTATTTTTAGACCTTTTGTCCCTTATCTCTGCCTCGGAGGGAGGTGGAGGCATGTTCTCTGGATGCTTTCAAGAGAGAGCTAGATAGGGCTCTTAAAGATAGCGGAGTCAGGGGATATGGGGAGAAGGCAGGAACGGGGTACTGATTGGGGATGATCAGCCATGATCACATTGAATGGCGGTGCTGGTTCGAAGGCCTACTCCTGCACCTATTGTCTATTGTCTATTTGGGAGTGAGGAAGTTGGCAACCCGAGTTGGGACCCTTCTTCAGACTGGGCCAAATGCTCAAATTCTGCTTCTAGATCTTACGAGCTTCTGATTGTATTGATATATCCGATGCGGTGTATCTGCTAATACTGTGTTCAAGAAGGAACTGCAGATGCTGGAAAAATCGAAGGCGGGCAAAAGTGCTGGAGAAACTCAGCAGTTGCGGCAGCATCTATGGAGCGAAGGAGATAGGCGACGTTTCGGGTGGAGACGCCGATACGGTGAGACTCCGATGTGATCCTGATGGGATCAGTTTGGATGGCGATGGCGTTGACTGTACCTCAGCACACGTGACCACAATAATAGTCTATCCTGGGACACAGGACCTCGTGGCGTCATCGGCGGCGCGCCGGAAGCGGAGAGGCGAGCCCCACTCTCCTCCCTAGCAACGGGCGCTCGGAACACGACGTCACACAGCGGGTACGGCGACTGGTTTCCGGCGCGGTTGCCGCGGCAACGGGGCTTGAGCATCGGTAGACGGGCCGCGGGGGGAGGAGAAGGAGCGAAGTAAAGTGGAGTCAATAAACACATGTGATCGCAGGTCAGTGGCGAATCCCCACCGCACTCAAAGTCAAACATCCTGTAGGTTAAACGTAGAGAAGTGAAGCAGGGAGGCGGGCGGGGACGGTGACGGGCGTCGCCATGGTGACCGGGCTGTTGTGGAGCCTGGAGCCGCTGCTGTCGGCGGGGAGATGGATGGTCGCGGCCCCGGGCCGCCGTCAGCAGCGAGTCCAGCTCCTTGCTCGGTGGGTGGGGATCGAGGCGCGGAGCTGGTGTTGGGAGCCGCGGGTCGCCGGTCCGCAGACGTGGTCCTCCAGCCCAAAGATCCTAGGATATTTGCTTCAGACCTCCAGACTCCTGGTCCTCCAGACTCCTGGTCCTCCAGACTCCTGGTCCTCCAGACTCCTGGTCCTCCAGACCTCCAGACTCCTGGTCCTCCAGACCTCCACCCCTGGTCCTCCAGACCTCCACTCCTGGTCCTCCAGATCTCCACTCCTGGTCCTCCAGATCTTCAGACCCCTGGTCCTCCAGACTCCTGGTCCTCCAGACCTCCAGACCCCTGGTCCTCCAGACTCCTGGTCCTCCAGATCTTCAGACCCCTGGTCCTCCAGACCTCCAGACTCCTGGTCCTCCAGACTCCTGGTCCTCCAGACCCCAGACCCCTGTCCTCCAGATCTCCACTCCTGGTCCTCCAGACCTCCACTCCCCTGGTCCTCCAGACTCCTGGTCCTCCAGACCTCCAGACCCCTGGTCCTCCAGACCTCCAGACCCCTGGTCCTCCAGATCTTCAGACCCCTGGTCCTCCAGATCTCCACACCCTTGGTCCTCCAGACCAGACTCCTGGTCCTCCACACCCTTGGTCCTCCAGACCCCTGACCCCTCCTCCACACCCTTGGTCCAGACTCCTGGTCCTCCACACCCTTGGTCCTCCAGACCTCCAGACCCCTGGTCCTCCAGACCCCTGGTCCTCCAGGTCCTCCAGACCTCCAGACTCCTGGTCCTCCACACCCTTGGTCCTCCAGACCTCCAGACCCCTGGTCCTCCAGACCCCTGGTCCTCCAGACCTCCAGACGCCCGGTCCTCCAGATCTTCAGACCCCTGGTCCCTCCAGACCTCCAGACCCCTGGTCCTCCAGACCTCCAGAAAAAATGAGGAGTCCTCCAGATCTTCAGACCCCTGGTCCTCCAGACCTCCAGACACCTGGTCCTCCAGACCTCCAGACACCTGGTCCTCCAGACTCCTGGTCCTCCACACCCTTGGTCCTCCAGACCTCCAGACCCCTGGTCCTCCACATCCACACCCTTGGTCCTCCAGACCTCCAGACCCCTGGTCCTCCAGACCCCTGGTCCTCCAGACCTCCAGACGCCCGGTCCTCCAGACCCTTGGTCCTCCAGACCCCCGGTCCTCCAGACCTTTAGACTCCTGATCCTCTAGACCTCCAGACGTGGACCTTCAGACCTCCAGACTCCTGGTCCTCCAGAGTCCGGGTCCTCCAGACCTCCAGAATCATAATCGTGTATTCAAAAATGCTGGAGAAACTCAGCGGGTGCAACAGCATCTATGGAGCGAAGGAAATAGGCAACATTTTGGGCCAAAACCCTTCTTCAGACTGATGGGGGGGGGGGAGAAGAAAGGAAAAAGGAGGAGGAGGATCCTAATCATGTATTGTCTTTCTGCTAACTGTCCCCCTAGACACCCCAAAACAAAAGCTTTTCACTGTACCTCAGTACACATGACAATAAACTAAACTGAACTAAAATGTTCACAGTAGTTCTATGTTATCTCACTTCCTTAGCCAGGGACAGACAATATTAAGTGGTGGAGTTGACTTAATGGTCCGAATGGCCTCAATCTTATTCCTTTATAGAAACATAGAATCATCAAATCAAATCAAATACGTTTATTGTCATTACACAACAACTGTACAACAACATTTCTTTGCATCTCCTTCAGTGGTATACAAAGAAAACACGGGGTCAAAGATTAAAAAAACAAAAACACAAACAACCATTGACTTTCTTATACCGACAAGATCAGTAAATGAAATAAATAAAATAAAATTAATAAATAGGTAATAGAAATATAAAAAACATTGCGCATTATATTGCCCCATGAATAGTGTATCTATGCACTGTAATGGATCAATTGTAATCATGTATTGTCTTTCTGCTGACTGGTTAGCACGCAACAAAAAGTTTTTCACTGTACCTTGGTGCTAAACTGAACTGAACTTATGAAAAGATTCACCCGGTACATCTGCTTTAAAATTTTCCTCTCACAACTCAAGAGGTATGGTCCTCTACTCATTGACATTTAGAAACATAGAAAATAGGTGCAGGAGTAGGCCATTCGGCACTTCGAGCCAGCACCACCATTCAATATGATCATGGCTGATCATCCAACTCAGTATCCCGTACCTGCCTTCTCTCCATACCCCCTGATCCCTTTAGCCACAAGGGCCACATCTAACTCCCTCTTAAATATAGCCAATGAACTGGCCTCAACTACCTTCTGTGGCAGAGAATTCCAGAGCTTCACCACTCTCTGTGTGAAAAATGTTTTTCACATCTCGGTCCACCAGGGAAAAAGGTTCTGATTGTCTACCCTCTCTTAATTTTCACAAACTTCTATCTTTCTCAACCGTCGACGCTCCAGATAAAACAATTGAAGTTTGTTCAACTTATCGCTAATACCTTCTAATCCTAGCAGCATTCTGGTTAATATGCACCCTCTCCAAAGGCTCCACATCCTTCCTGTAATGGGGGAGACCAGTTTTATTCGTCACTTGCACATAAAGTGCAAGTGAAATGAATTTGCCAGCAGCGGTACAATGAAAAAGAACACACAGAAACACACAAAAAATTTAACTGAGGCAGGGGTGCTGTGATCACTCCCTCCCACTCCATCGTAGAATATTAACCAGATCGACCCGAAACGTCACCCAATTCCTTCTCTCCTGAGATGCGGCCTGTCCCGCTGAGTTACTCCAGTTTTTTGTGTCTATCTTTGGTTTAAACCAGCATCTGCAGTTCCTTCCTAAACTGACTACACATATTTTAAGGAATTGCTTGCCAAAGCTAACTTTCCATTGACAATCCCGCACAGGTAAACGGCAACAAGCATGTCGAAGAAGAAAAAAGGACGCGCCGACGCCAAGGCCAAGCCTGTGGGGATGCAAGAGGAGGTGCTGTCCAACACCACGGACCGAATCGTCACCCTGCAAAACGAGTGAGACCCCGGCCTTTGAGAACAGGGGCTGGTGAGGGGCAGTGGGTTAGCGAGAGCATGGGGGGGGATCTGTGGGGTGAGGACGTAGCTAGGGTTGCCTACTGTCCCGTATTAGAATGGGACGGGACATCCCGTTCTAAGAGAGAGTACAGAGGAGATTTACTAGAATGTTGCCTGGGTTTCAGCACCTAAGTCACAGAGAAAGGTTAAAAAAGTTAGGTCTTTATTCTTTGAAGCACAGAAGGTTAAGGGGGGACTTGATAGAAGTCTTTAAAATGATGAGCGGGATAGACAGAGTTGACGCGGAGAAGCTTTTTCCATTGAGAGTAGGGAAGATTCAAACAAGAGGACATGATTTGAGAATTAAGGGACAAAAGTTTTGGGGTACCACGAGGGGGAACTTCTTTACTCAGAGAGTGGTAGCTGTGTGGAATGAGCTTCCAGTAGACGTGGTGGAGGCAGGTTCGATTTTATCATTTAAAAATAAATTGGACAGGTATATGGATGGGAAAGGAATGGAGGGTTATGGTCTGAGTGCAGGTAGATGGGACTAGGTGAGAGTAAGTGTTCGGCACGGACTAGAAGGGCCGAGATGGCCTGTTTCCGTGCTGTACTTGTTATATGGTTATATTGGGCTAAATTGGTTGTCCCATACAGGACCGCTCTTGCCCGTGGCCCCGTCAGTCGGCAGCCCGGCCAGCTGTCCGACCTTCGGACCTTCGCTTACCGCCGACACCACCACCACCCCTCCTTCTCATGGCCGATCATCGGCTCGTGAATTGGATGGGGTGGCGGACTTGGCGTGCAGCAGAACACAAAGCCCAACCGGCGGGCCAGCTGAGGAGTTTTGACCCGGGCTTTGTGTGCAGTCCAACACCCGGGCCAACTCATCATTCACCCAGCCACGGCCGAGTCGGTCAACGAATTGCCGTCGGGAATTTGTCCCTTATTTTGTCTAGTCCATAGCCCTCTAAACCTTTGCTATCCAGACACCTGTCCAAATGCTTTTTAAATGCTGTTATTATTGTATCTTCCTCGACTACCTCCTCAGGCACTTTGTTCCATATACTCACCACCCTCTGAGTGAAAATGTTACCCCTCCTTTAGACTTTAGAGATACAGTGTGAAAACAGTCCCTTTGGCCCACCAAATCCGAGACAACGGGCAAACTCCGTACGAGCAGCACTCGAGATCAGGTTTGAACACTGGTCTCTGGTGCTGTGAGGCAGGAACTCTACCGCTGTGTCACTGTGCTCATCAGAGAGTTACATAGAACCTCAGTCACCTTGTTGTGGAGTTGTTCCCACAGCAAATGAGCAGTGGTTGCGGTGAAACTGGTTCATACCTACAGTATACTGGGAACATGGTAATCTCCCCCTAGAGGGAGCTTCACTCTGTGTCTATCCCGTGCCGTCCCTGCCCTGGGTGATGCGACAATGTAAGGTCATGAGGCCATTCAGCCCATCAAGTCTAATTCACCATTCAATCTTGGCTGATCTATCTCTCCTTCCTAACCCCATTCTCCTGCCTTCTCCCCATATCCTCTGACATCCGTACTAATCAAGAAGGCAGGGAGGGAGGTAGACACAAAATGCTGGGGTAACTCAGCGGGTGAGGTAGCATCTCCGGAGATAAAGGAATGGGTGACGGTTTGGGTTGAGACTCTTCTTCAGACTCATGTCGGGGAGGGGGCGGGGCAAAGGTAGAAAGCAGACGGAGGCAGTAGGACTAGTGGGAGAACTGGGAAGGAGAGGGAAATCAAGGGTTATCTGAATTGAATATTGAATTGAATATTTATTACATGTCATTTGAACCTCAGTGAGGATCAAACGAAACTTAGTTTCCACAGCCATACAACCAGAGACAATTCCTACAAGACATACACACAATTCAAGTTACACAAACATCCATCACAGTGAATGTCCTCCTCACTGTGATGGAAGGCAAATTATTTTCTCTCCCCTGCACCATTATTCTCCCGATGTTGAAGCCCCAGGCGGGCGATGGTAAGTCCCACGGCCATTTTAGGCGGCGCCGGGCGATGTACGGCCCCGCTCCAGGTTTAAAAGTCACAAAGTTGGAGCCCCCGGTCGGTGTTGGAATGTGCCGCGACCATTAAAACCGCGCCGGGCGATGTACGGCCCCGCTCCGGGTCGTTCCAATCCCACGGAAGAAGTCGCGTTACGGGAGCTCCGAAAAGCGGTCTCCACCCGGACCCGCGAGCTCCCGATGTACCAGTCCACCGGATCTGCGGCTGCAGCTGGAGCCTCCGAGCTCCGAAGTCGGGCCGCAGCAGCGAGCCACCACCGCTCCCCTCTGAAGTTATAGAAGTCAACGTTCATACCACTGGCGTGTAAACTACCACTAATGAAATATGAGGCGTTGTTCCTCCAATTTGCGCTGGGCCAAAGGGAAGGAGCTTCATTCTCTGGTTGAGGCCGAGAACTAAGGGGGAGCCAGTGGGGGAGAACGGAGAAGGGATGAGTACTTTTTGTAACTTTATCGGTGCCTTTGTGGCGACCCTATTGTGTACTTTGTACGTGAAAGCAAATAATTTCACGGTACCTAGCTAGGTACAAGTGACAATAAAGTATCATCATTATTATCCCCCATTTGCCCACGTTTGGCCCAAACACCTCTAAACCTAAAATGTTGATGGCGTTTGTTTTTATTTTGAAAGGTTCGATGAGATCGTCACAGAACTTAAGCAGCTGAAGTTGAAGATTTATCAGCTGTATCCTTTACTGGCCTCTCTGAAACCAGTGTTACTGCCGTGGTTCACTACAGATTACCGCCGGACAAAACTAAACCCATTTATCCCCTCGCCTGCCGACCTAGCATCAGTCCAATAACTTGCAGTTTAGACTTCAGACTTCAGAGATACAGCGCGGAAACAATCCCTTCGTCCCACCTAGTCCGTGCCGACCAGCGATCCCCGCACACTAGTACTATCCTACACACACTAGGGACAATATACAATTTTACCAAAGCCAATTAACCTACAAACCTGCATATCTTTTGAGTGTGGGAGGAGACCGGAGCACCTGGAGAAAATGCACGCAGGTCACGGGGGGGAGAACGTACAAACTCCGTACAGACAGCACCCGTAGTCAAGATCGAGCCCGGTTCTCCGGCGCTGTGAGGCAGCAACTCTACCGCTGCGCCACCGTGCTTGAAGATTCCTGTGTCTTCATAGCCTTGTCAGATACTGAAGTCAAGGCAAGAGGTGCAGGTACAATGACAATCTTGCTTGCAGCAGCATCACAGGCGCAGAGACTCTTAAGACGACACACAAAAACCAAATGACACATGAATTACACATTCAGTAACATTTCTAAATGAAAGACGACTGCAAAAAGACGTGATAAACAATCAGGATAAAAGTGCTGCCTGGATGAAGTGGGTTCAGCTACAGGGAGAGAGAGTGGTTGGATAGACTTGATTTGTTCTCTCTGCAACGTCGCAGGTTGAGGGGAGACCTGCTAGAAGTATGCAAAACTGTGACAGGCATAGATAGGTTAGACAATCAAAACCTTTTTCCCAGGGTGGAATGTCCGACACTGGCGCTAGGTAATAGACAATAGGTGCAGGAGTAGGCCATTTGGCCCTTCGAGCCAGCACCCCCATTCAATGTGATCATGGCTGTTCATTCCCAAGTACCCCGTTCCTGCTTTCTCCCCATATCCCCTGACTCCGCTATCTTTAACAGCCCTCTTGAAAGCATCCAGAGAACCTGCCTCCACCTCCCTCTGAGGCAGAGAATTCCACAGACTCACCACTCTCTGTGAGAAAAAGTGTTTCAGCGCCTCCGTTCTAAATGGCTTACTCCTTATTCTTAAACTGTGGCCCCTGGTTCCCAACATTGGGAATAAGGTGAGAAGTTTAAAAACCCTACCATATATCGCTGTGATTTTTGGCCATCTTACTCACAGTCCTCCACTGAGCAGGCCCCGAGGATTTTTCCCATCGTTGACAAATAAAAAAGTTATTATTAAAAAGATGAAAATACAATGAGCTGTTCGGCCTGCCCTGTGCTTGAAACTGCAATGACAATGGAAGTGAACTGAAAATGCAATCAGCTGTTTGGCCTGCCCTGTGCTTGAAACTGCAATGGCAATGGAAGTGAAATGAAAATGCAATCAGCTGTTTGGCCTGCCCTGTGCTTGAAACTGCAAGGGCAATGGAAGTGAAATTAAAATGCAATCAGCTGTTTGGCTTGGCCTGCCCTGTGCTTGAAATTGCATTGGCAATGGAAGTGAAGTGAAAATGCAATCAGCTGTTTGGCTTGGCCTGCCCTGTGCTTGAAACTGTAATGGCAATGGAAGTGAAACAAGGCTGACAACTCTCACGCTTTGAGCGTGTGACTCACGCCCTCAAGCAAACTCTCGCTGATCAGAAATTTCTCACGCTGAGTGGAGAGAAATTTTGTGATCAACGAAAATTTCAAAACTCGGATAAACTGCATGGTCCGCGGGTGTTGGAGAGCAGGGGCTGCGGGAGGGATGGGAGCAGAACCAGCAGCGGGAACAGATGCGGGGAGCCGGGACTTGTGAGTGTTTGCGGCGCTGTCGAGTGTTTGCGGGGCTGACGCTGCAGCTCTGGCCATGGAGCACTACGGACAGTGCGAGTGTCCCGGGCCACAGAGCCGTCGGAAGCGTCGCGCCGCTGCCACAAGAGTCCCTGTGCCGAAGGGACAGACTCTTAAAGGGAGGTGCAAAGAGAGGGGGGGAAGGAGACAGGGAGACAGTGGGGGGAGAGAGAGGGGAGAGACAGAGGGGGCGTGAATGGAGAGAGAGAGAGAGGGAGAGGGGGAGAGAGAGGTAGGGGAGAGAGAGGGGGAAGAGTGAGGTGGGAGAGGGGGGGGAAGAGAGAGAGGGGTGAGAGGGAAGAGAGAGGGAGGAGAGGGTAGGAGAGAATGGGAGAGAGAGGGGCAAAAGAGAGGTGGTAAAACAGAGAGAGAGAGAGAGAGAGGGGGAAAGAGAGAGAGATGGGGGGCAAAGAGAAAGAGGAGATAGAGACAGAGGAGAAAGAGAGAGGGGAGAGAGAGCCAGCCTGCCTTAAACAACTAATTTCGGCTCACACGGCCCCTATTAATTGAGATACGTCCCATTTGCCCAAAATGCCCATATTAGCCCAGGAGGAGCATTTTGGCCCAAAAGGCCCGTGCCAGGCTAGGAAAAGTCCAGAAAAAGTGTCTTTCACTGACATTTCACTCAGATTTTTTTAAATAACTCCTTTGGCCCATCAGCCTTGTACTAGCCCAGGAGGAGTCCCTTCGGCCCATCAGTAAGTATTCCCCCTGCAAGTATTAAACCTCACCCCAGTATTTTTCTCCCTCCCTTCATTGGCTCCATGTGAGATCCAGGCCAGGATAGACTTTCCTCCTTCATTGCTGTGATCTGCAGAAAAAGATGAAAAATGTCTAAAATTGATTCTCCACCCTCTCCCCCTTCACTCTCACAGAGTCTCTCACCTGTTTAGGGCAGAATTTTGGGCAGTTTCTGAGCTGCCAGCCCACCAGGCCTGAGTGACTGAGCTGCCAGCCCACCAGGTCTGAGTGACTGAGCTGTCAGCCCAAGAATCCATTCGGCAACAAAATGTCCATACTAGCCCCCTTCGGCCCGCAACACCCATACGAGCGCTCCAGAGAGCCCCCCTCCCACCCCACCCCACTGGCCACCAATATTGGAATTGGTGGAGACGTGGAATATTGCGTTGGGGGACCAGCCGTCCCGTGTGAACGTGGGACCCAACGGGTCCCACTTAGTCTAGTAGACTATTATTCTTATTATTGCACTGTTATTGTTTGTTTTTATGTGTATGTGTGTGTGTGTATATATGTATATATATGTGTATGTGTGAGTGTATATGTGAATACATGTATATATACACATACCGACCTTTTTTTTCTCATTAATTATAGTTTACAGTGTACTGTGTTCACATATTCTGTTGTGCTGCTGCAAGTATGAAATTCATTGTTCTATCTGGGTCACACGGCAATAAAACACTGTTGACTAATCCCTGCCTCAACTACCTCCTCTGGCAACTCGTTCCATACACCTACTACCATTTTTGTGTGAAAAAGTCACCCCTCAGATTCCTATTAAATCTTTTTTAATAGGAACTCTTCCTGTGCTGTCCTGTTCAGTTTTCTAGGATCAAGTGCAAGCAGAGTTCAACATTGTGTTCGGCACAAACATTGTGGGCCGAAGGGCCTGTTCCTGCGCTGTACTGTTCTATACACATGTGTGCTGCACTATGTACACTTCATGTACTCAAGAGAGAGTTATATTTAGCTCTTAGGGCCAATGGAATAAGGGGATATGGGGAAGAAAGCAGGACGGGGACTGATTGTGGATGATCAGCCATGATCATATTGAATGGTGGTGCTGGCTCGAGGGGCTGACTGGCCTACTCCTGCAACTATATTCTATGTTTCTATGCTCCATGTTCTATGACTTTCTTTAGCGGCATTATCCCAGGCGGCATGAGAATGAGTTCCTGGAGAAGGAAGCGCAGCAGACCCGGCTGGAGACGGTACGTACGGGGCCGCGGGCATTGCTCGGGGACACGGGCACAGCTCGGGGACACGGGAACAGCTCGGGGACTCGGGCAGACCTGGGGTACGTGGGCACAGCTCGGGGACACGGGTAGCTAGTTCATAACGAGGATTTCAGTATAGGAGTAAAGGGGTTCTCCTGCAGTTGTATAGGGCTCTGGTGAGACCACATCTGGAGTATTGTGTACAGTTTTGGTCTCCTAATTTGAGGAAGGATATCCTTGTGATTGAGGCAGTGCAGCGTAGGTTCACAAGATTGATCCCTGGGATGGCGGGACTGTCATATGCGGAAAGATTGAACAGTAGGCTTGTATTCACTGGAGTTTAGAAGGATGAGGGGAAACCTATAGAAACATATAAAATTCTAAAAGGACTAGACAAGCTAGATGCAGGAAAAATGTTTC
Source organism: Leucoraja erinaceus (assembly GCF_028641065.1). NCBI lineage: Eukaryota > Metazoa > Chordata > Chondrichthyes > Rajiformes > Rajidae > Leucoraja > Leucoraja erinaceus. The sequence goes on from NC_073424.1 coordinate 84,430, forward strand.
CAATGTTGGGCGAGTCCAGAACCAGGGGCCACAGTCTTAGAATAAAGGGGAAGCCATTTAAGACTGAGGTGAGAAAAAACGTTTTCACCCAGAGAGTTGTGAATTTATGGAATTCCCTGCCACAGAGGACAGTGGAGGCCAAGTCACTGGATGGATTTAAGAGAGAGTTAGATAGAGCTCTAGGGGCTAGTGGAGTCAAGGGATATGGGGAGAAGGCAGGCACGGGTTATTGATAGGGGACGATCAGCCATGATCACAATGGATGGCGGTGCTGGCTCGAAGGGCCGAATGGCCTCCTCCTGCACCTATTTTCTATGTTTCTAGGTAGACCTGGGGATGCGGGCACAGCATAGGGACACGGGTAGAGAGGAGGGAGGGGACTGGAGGAACGAGAGGAGATTGTTTAGTTTAATTTATTGTCACGTGTACTGAGGTACAGTGAAAAGCATCTGTTGCGTGCTAACCAGTCAGCGGAAAGACAATCCATGAATACCACCAAGCCATTCACAGTGATCAGACACATGATAAGGGAATAATATTCAGTGCGAGGTAAAGCCAGTAAAGTCCGATCTACGATAGTCACCCACCACTGAGGTAGATAGTAGTTCAGGACAGGATGTGCCGCCACTCTTCATCTCTGCAATGCGCAGCTGGGCGGCACGGTGGTGCAGCTCGCAGAGCCGCAGCCTCACAACGACAGAGAGCCGGGTTCGATCCAGACCCTGGGTGCTGTCTGTACGGAATTTGCACGTTCTCCCTATGATCGCGTGGGTTTCCTCTGGGTGCTCTGGTTTCCCCCCCACATCTCAAAGACGTACGGATCTGTTGGTTAATTGTCCCTAGTGTGATGAAATAATGGGATGACAAAGGTGTGATTCTGTAGAACACTGTGTGAACAGGTAGACAAAAATGCTGGAGAAACTCAGCGGGTGAGGCAGCATTTACGGAGCGAAGGAATAGGTGACGTTTCGGTTCGAGACTGAAGAAGGGTCTCAACCCGAAACGTCTCCTGTTTCCTTCTCTCCATAGATGCTGCCTCACCCACTGAGTTTCTCCAGCATTTTTGTCTCCCTTCCATTTTTCCAGCATCTGCAGTTCTTTCTTAAACATAGTGTGAACAGGTGATCGATGATCAGCATGGACCCGTGGGCCGAAGGGCCTGATTCCATGCTGTATCCTCATACTAAACTAAACAGTGGAGGCTGAGGGGCGATAATAGAGAGACTAAATCATGAAGGGAGTAGTTAAGGTGGATAGTCGCAGGGGGAACGTACCAACAACACCCGTAGTCAGGATCTTACCCGGGTGTCTGGCACTGGAAGTCAACAAACTCCACTGCCGTGCCACCGTGCCACCACAGTTCTGCTGACTCAAACCCTTCCACTTACACCTCTGAGACCAACTGTAACCCCAGCCAGGATCTCAGCAAGGCCTCCTTGGCCTCAAAGCTCAGAAGTTCACAAGTTCTAGAACTTGATTCATTCGGCCCATAAAGTCTACTGGGCCATTCAACCATGGCTGATATATCTTTCCCTCTCAACCCCATTCTCCTCCCTTCTCCCCATACCCCCTAACACCCGCTCGTATGAAGAATCTATCAATCTCTGCCTTAGATTGGCTTCCACAGCCGTCTGTGGCAAAGAGTTCCACAGATTCACCACCCTCTGGCTATAGAAATTCCACTTCATCTCCTTTCTAAAGGTACTTCCTTTTTGGTTCTCCAAATTTGAGGAAGGACATTCTTGCTATTGAGGGAGTGCAGCCTAGGTTCACAAGGTTAATTCCCGGGATGGCGGGACTGTCATATGTGGATAGAATGGAGTGGCTGGGCTTGTGTACTTTGGAATTTAGAAGGATGAGAGGAGATCTTATTGAAACATGTAAGAATATTAAGGGATTGGACACAGAAAACATGTTCCCGATGTTGGGAGAGTCCAGAACCAGCGGCCATTTAAAATGGAGATGAGGAAAAACGTTTTCACCCAGGAAGTTGTGAATCTGTGGAATTTGCTGCCTCAGAAGGCAGTAGAGGCCAATTGTCTGGATGCTTTCAAGAGAGAGATAGATAAAGCTCTTAAAGATAGCTTTAGAGTCAGGGGATATGGTGAGGAGGCTGGAACGGGGTACTGAATGTGGATGATCACAGAGAATGGCGGCGCTGGCTCGAAGGGCCGAATGTCCTACTACTGCACCTATTGCCTATTGTCTATTGTGAGGCTGTGGCCTCTAGTCGTGGACTCTCCCACTAATGAAAGCATCCTCTCCGCATCTGCTCTATCCAAGCCTCTCACTATTCGGTACGCTTCATTGAGGTCTCCTCTCATTCTTCTAAACTCCAGCCCAGTTTCGTCAAACGCTCATCATATGTTAACCCTTTCATTCCTGAGTTCATTCTCATAAACCTCCTCTGAACCCTCTCCAACACCAGCACATCCATCCTCAGCTGTGGGGGACCCAAAACTGCTACACAATAGGTGGAGCTCAGGGTGTGTGGTTAGGAGCTTGCACAGTGCCCTGGGTTATTGCCCTGGGCTATTTCCCTGTGTGGTGTTTTGGGCTCATGTTCAAAGCAACAGACAATAGACAATAGGTGCAGGAGTAGGCCATTCGGCCTTCGAGCCAGCACCGCCATTCAATGTGATCATGGCTGATCATCCCCAATCAGTACCCCGTTCCTGCCTTCTCCCCATATCCCCATCACTCCGCTATCCTTAAGAGCCCTATCTAGCTCTCTCTTGAAAGCATCCAGAGAACCGGCCTCCACCGCCTTCCGAGGCAGAGAATTCCACAGGCACTGGGGTGGTCCTGGAATAGTCGTCACAGTATTGGCCATGACCACCTGATCTCCCGGTTGCTGAACACTTTAATTCCCCTTCCCATTTCTACACTGACCTTTCTGTCCTCGGTCTCCTCTATTGTGAAAGTGAAGCTAAACGCAAATTGGAGGAACAGCATCTCATATTTTGCTCGGGCAGCTTACACCCCAGTGGTATGAATATTGATTTCTCTAACTTCAGATAGCCCCGGCATTTCCTCTCTCTCCATCCCTCCCCCACCCAAGTCGCACCAGCTTCTCATTTTCATCCAGCAAACAGCTCTCAATGGCTTGCTTCCTTTATCATCGTAGGTAGACAAAAGTGCTGGGGAAATTCAGAGGGTGCAGCAGCATCAATGGAGCGAATGAAATAGGCAACGTTTTGGGCCGAAACCCTTCTTCAGACTGATGTAGGGGGTCCCCCTTCCCTCCTTTATCATCGTTACTGTTTTGCGTATCTTTCATTCATTGTTCTTTATCTCTCCACATCGCCGTCTCTATATCTCGTTTCCCTTGTCCCCAACAAGTGTGAAGAAGGGTCTCGACACAAAATATCACCCATCCTTCTCTCCAGAGATGCTGCCTGTCCCCCTGAGTTACTGCAGCTTTTTGTGTCTATCTTCAGTTTAAATCAGCATCTGCAGTTCCTTCTAATACACCACAAGAGGGAGGCAGGTTGCTTTATCATGTAACGGAGGAACTGAAAGCCATTGTGGGCTTTCAAATGGAGTAAATAGGGAGAGTCAGTAACCAGAGAAACATGGAAGCAGGCAGTAAGCAACTTTCCATTTCAGTCTCCATCTTTCCTGGTCCGAGAACACTAACTCAATTATCAAAAAAGCTCATCAGCGCCTCTACTTCCTGAGAAGATTACGGAGAGTCGGTTTGTCAAGGAGGACTCTCTCTAACTTCTACAGGTGCACAGTAGAGAGCATGCTGACCAGTTGCATCGTGGCTTGGTTCGGCAATTTGAGCGCCCTGGAGAGGAAAAGACTACAAAAAGTAGTAAACACTGCCCAGTCCATCATCGGCTCTGACCTTCCTTCCATCGAGGGGATCTATCGCAGTCGCTGCCTCAAAAAGGCTGGCAGTATCATCAAAGACCCACACCATCCTGGCCACACACTCATCTCCCTGCTACCTTCAGGTAGAAGGTACAGGAGCCTGAAGACTGCAACAACCAGGTTCAGGAATAGCTACTTCCCCACAGCCACCAGGCTATTAAACCTGGCTCGGACAAAACTCTGATTATTAATAACCACTTTCTGTTATTTGCACTTTACCAGTTTATTTATTCATGTGTGTATATATTTATATCATGGTATATGGACACATTTATCTGTTTTGTAGTAAATGCCTACTATTTTCTGTGTGCTTAAGCAAAGCAAGAATTTCATTGTCCTATACAGGGACACATGACAATAAACTCACTTGAATTTGAACTTGATCTGTCTGAGGAAAGGCCTCAACCCAAAATGTCACCCATTCCTTCTCTCCAGTGAAGCTGCCTGAGCCGCTGAGTGACTCCAGCACTTGAAGTCCTTTTGTGTTAATTAGCATGTAGTTCTTTGTTTCTATATTATACTTGCTCGCTTACATTCCTATCTTCCCTAAACTTCTCCATTTACATAGTCATACAGCACGGAAAAAGGCCTTCCGGCCCAACTTGCCCACGCCAGCCAACATGCCCCATCTACTCCAGTCCCACTTGCCTGCGTTTGGCCCATATCCCTCTGAACCTGTCCGATCCATGTACCTGTCCAAATGTTTCTCAAACCTTGTGATAGTCCCTGCCTCAACTACCTCCTCCAGCAGCTCATTCAATACATCCACCACCCTTTGTGTCAAAAAGTCACTCACTTCTCAGGTTCTTATTCTGGGGGAGTCCAGAACCAGGGGCCACAGTTTAAGAATAAAGGGTAAGCCATGTAGAACGGAGATGAGGAAACACTTTGGTCACACAGAGAGTTGTGAGTCTGTGGAATTCTCTGCCTCAGAGGGCGGTGGAGGTCGGTTCTCTGGATGCTTTCAAGAGATAGCTAGATAGGGCTCTTAAAGGGGATAAGGGGAGAAGGCAGGAACGGGGTACTGATTGTGGATGATCAGCCATGATCACATTGAATGGCGGTGCTGGCTCAAAGGGTCAAATGGCCGACTCCTGCACCTACTGTCCATATTGTCCTCTGGTCTTCGATTCACCATGATCAGCCATGATCACATTGAATGGCCTACTCCTGCACCAATTGTCTATTGTCCATATATCTTTCCCCCTTTCACCTTAAATGGATGTCCTCTGATTCTCGCTTCTCCTACTCTGGGCAAGAAACTCTGCGAAAAGTCCACACAGTTTAAACTAAAATCAGTAAACAATCCCAATACCAGTTATCTCCCTTGTACACTCTCAGTCTTGAAGTCGGGCCTTGATCCAAAATGGCGACCGACCTACTGCCTCCACAGTTACTGTGTGGCCTGTGGAGACCCTCCAGCAGTTTGATTTATGCTCCAGATTTCAGCATCTGCAGACTCTTTTCTGTAACTATGCCCCTCCCCCCCGCCCCCCTCCCTCCTTGAGGACCAGAGGGCATAGGTTTAAGGTGAAGGGGAAAAGATTTAATAGGAACCTGAGGGGTAACTTTTTCACACAGAGGGTGGTGGGTGTATGGAACGAGCTGCCAGAGGAGGTAGTTGAGGCTGGGACTATCTCAGCTGTTTAAGAAACAGTTAGACAGGCACATGGATAGGACAGGTTTGGAGGGATATGGACCAAAGGCGGGTAGGTGGGATTAGTGTAGCTGGGACATGTTGGCCGGTGTGGGCAAGTTGGGCCGAAGGGCCCGTTTCTATACTGTATCGCTCCCTGACTCTATTTTTAGACACCCACTCTCCGCACCCAACCTGCCAGCCCTCACCTGTTTGGAATTAGCCCGTGTGTGCAGAGAGCGTTACCGAAGATCCACCTCTCGGCCTCATTGCTGTCGGTGGAGGTGACAGGCTGAGGCTACAGGTGGGATCAAGCAGTGACTAAAAAACATTTGCTGCTAAAACCACCAAGTCATAAGTTCACACGTTCATAAGTTCACAAGTCATGGGAGCAGAATTAGGCCACTCAGCCCATCCAGTCCACTCTGCCATTCAATCATGGCTGATCTATCTTTTCCTCTCAATCCCATTCTCCTGCCTTCTCCCCATAACCCCTGACACCCGTACTAATCAAGAATCTGTCAATCTCCGAAATATATATATATATCCACTGACTTGGCCTTCACAGCCGTCTGTGGCAATGATTTCCACAGATTCACCACCCTCTAGCATAGAAACATAGAAAATAGGTGCAGGAGGAGGCCATTCGGCCCTTCAAGCCAGCACCGCCATTCATTGTGATCATGGCTGATCGGCCCCTATCAATAACCCGTGCCTGCCTTCTCCCCATATCCCTTGACTCCACTAGCCCCTAGAGCTCTATCTAACTCTCTCTTAAATCCATCCAGTGACTTGGCCTCCACTGCCCTCCGTGGCAGGGAATTCTATAAATTCACAACTCTGGGTGAAAAAGTTTTTTCTCACCTCAGTCTTAAATAACCTCCCCTTTATTCTAAGACTGTGGCCCCTGGTTCTGGACTCGCCCAACATTAGGAACATTTTTCCTACATCTAGCTTGTCCAGTCCTTTTATTATTTTATATGTTTCTATAAGATTCCCCCTCATTCTTCTAAACTAGCAAAATAAATTCCTCCTCATCTTCCTTCTATTCTGAGGTTGTGTCCTCCGGTCCTAGACTCTCCCACTAGTAGAAACATCCTCTCCACATCCACTCTATCCAGGCCTTTCACTATTCGATAAGGTTGAATGAGGTCCCCCCTCCCCCCCTAATTATTCTAAACCCCAGCGAGTGCAGGCCCAGTGTCGACAAACGCACATCATATGTTAACCCACTCATTCCTGGGATCATTCTTGCAATCCTTCTCTGGCGCCAGCTCTCTCCAGAAGCTGTGACCTCTGGTCCTAGACACTGCACATCCGCTCTACCCAGGTCTTTCACTACACGGGAAGTTGATCGTAGACTTGCTTCTCTTACGGGAACTCTCCGATTCATGCCTTTTGTCCCCCATCCCACATTCAGCAAGAATACATTCAGCAGATGGCCAAGAGGTCGGAGAAAACCCAGAATCAAATCATCAGCTTGAGTGACCAGAACCAGAAACAGCTGGACGAAATCAGGAAAGGAAAGGAGAAAATACTGGCCGACTTTGAATCACAGAAACAAGGTTAGATGCTTCTATTAATGCAAAAATGAGCATAGAAGTTGGGAGGTCATGTTGCAGTTATATGAGATGTTGCTGAGGCCGCACCTTCCTTCTCTCCAGAGATGCTGCCTGGCCCGCTGAGTTACTCCAGCATTTTATGTCTATCTTTCACACGCAGTGCGGAGTTGAGAGCCAGTGCCATCGCATCCTCCGTTGGCTTGTTGTGGCGGTAGGCGAACTGCAGTGGGTCCAGGTTCTTGTCGAGGTAGGAGTTGAGGTGCACCATAACCAACCTCTCAAAGCACTTCATCACCGCAGACGTTAGTGACATTGGTCGACCAAATCGTTGAGGCACGTCACCTTTACCCTTCTTGGGCACCTGTATTATTGATGCCATTTAAAGCAGCTGGGAACCTCAGACTTCAGTAATGAGAGGTTGAAAATGGCAGCAAAAACTCCCGCCAGTTGGTCTGCACAGGTTTTGAGAACTCGATTGGGCATACCATCAGGTCCAGGCACTTTCCGAGGGTTCACTCCTCTGAAGGATCTTCTGACGTCGGCCTCTGTGACAGTGACTGAAATACCTTCACAGCGAATGGGGGCTCGGGAAGGCACGCAGTGTTCTCCCTATCAAAGCGTGTGTAAAACGCATTGAGCTCGTCAGGGAGTGATGCTTCGCTGTCGCTTGAGCTTGCTCCTGATTTCGCCTTGTAGGAGGTGATGGGATTCAAGCCCTGCCACAGAAGCCGAACATCAGCCCCATCCTCCAGCTTTGAGCAGAAGTCCCTTTTGGCTTTTTTGAATGGCCTTGTCAAGGTCGTATCTGGACTTCTTATAGACCTCGGCATCGCTCTCAGGATCTCAGGACCGCACAGGCTTCTCCACCACGACAAGGTGACTATCCAGTACGTTGGCTAGTAGTATGGTAGGGAGAGGGGGGTGTCATAGTCCCTTGCTCTTGTAGTCCTGCCCGCCAGCCACGTTTCTGGACACCATGGAGGCCTCGCCGGTGTTACTGTTCCTGCGATCCACCGCCAGGTTGGGGATTCCCCTGCGATCGGGAATTCCCGTTTGGGCCTGTTCCACTTACGCGGTTTTTCCGCCGACTTGCCGGCACCCATCACAGTCGCAGCAGGTCGCCAAAAAGTTGAAAATGCCGCAGGTGACCAGAACAAGGCACGACTACTCACGACCATAGAGGCCCCCCCCCCCAACATGTCGCCAGTGTGTCGCCTGTACGGTCGTGAGTCGTCTCCTCAGTCGCCCAAAGAGTCGTAGCATCTTTCTGGTCGCCACTGAATTTTCAACATGTTGAAAATTTTCGGCGACCTATGACGGGTGCCGGCATTCGCCGAAAAAGTCCCGTAAGTGGGACAGGCCCTTTACAGTCAGCAGCTGCTGCCGGTAGATCGTAATAGCGCTAATGCGTTGAAATGCATTAGCAGCTTGTCAGTTGCAGCGCTGGTTACCGCTATTTCTTTTAGACAGGTTAGCTGAGAACCACATTTGAGGATTTTCTTTTTTTTTTTTTTTTTTTTTTTAATTTAATTTTTATTAGAAGTACGGTAAATTACAATACTGCACAACACATATATGTTAATACATTTTTTGTACCGCTTCATTTTTTTTTGAGCTTTAAGAAAAAGATAGAAGTAAGGCAAGTAAAGAAAGTGCGCAAGTCGTGAAGTGCAAGAGTGTTGGGAAAAGAAAGCCCTTAGAAAAGAAGTTAGAGAAGGAAGTAAAGTGAGAAAATAGACCCTAGAAAAGAAAGAAAAAGAAAATAGGAACAATCGCTCTATTATAACATTAAACTCCGCAGAAAGGGGACTACCAACCAAGTCTGTTTTTGTTGTTTTACCTCCCGTTACCAGGTCCTGATACCATTTATTTATTTATTTATTTATTTATTTAAATTACTATTGCACCTCATACTTGTAATAGGTCCATTTGAGGATTTTCTGTTGTGCCACTGGCAACATGTCGCCACAGACCAGCACCTGTACCGTGGTGCAGTGAAAATCGTTTAGGTTAGTTTACAGACACAGCATGGAAACAGGCCCTTCGGCCCACTGAGTCCGCGCTGACTATTGACACACTAGTTCGCATCCACTCCCCACACATTAGGGACAATTTACAGAAGCCAATTAGCTGCACACCCGCACGTCATTTCGGAGTGTGGGAGGTAACCGGAGCACCCGGAGGAAACCCGTGCGGTCACGGGGAGAACGTGAAAACTCCAAACAGACAGCACCTGCGGTCAAGATCGAACCTCGGTCTCGGGATCAGTGAGGCAACAACTCTACCAGCTGGGCCACTGTAGGACCGAACCAGTGCGTGCTAACCAGTCAGCGGAAAGATTGTACATTGATTACACATGAGCCGTCCACAGTGTACAGACACGATCAAGGGAATAACCTTTAGTGCAAGATAAAGTCCGATCAAAGATAGTCCGAGGGTCTCCAATGAGGTAGATGGTAGCTCAGGACCGCTCTCTGGTTGTTGGTAGGACAATGTTGCCTGATAATGGAATCATCCTGTTATATCCAGATAGTTCTGGAGGAACTCAGTGGGTCAGGCAGCACCTGTGGAGGGAATGGATAGGCGACGTTTAGGTCGGGTCAATTCTTCAGACTCAGTATCTTCGAGTCAAAGAGTCATAGGCCTTCTTATAGATGTCATGCCATGTTCTTTTGAAGCTTGTTTAAACCAAGGTATTGGCGTTTTAAGCTTCTTCAGCTGAAACGTTCACTTTTTAAATGATAAGAATTATATAAGATGGGGGGGGGGGGGGGGGGGGGGGGGGGGGGGGGGCATCAGGGGGGGGGCGGGGCGTCCGCGCAAACCTCCCCGAGGCCCAGCCCCCGGGGAGCGGGGCGCTCGGGGCGGCCGGCCTTGATCAGGATTTTAGAGGTGATTAGGTGGGGCATGGCCAAAAAAAGGTTGGGAACCACTGCTTTAAACCCTTCTTATTCAGATATTGTGCAAATGTCACCAATGTGCTGCACCTTTGTGGCGCAGTGCTAGAGTTGCTGCCTCACAGCACCAGAGACCCGGGTTCAATCCTGACTACGGGTACGGAGTTTGTACATTTCCCTATGACCGGTTTTCTCCGCAGTCTCAAAGATCTATGTTTCTATGTACGGGTTTGTAGGCTAATTGGCTTGGTAACATTGTAAATTGTTCCTAGTGTGTGTTGGATAGCGTTAGTATGTGGGGATTGCTGGTCAGTGCGGACTCGGTGGGCCGAAAGGCATATTTCCGCGCTGTATCTCCAAACAAAACTAAACAAGGCTATGAATGAAAAGGAATAGGTGACGTTTTGGGTCGAGATCCTTCTCGAGGAAGAGATCCTTCTTCCTCCGAAGTGATCCTTCTTCCTCCTTGAAACATAAGATTATTAAGGGCTTGGACACGCTAGAGGCAGCAAACATGTTCCCGATGTAGGGGGAGTCCAGAACCAGGGGCCACAGTTTAAAAATAAGGAGTAAGCCATTTAGAACGGAGACGTGGAAACACTTTCACACACACAGAGAGATGTGAGTGTGGAATTCTCTTCATATGAAAGTCCTGACATCCCAGGAATTAGACAGGTGTGGAGGGAAATCGGCCAAACGCAGGCAGGTGGGACGAGTGTAGGTGGGAAATGTTGGCAAGTTGGGCCGAAGGGCCTGTTTCCACGCTGTGTGACTGTGACTCTGTACGCCAAAGTTGAAAGTCGGGCCCGTGCGCTGGGTGTACAGGAGCCACATGTACTGGGCTCCCGATCCAGGCGAGCCCCAGGCTGCTGCAGGGCCTCCTCCATCACCCTGCTGACCCACATCCCTCTCCTCTCCTCGCCCGCCCCACCGCCTCTGTGTCCCTGGGAGTGGACCTTGCAGGCACTGGAGACAACACCCCGGTCCCTCTCCCACCGGCCCACTTCTCATGTCCGTTTTCGTGGAAACATAGAAAAATAGGTACAGGAATAGTCCATTCGAGCCAGCACCGCCAGTCAATATGATCATGGCTGATCATCTAAAATCAGTACCCCCCGTTCCTGCTTTTTCCCCATATCCCTTGTCACCAGTGGATAGACAGTCAATACCCAGGCAACGTTGGGTGTGAGATGGCACCTCTTACATGTGGACTAGTGGGTTGTTCTGTACATTCTGGACTGACCGGGGGATCTTGTTTACAGTATATATTGGGATGGATTAGACAATAGACAATAGGTGCAGGAGTAGGCCATTCGGCCTTTCGAGCCAGCACCGCCATTCAATGTGATCACGGCTGATCATCCCCAATCAGTACCCCGTTCCTGCCTTCTCCCCATATCCCCTGACTCCGCTATTTTTAAGAGCCCTATCTAGGTCTCTCTTGAAAACATCCAGAGAACCTGCCTCCATCGCCCTCAGAGAATTCCACAAACTCATCACTCTCTGTGAGAAAAAGTGTTTCCTCGTCTCCGTTCTAAATGGCTTACTCCTTATTCTTAAACTGGGGCCCCTGGTTCTGGACTCCCCCAACATCAGGAACATGTTTCCTGCCTCTAATGTGTCCAAACCCTTAATAATCTTATATGTTTCAATGAGATGCCCTCTCATCCTTCTAAACTCCAGAGTGTACAAGCCCAGCTGCTCCATTCCCTCAGCATATGACAGTCCCGCCATCCCAGGAATGAACCTTGTAAACCTACGCGGCACTCCCTCAATAGCAAGAATAGCATGATTTGCTGAGATGTATGCAGAAAGATCACTGTAACCGTTATGCGTGACACTATGGAAACCATTGACCAACAATGAAGTGCCATTCACCTGACCACGGGGTGACCACAGTTCACTGGGGCTGCGTCACTCTTTGACAGGGTGAATCATTTCTGCATTTTCTTGGCGATAAGAGAAGCTGCAAATAATAGTGTTGAAGTTTCGGGCAGAGCTGCCGACCACAGACTTGGCTCCATCCAGTTCTGTCTGACTTTTGTTTCCTTCACTCTGTCCCTGCAGATATGAGAATGACTCAGATTGAGAAGGAAACTGAGCTGGTGCAGATCAACAAGGAGATCGAGAGCCTGAATGAGTATAAAGTAAGTGTGGAGTCAGAGGGTGGTGAACCTGTGGGTTTCATTGTCACAGAAGGCTGCGGAGGCCAAGTCAGTGGATATTTGAAGGCAGAGATAAATAAATTCTTGATTATAGACAATAGGTGCAGGAGGAGGCCATTCGGCCCTTCGAGCCAGCACCGCCATTCAATGTGATCATGGCTGATCATCCCCAATCAGTACCCCGTTCCTGCCTTCTCCCCCATATCCCCTGACTCCACTATCTTTAAGAGCCCTATCTAGCTCTCTCTTGAAAGCATCCAGAGAATCTACCTCCACCGCCCTCTGAGGCAGAGAATTCCACAGACTCACCACTCTCTGTGAGAAAAAGTGTGAGAAGAAAATAGTACGGGTGTCAGGGGTTATGGGGAGAAGGGAAATGGGGTTAGGAGGGAGAGATAGGTCAGCCATGATTGAATGGCGGAGAAGGCTTGATGGGCCGAATGGCCTAATTCTGCCCCTATTTCATGACCATATGAGGGCTTCAGGTTTAACCGGTGTTAGGCTGCGATCTGAACGTGAAGCCGGAGACACAATAAACTGCAGCTTTTAGATTTTTAGTTTTAGTTTTACAGGCCCTTCGGCCCACCGACCAGCGATCCCCGTACACTAACACTATGCTGGTTTCAATCAAAGGTAGACACGAAATGCTGGAGTAACTCAGCGGGACAGGCAGCATCTCTGGAGGGAAGGAATGGGCGACGTTTCGGGTGGAGTCTGTCTGAAGAAGGGTCTCGACCCCGAAACGTCACCTGTTCCTTCCCTCCAGAGTGGCTGCCCGTCCTGCTGAGTTGCTCCAGCATTTTGTGTCTACCTTTGATGGGCCGAATGGCCTGATTCTGCTCCTATCACTTGTGACGTTATGACTAAAGTGTGGCCAATAAGGAGAGGGGTGAAGTAAGAGGGTGGGAGGAGCAGGCACGAGAGGGAAAGGAGGGGCGGGATAGTGGGATAAATGGGTGCATACCCGGCTGGGGCACAAGGGACAACATGGAACAGGAGCAGGCCCTTCAGCCCACCATCTCTGTGCCGAACATCATCTCTGCCTTAAAAATATCCATTGACTTGGCCTCCACAGCTGTCTGTGGCAAAAATTTCCGCAATTCACCATCCTCTGACTAAAGAAATTCCTCCTCATCTCCTTCCTAGAGGAACGTCCTTTTATTCCGAGACTATGGCCTCTGGTCTGACTCTTCCACAAGAGGAAGCATCCTCTCCACATCCTCTCTGCCTAGGCCTTTCACTATTCGCTATCTGTAAACTACGCTTGGATGTGGTGGCACAGCAGTAGTAGCGGTAGTCTTACAGCGCCAGAGACCCACCAGATGCGATCCTGACCACGGCTGGGGTGCCACAAGGCTCAATGCTGGGACCCCAGTTATTTACAATATAACCATATAACCATATAACAATTACAGCACGGAAACAGGCCATCTCGGCCCTACAAGTCCATGCCGAACAAATGTTTTTCCCCTTAGTCCCACCTGCCTGCACTCGTACCATAACCCTCCATTCCCTTCTCATCCATATGCCTATCCAATTTATTTTTAAATGATACCAATGAACCTGCCTCCACCACTTCCACTGGAAGCTCATTCCACACCGCCACCACTCTCTGCGTAAAGAAGTTCCCCCTCATATTACCCCTAAACTTCTGTCCCTTAATTCTGAAGTCATGTCCTCTTGTTTGAATCTTCCCTATTCTCAAAGGGAAAAGCTTGTCCACATCAACTCTGTCTATCCCTCTCATCATTTTAAAGACCTCTATCAGGTCCCCCTTAACCTTCTGCGCTCCAGAGAATAAAGACCTAACTTATTCAACCTATCTCTGTAACTTAGTTGTTGAAACCCAGGCAACATTCTAGTAAATCTCCTCTGTACTCTCTCTATTTTGTTGACATCCTTCCTATAATTGGGCGACCAAAATTGTACACCATACTCCAGATTTGGTCTCACCAATGCCTTGTACAATTTTAACATTACATCCCAGCTTCTATACTCAAAATATATATTAACGATTTAGATGAGGGAATCAAATGTAACATCTCCAAGTTTGCGGATGACACAAAGCTGGGTGGCAGTGTGACCAGCAAGGTAAATGCTACGAGGCTGCAGGGTGACTTAAGATAGGTTGAGCGAGTGGGCAGATGCATGGCAGATGCAGTTTAATGTGTTATCCACTTTGGTGACAAGAACAAAGAGGCAGATTATTATCTGGATGGTGTCAGATTAGGTAAATGGGAGGTGCAACGAGACCTGGGTGTGTTTGTACATCAGTCACTGAAAGTAAGCATGCAAGTACAGCAGAAGAAAGTACAGTGAAGAAAGCTAATGGCATGTTGGCCTTCATTGTGAAAGGATTTGAGTTTAGGAGCAAGCAAGTCCTACTGCTGTTGTACAGAGCACTGGTGAGACCACACATAGTCAGAGTCATGGAGTGATACAGTGTGGAAACAGGTCTTTTGGCCCAACATGTCCCATCTACACTAGTCCCACCTGCCTGTGCTTGGTCCATATCCCTCCAAAACCTGTCCAATCCATGTACCTGTCAGTTTCTTAAACATTGGGATAGTCCCAGCCTCATCTACCTAATTTGGCAGCGAAAATGTTACTCCTCAGATTCCTATTAAATCTTTTCCCCTTCACCTTAAACCTACTGCATGTTCTCTGGTCCACGATTCCGTTACTCTGAGCAAGTGACGATGTACATCTACCCGATCTATTCCTCTCATTATTTTGTACACCTCTATATGATCTCCCCTCATCCTCCTGCGCTCCAGGAAATAGAGTCCCAGCCTACTCAACCTCTCCCTATAGCTCACACCCTCTAGTCCTGGCAACATCCTCGTAAATCTACTCTGAACCCTTTCCAGCTTGACAATATCTTTCCTATAACACGGTGCCCAGAACTGAACACAATATTCTAAATGTGGTCTCACCAACGTCTTATACAATAGCAACATGACCTCCCAACTTCTATACTCAATACTCTGTCTGATAAAGGCCAAAGTGCCAAAAGCCTTTTTGACCACCTTATCTACCTGCGACTCAACCTTCAAGTAACCATGCACCTGTACTCCTAGATCCCTCTGCTCTACAACACTACCCAGAGACCTACCATTCACTGTGTAGGTTCTGCCCTTGTTCGACGTTCCAAAATGCAACACCTCACACTTCTCTGTAATAAATTCCATCAACCATTCCTCCGCCCACCTGGCCAATCGATCCAGATCCTGCTGCAATCGTTCACAACCATCTTCATAATCTGCGAAACAACTCACTGTTGTATCATCACCAAACTTGCTAATCTTGCCGTGTATGTTCTCATCCAAATCATTGATGTAGATGACAAACAGTAACGGGCCCAGCACCGAACCCTGAGGCACACCACTAGTCACAGGCCTCCAGTCTGAGAAGCAACCTTCCACCCTCACCCTCTGCTTCCTTCCATGGAGCCAATTTTCTATCCATTCAGCTATCTCTCCTTGGATCCCATGCGATCTAACCTTCCAGAGCAGCCTACCATGCGGAACCTTGTTGAACGCCTTACTGAAGTCCATGTACACAACATCTACAGCTCTGCCCTCATCAACCTTTTTGGTCACGTCTTCAAAAAACTCAATCAGATTGTGAGACACGACCTCCCATGCACAAAACCATGCTGCCCCTATCTCTAATTAGCTCATGCCCATCCAAATGCCTGGAGTATTGTGCGCAGTTTTGGTCTGGTCTCCTAATTTGAAGAAGGACATTCTTGCTTTTGAGGGAGTGCAGCGTAGGTTCACCAGGTTAATACCCGAGATGGCAGGACTGACATATGATGAAAGATTGGGTTCACTGGAATTTAGAAGGATGAGAGGAGATCTTATAGAAACATATAAAATTCTTAAAAGGATTGGACAGGCTAGATGCAGGAAAAATGTTCCTGATATTGCGGGAGTCCAGAATCAGGGGTCACAGTTTAAGAAGCAAAGGAAATATTTCCTTTGCTCCATAGATGCTGCTGCCCCCGCTGAGTTTCTCCAGCACTTTTGTCTACCTTCGATTTTCCAGCATCTGCAGTTCCTTCTTAGTCACAGTTTAAGAATAAGGGGTTGGCTGTTTAGGACTGAGACGAGGAAAAACTTTTTCACCCAGAGAGTTGTGAATCTGTGGAATTCTCTGCCACAGAAGGCGGTGGAGGCCAATTCACTGGACGTTCAAGAGAGTTAGATTTAGCTCTTTGGGCTAACGGATTGAAGGGATATGGGGAGAAGGCAGGAACGCGGTACTGATTGTGGATGATCAGCCACGATCACATTGAATGGCGGTGCTGGCTCGAAGGGCTGAATGGCCCACTCCTGCCTCTATTTTCTATGTTTGTAAAATGGAACCTTAGGTCTGGCTATTGAGGGAAGGCGGTGAAAGGGAACTCCTGAGTGAAACTCTTTGTGTCGTCTCTCGCCCTCCCCACGGCAGGAGCTGCGCGAGCTGCAGCTGAACCGCATCAAAGAGCTGGACGAGGAGGTGATGGATGCTCGGGCCCAGCACTCTCAGAACCTGCACAACCTCAAGGTCAATTTCAACAAGGAGAAGAACGAGTACAAGCAGAACGCCAAGCGGATGGTCAAACTGCTGGAGAAGGAGGCCAACAAGGTACAAGGCCGGGGTCTCTGCCACTCCCAACACCCGCACATCCCTTCCTTCCCACACAGCCAAAGAAAAGGAATAGGTGGTCTTTTTTAAGATTGTTAAGGGCTTGGACACGCTAGAGGCAGGAAACATGTTGGGGGAGTCCAGAACCAGGGGCCACAGATTAAGAATAAGGGGTAAGCCATTTAGAACGGAGACGAGGAAACACTTTTTCTCACAGAGAGTGGTGAGTCTGTGGAATTCTCTGCCTCAGAGGGCGGTGGAGGCAGGTTCTCTGGACGCTTTCAAGACAGAGCTAGATAGGGCTCTTAAAAATAGCGGAGAGAAACATAGACAATAGGTGCAGGAGTAGGCCATTCGGCCCTTCGAGCCTGCGCCATTCAATATGATCATGGCTGATCATCCAACTCAGTATCCTGTACCTGCCTTCTCTCCATACCTCCTGATCCCTTTAGCCACAAGGGCCACATCTAACTCCCTCTTAAATATAGCCAATGAACTGGCCTCAACTACCTTCTGTGGCAGAGAGTTCCACAGATTCACCACTCTCTGTGTGAAAAATGTTTTTCTCATCTCGGTCCTAAAAGATTTCCCCCTTATCCTTAAACTTGTTCTGGACTTCCCCAACATCGGGAACAGTCTTCCTGCATCTAGCCTGACCAACCCCTTAAGAATTTTGAGAAGGCAGGAACAAGGTTGTGGATGATCAGCCATGATCAGATTGAATGGCGGTGCAGGCTCGAAGGACCGAATGGCCTACTCCTGCACCTATTGTCTATTGTCTATTATATGTTGGCTGTTTTCCTGTGGCAGCGTGAAGTGTAAGACAAAATTAATGTAGGCCCCAGCAAGCTTTGAACCAGCAGGAGGAGTACTGTGGAGATGTTGTCAAGCTGGACAAGGCGCAGATGAGATTTACGAGGATGTTGCCAGATCTAAAGGTTCTGAGCTATAGGGAGAGATCGAGGAGACTGCAACTCTGTTCATTGAAGGGTGAGGGGTGATCTTATAGAGGTGTATAAAATGATGAGGAATAGATTGGGTAGGTGCAGTCTAATGCCCAGAGTAGAGGAATCAAGGACCAGAGGACATAGGTTTATGGTGAAGGGGAAAAGATTTAATGGGAATCTGAGAGGTAACCTTTTCACACAAAGGGTGGTGGGTGTAAGGAACCAGCTGCTGCAGGAGGTAACTGAGGCAGGGACTATCCCAACATGGATAGGGCAGGTTTGGAGGGATATGGGACAACCGCAGGCAGGTGGGACTAATGTAGTTGGGCCGAATGGCCTGTTTCCACGTTGTATGACTCTATGTCTCCATAACTCAGTGGGTCGAGCAACATCTCTGGATTGAAGTGATGGGTGATGTTTCTTGTCGAGAAGAAGAGTCCCTGATTTTGGATGATCAGCCATGACAATATTGAATGGTGGTGCAGGCTCGAAGGGCCAAATGCCCTACTCCTGCACCTCTTTTCTATGTTTCTATGAACCGACCCGAAACGCCACCTGTTCCTTCTCTCCAGAGAAGCAGCCTGACTCGCTGAGTTACTCCAGCATTCTGTGTCTTATGTTCAGCCAAAGCAGACAGCTCCTCTACAACCTTCCCTCTCTCATTCCCTTGCCCCCCTCCCCATCCCTGTGTGCACACATATCCCGGTTCAGGGTGGGCACAGCTGTAATGTTGCTGCCTTACAGCGCCAGAGACCCAGGTTCGACCCTGACCACGGATGCTGTCTGTACGGAGTTGGTACGTTCTCCCCGTGACTGCATGGGTTTACTCCAGGTGCTCCGGTTTCCTCCCACATTTCCAAGGCCGTTCAACTTTGCGGGCTGCGTTAAAGATTGTAAATGGTCCCTAGTGCGTAGAAGAGTGCTGGTGTGCAGGGATCGCTGGTTGGCAGCGACTCGATGGCCTGAAAGATCTGTTTCTCGTGCTGTGTCCCTAAACTAAACTAAATGTCTGGCGAAGAGTCTCGACCCGAAACGTCACCTCTTCCTTTTCTCCAGAGATACTGCCTGACCCGCTAAGTTACGCCAGTATTTTGTGGTCTACAAATTAAACGCCACCAGCATCTACCATTCCCGAGTCTCCTATCTACCTTTATTCCCCCCGTCCCTTTCTATCCATATGGTCGTGGGATAGGAGTAGAATTAGGCCATTCGACCCATCAAGTTACTCCGCCTTTCAATTATTGGCTGATCTATCTCTCCCTCCTAACCCCATTCTCCTGCCTTCTCCCCTTGATCTGACACCGGTACTAATCAAGAATCTATCTTTGCCTTATCCTTCCCTTTGCATTTACATTTAGTTTTCATTCACAGTGTGTGGATACATGATCAGGGAATAACGTTTAATGCAAGGTAAAACCAGCAAAGTCCCAGGGTCACCAATGAGGTAGATAGTAGTTCAGCACTGCTCTCTGGTTGTGGGTAGGATGGTTCAGTTGCCTGATAACTGCTGAGAAGAAACTGCCCCTGAATCTGGAGGTGCGCGTTTTTTTACACTTCTGTACCTTTTGCCTGAAGGGGCGAGGGGAGAAGAGGGAGTGGCCGGGGTGAGACTGGTCCTTGGTGATGCTGCTGGCCTTGCTGAGGCAGCGTGAGGTGTAGATGGAGTCAATGGAAGGGAGGTTGGTTTGTGTGTGTGATGGTCTGGGCTGCGTCCACAATTCGCTCCAATATCTTGGATGGAGCTGTTCCCAAAACAAGCTGTGATGCATCCCGATAAAATGCATTCTTCAGCGCATCTGTAGAAGTCGGTGAGAGTTAAAATCGAGCCATGTACATTATATAGATATATGAAAAGGGAATAACGTTTAGTGCAAGGTGAAGCCAGTCCAATCAAGGATAGTCCGAGGGTCTCCAATGAGGTAGATAGTTCAGGACCACTCTCGAATCGTGGTAGGATGGTCGAGTTGTCTGATAATAGCTGGGAAGAGGCCATTGGAACGCTAATTTCCACTAGTGGGAGACTGGGACTAGAGGTCATAACCTCAGAATTACAGGGTGTTCTTTTAGGGAGGAGATGAGGAATTTCTTTAGTCAGAGGGTGGTGAATCTGTGGAATTCTTTGCCACGGATGGCTGTGGAGGCCAAGTCAGTGGCTTTGTAAGGCAGAGATAGATAGATTCTTGATTAGTGCGGGTGTCAGGGTTTATGGGGGGGAAGGCAGGAGAATGGGGTTAGGAGGGAGAGATAGATCAGCCATGATTGAATGGCAGAGTAGACTTGATGGGCCGAATGGCCTAATTCTGCTCCTATCACTTTATGACCTTTATCAACAAACTTGGATTGTTTGCTCTGGAGATTTCGAGGCTGAGGGGAGACCAGATAGACTTGATGGGCCAAATGGACAAATTCCCTCTGACCTTATTGAGCATAGACTGTGTGTCCCCCTACAGGAGGCAGTGACCTGCCTGATCCATCACATTGAGGCGATCAAGGAGGAGAACCTGGACCTCCGGGAGGTGCTGGTGTGCCTGATCCGTCGGTCGCGGGTTCTGCTGCGGGAGCAGCAGCAGGAGCTGCAGGAGCAGCAGAGCCAGCTGCAGCGGGAGCGGGAGTACTGCAGCAAGCTCAAGACCCTGCGCTTCCGCAAGCACCTGGACGACTTCCCGCCCGCCATCGCCGAGCCCGACAAGCCCAGCGCCCACGAGCAGCCCAGGTCGCCGCAGCGCGCCGTGACTCCGGAGCGCCAACGTTCCCAGCGGATCTCGCCGGTGGTGGCGGTGGCGGCGGCAGCCTCGCTGGACGACGTGTGGGACTCAGACGAGGAGGAACCCGATGAGGAGGAGCCCAAGGCCAGCAAGAAATCCGTCAAGGCGGTGGATGAGGAGATGGAGGAGGATGATGAGGAAGCAGACGACGATGACTAGAGGCTGGGACAGACCCACGGCCAACACAGGTAGCTCCAAGCCCAACAAGGTCTCCAAAGCCAAACCACAACCCGCCCTCCACACGACCGCTCTTGCACTTTCAATGCTTTTCCAGATTCTGTATCAATTTTTCTCTCTCTGTCGATGAATATTAAAATTACTGCACCGTTGGTACAAGTAATCACTGGGCCTGTACCCGGCTGGCGTGTAGAAGGATGAGCGGGAACGTCATCGAAACGTACCGAATAGTGAAAGGCCTGGATGGAGTAGATGGGGAGAGGATGTTTCCACTAGTGGGAGAGTCCAGGGCCAGAGGCCACAGCTTCAGAATAAAAGGACGTTCCTTTAGTAAGGAGATGCGGAGGAATTTCTTCAGTCAGAGGGTGGTGAATCTGTGGGATTACATAGATACATAGACAATAGGTGCAGGAGTAGGCCATTCGGCCCTTCGAGCCTGCACCGCCATTCAATGTGATCATGGCTGATCATCTATTCCTCCCATGATCATTCTGTGGAGTGTGGGAGGAAAGAGGACATGATTTGAGAATTAAGGGACAGAAGTTTAGGGGCAACATGAGGGGGAACTTCTTTACTCGGAGAGTGGTAGCTGTGTGGAATGAGCTTCCAGTGGAAGTGGTGAAGGCAGGTTCGATTTTATCATTTAAAAATAAATTGGATAGGCATATGGACAGGAAAGGAATGGAGGGTTATGGTCTGAGCGCAGGTAGATGGGACTAGGGGAGAATAAGTGTTCGGCACGGAGTAGAAGGGCTGAGATGGCCTGTTTCCGTGCTGTAATTGTTATATGGTTCTATCCCGGAGAAAACCCACGCAGGTCACGGGGATAACGTTCAAACTGACCCCATAATCAGGATCGAGCCCCGGGTCACTGGCGCTGTGAGGCAGCAACTCTACCGCTGCCTCTGCGCCACCGTGCCGCCCATTCACATGATTCACAATAGCATTTCATTATTTTTTTAAATACCACAAAATAGTAATTTATTTAGAAACAACATTGGATAACATGGCAGCGAAGACTGAAAATCTTCCCTGCAGCCAATATTAACATTGGAACATTTCCTTCTGCCAGAGTGCAACAGGAGCTCAGCAACTGGGTGAAGCTGATGCATTGTCATATTGTTGCTCAGGCAGCGTACAACGGGTTAGATACACAAACAAAACCTCAGATACCTGAAACGGTGCAATCGTACAGAAATTCACATAAAAAGGTAGTCGTCAACCGCGGAAATATAAAAAAATCTAAACAACCATTTAAGAATTAAGCTTAGTCGCGCCCACCCCAACTCTAAACCCTAACTTTCTCCACTCCCCATAAGGCACCTGAATGCATTGGGCAGTATTTGCGTTCAGCAGATCATTCAGTGCCCTACCATCCCACCAGAGGCCATGCAAGATAGACACAAAAAGCTGGAGTCACTCAGCGGGACAGGCAGCATCTCTGCAGAGATGGAATGGGGTGATGTTTCGGGTCGAGACCCTTCTTCAGATTGAAGAAGGGTCTCGACCTGAAACGTCACCCATTCCTTCTCTTCAGTCTGAAGAAAGGTCTCGTCTGAAGAAGGGCCTCGACCCGAAATGTTACCCATTCCTTCTCTGCAGAGATGCTGCCTGTCCCGCTGAGTGACTCCAGCTTTTTGTTTCTACCTTACACACACACAGACAGCTTTTTCTGTCTATCTTCGCTTTAAACCAGCTTCTGGAGTTCCTTCCCACACAGCAGCGTACACAGGTGGTTTAATGAGAGGGTAGCTGAATGGGACTTTTTCGTGCCCCCAATGGACACCCACATGGCTTGTACCACTCGGCAGCAACTGGAATCACAAGCCTCTGACGTTATCTCCTGATGAATTCACTCTCGTCTGTACTGCTGTCTCTATCTTGGTGCCTTCTGTTCTCTCAGGGCCAAAACCAACCAGGCACAACATCACTGCTCTCTCACCCATCAAAGTAGACCCACATCATTTGCCCCCTCACTGCACAACATCCCGCAGCTCCCCTCCCCCCTCCCCCCCCTTTAAAAACCTTAACTTAAAAATGTTTAAACTTTCCCAAACCTGCATCAAGTAGAATAAAAGATTCACAATTCATTGAGTTAAGATCAACACCAGCGAGCAATACTGGGAAGGCTCAGGGTTTTTCATTGAATACTGATAAAGATGAGGAATAGACTCCAGTGTCAGGGCTGCGTAAAACCGCACACCTCTGCTTATTTTGTAACAGCTCTATCTCCAGATGTGCTTGTACACATCCGGCCAAGGTGGTCTCAATAATGTCCCACCTAAACTTGGTAAAGAGCAACCAGTGGCACAATTCCACACTCTGCCAATCCTATGTGGGTGCAGAACTCCAAAACACTTAACGATGGACACAAGTTGCTGGAGTAACTCAGCGGGACAGGCAGCATCTCGGAATAGAAGGGATGGGTGTCGGAAGGAAATGCAGATGCTGATTTAGAAACATAGAAAATAGGTGCAGGAGTAGGCCATTCGGCCCTTCGAGCCAGCACCGCCATTCGTTGCGATCATGGCTGATTGTCCACTATCAATAACCCGTGCCTGCCTTACATTGAAGATAGACTACAAAATGCTTGAGTAACTCAGACAGCATCTCTGGATAGAAGGAATGGGTGCCGTTTTGGGTCGAGACCTTTCTTCAGGCAGATTCAGGGGAGAGGGAGACGGATAAAGAATGTAAGGTGTGAAAACAAGACGTCAAATGTGACAAAGTTCAGGAGGAATATAGATTTGACCAATGTTAGCGAGGGAGAACTGGGATGGAGGAAGGGATGCATAGAGGGAAAGTAAGGGTTACTTGAGATTAGATGTCAATATTTATACCGCTGGGGTGTAAGCTGCCCAAGCAAAATATGAGGTGCTGTTCCTCCAATTGGGTGGGAGGGTTGATGACGTTACGGAATGTTTCAGGTGTCGGGGGTTATGGGGAGAAGGCAGGAGAATGGGGTGACGAGGGAGAGACAGAACAACCATGATTGAATGGCGGAGTAGACTTGATGGGCCGAATGGTCTAATTCTACTCCTATCACTTATGAGACCCTTCATCAGACTGAGGTAAAACACCAAAGGTGGAATGTTACCTTTAACCAGATGGCAAATGATTTAAGACGAGGAATACATTTTACACAATGACCCACTATTTCCTCAGGAGGTTAATATAAGAGCATGTAGGGTGGAATGTAGAATGAAAAGGCATTTTGTTATCATCCAAAGTTTAAAATTATGCCTAAATATTGGGAATTATCTCAGGCCAGCCAATGGTGGAGGAAATTTGATGATGTTAAAAAAAATCTTTTAGAGGAATTTGTACAGCATATCATCTCCGCTAACTTTTATGAACCATGCTTAGCTAATGGATAACATAGGTGAATGAATTAGAACATTTGAGAGACACGAAAAACTGGAGTGACTCAGCGGGTCAGGCAGCATCTCTGGAGAAAAGGAATAAGTGATTTTTCGGGTCGAGACCCTTCTTCAGTTTCGAGCCGAAACGTCACCTATTCCTTTCCCCCAGAGATGCTGCCTGACCTGCTGAGTTACTCCAGTTTTTTGTGTCTATCTTCGGTTTAAACCAGCATCTGCAGTTCCTTCCTCCTTCATTAATTCGTTTAGATGAAGACTAACAGTTTGGTTATTCTCGTTAGGTCCCCAACATTGGGTATATGGATGGAGAGATTTGTTGAAAAAATGTAGCAGTTCTCAATTGAAACGCTTACCAGCATTCTTTGTTGTTGACTTAAAGAAGCACAGAGTGAAAGCGTGAGCCTTGTACTGATACATTATATGGAGAGGGCTTTGCTCAATATCATCCTGAAGACAGCAGTTCGGCCCTAAAAAAACCCAATGGTTTTCTTGGCTAGAGCTGTCAAGAGAGAACACACCCACCCATACACATTTTGACCCTGGGCTATTTACCCTGGTGGGGAAATATTCAAACTCCAAACATCAATTGCAAAGCAATCTCTAAATACCAATACTAAACTGGGAACAACGCCTCAAGAAAACTCCAGTGGGCCGTATATTTATAGTGGTTGCACGAGTCAGCATTACAGTCCTTATAGCGGGAGCACAAGTCCGCACTCCTAGTGGTCTGAAGAAATCCAAAGGCGTTTACAGTGGAGAATCGAGAAGCTGGCAGTGGTAATTCTGTGACTTTCCTGGATTACATTACAAAATAATTGGATGCATCTTCCACCTGCTCGTTACATTCCCCCCCCCCATCCACCAAAGAGCTGAAATGATTCCCAGTGGTCACAGAACAGAAATATTTGCTCCGTGGAAAGGGTTATGAGAGCTTGAATATCATGGAATGCATCGACTGTTCAGAAAATCAACTTGTACATATTTTAAACAATCTCAGCAACCTCAGTGTTTAATCCCACCGAGCGCCAGTGATCAGTTTTGTCTTGTACGTCTGCTAATGTTGCCAGAAGGTGCCAGTCCTGTATTGGTGCCGTTCCTCAAACATGACCTTGGTCATGATCCTCTGCACAATACATTGCGGAAGAAAGCCACTTGGCGTTTTGCCCCTGTGCCAGGGGTTTGGAAAGCGTTGTCCAGCTAGTCTCCCTGCCTCTCCCCTTCATCATGTCCCTCGTTGTAGTTGGATGGGACGGGACATTTGAGCTTAGTCACAATGCTTTGACAGGCAGTGGTCACTGGAGCAGAAATCGTGGTGTTAACATTGAGTCTTCTTGCTCAGGGTCAAGATAGCTCACTGATATCCTAGACTGAGATAGATGGATTCAGCAGAGAACACAATACCTCCATTGTCCCAGGTAATACAGCCCCCAAGCATCCTTCCAAGTGGGCTTGTGTTATGCAGAAAACTAGGCATATTTATTCACAAAATCAGATCTTTTCAAATTTTTTTTGGCGTTAAAAATAGCCAACGACTTGGGTTGTCTAATTAAGGGTCGGAGTGCCCTCACGATGTCTCAACAGCGCAAGTGTAACAAAACGGTGTTGCAAAGCCCGCCCGTTGTACTGAAGGAGGCAAGGACTCTGCCAAGCACGAAGCTGGCGTGACAACAGCTGCGGGGAGTGGGGGTATCCTGAACTCTACACTTTCTTACCAGGAAGAATTAAAGGCGACACCACAAACACAATAAAAAAGATAGCTGTGAAGCAAATTGCTTGGCCACTCTATGAGGACACGTGTTGCCAAGAGCTTGCGTCTGTGGGTCCATTAAATTGAGGTTTCATCCTGGCACGATATGATGGAGATGGTGTGGTTTCTCGGGGAACCCATGTTCATTCCATTCACTGCCTCCTCCTTGTTCACATAAATCGCCTCTTTCTCACTGGTTCCGTTTAAACTCGCATCACTCTTCTGGGAGATGGCCAAGGGCCGATCTTCGTCGGGAGTGTCCAGACTGTAAGCGGCGGTGTCCCGCGACACGTCTTTGTACTCCCTCTTGCGGCTGCCCTTGGACGCCAAGCTTTTCCTGCACCACGGGCGGCCGTACTTGTGCGCCACCACGCCGAGAATAATGCCAAGGGCCAGGAAGGCGAACATCAGGAGGTAATTGACAGAGCTTGTATTATTCTTCACGGGATCAACCGAGGACCCAAACTCCAGGCTGTAGAAAGCTTCAAGAATGCTCACGCCTTCCTCGACACACGCGCACTTGTACTCGCCCACAGTGCTCTCCGTGGCCGTGATGTGAATGCCTCCCGCGTTGACGTCGTTGCTCACGTTGCCGTTCGACATTGCCCAGTCACACGTGGACCAGGCGGAACCGGGGCGGCACTGAAGAAAAACCGTGGTCCCCTTCACCGCTTGTACTACCAACGGAACAGCTTGGTCTGGGGAGAACAAAAGAAAAACATCAGCTGTGGGTTCGTGACACTAATGGACAAGTTCACGGACAGAATTGGGATTTACAGAATTTGGGAGCAAAGGCTAAAAGCACTTTTCAGGCAATGAAATGTTGCTGAGCAAATGGATCCAGATGTTCAAGCACATAGAGCCAGAGAACGATACAGTGTGGAAACAGGCCCTTCGGACCAACTTGCCCACATGTCCCAGCTACACTAGTCCCACCAGCCTGCATTTGGCCCATATCCCTCTAAACCTGTCCTTTCCATGTACCTGTCTAATTGCTTCTTAAACGTTGCGATAGTTCCCTGAAAGTGGCGTCATCAATAGATAGGTGGTGAAGAAGGCATTTGGCACGTAGTCCTTCATCAGCCGGGGAATTGAGTGTGTAAGTCGGGGTGTTATGTCAAGGTGTTATGTACAAGGCGTTGGTGAGGCCACTCTTGGAATACTGTGTTCACTTTTGGTCACCCTGCTATAGAATGGAAAGCGCGCAGACAAAATTCAGGACTGGAGGGTCTGAGTTGTAGGGAGAGGTTGGGAAGATTGGAACTTTATTCTTTGGAACGCAGGAGGCTGAGGAGCGATCCTGTGGAGGTGTAGAAGATTATGAGGGGAATAGACAGGGTGAATGCACAGTCTTTTACCCAAAGTTTGGATACAAGAACTGGGCGGCAGAGGTTTAAGATGAGAGGGGAAAGATTTAACAGCAGGAGGCAGTGAATATAGGATAAAGGAGCAAAGAGGTCCTTCTGCAGTTGTACAGGGCCCTAGTGAGACCACACCTGGAGTATTGTGTGCAGTTTTGGTCCCCTAATTTGAGGAAGGACATTCTTGCTATTGAGGGAGTGCAGCGTAGGTTTACAAGGTTAATTCCCGGGATGGCGGGACTGTCATATGCTGAGAGAATGGAGCAGCTGGGCTTGTGCACTCTGGAGTTTAGAAGGATGAGAGGGTATCTCATTGAAACATATAAGATTGTTAAGGGCTTGGACACACTAGAGGCAGGAAACCTGTTCCCGATGTTGGGGGAGTCCAGAACCAGGGGCCACAGTTTAAGAATAAGGGGTAAGCCATTTAGAACGGAGACGAGGAAACACTTTTTCTCACAGAGAGTGGGGAGTCTGTGGAATTCTCTGTCTCAGAGGGCGGTGGAGGCAGGTTCTCTGGATGCTTTCAAGAGAGAGCTAGCTAGGGCTCTTAAAAATAGCGGAGTCAGGGGATATGGGGAGAAGGCAGGAACGGGGTATTGATTGTGGATGATCAGCCATGATCACATTGAATGACGGTGCTGGCTCGAAGGGCTGAAGGGCCTACTCTTGCACCTATTGTCTAATGAAGAAAGCGAATGGCCGGCAAGTAGCAATGTCTATCATAGAATTATTGTCATATAGCGTGGAAACAGGCCCCTCCGCCCAACGTGTCCTGATGAAGGCTTTTATGACCACCCTATCTACCTGTGACGCCACTTTCAAGGAGCTTGCACTCCTAGATCCCTCTGCTCTACAACTCTCCCCAGGGGCCTACCATGCACTGTGTAGGTCCTGCCCAGGTTAGACGTTGCAAAATGCAGCACCTCACACTTCTCTGTATTAAATTCCATCAACTATTCCTCCGCCCTCCTGGCCAATCGATCCAGATCCTGCTGCAATCGTTCACAACCATCTTCACTATCTGCAAAACCACTCACTTTTGTATCATCAGCAAACTTGCTAATCTTGCCCTGTATCTTCTCATCCAAATCATTGATGTAGATGACAAACTGTAACGGGCCCAACACATAACCCTGAGGCACACCACTAGTCACAGGCCTCCAGTCTGAGAAGCAACCTTCCACCATCACCCTCTGCTTCCTTCCACAAAGCTAATTCATCTCTATTCATGGCCCTTCCGTATTGATGCCAGCGGTATTCCTGTCCCTGGGAATATATCATGAGTGCTAAGTGAGCTAGTAGTTTAATGTGCAAAATTCACATTGCTATCAACTTCAGAATTGGGAATAGAGAGATTTAAAATGTCAAGTAGAGACTTTGTCTTGTCAACTATACCTTTTGTATTTTTGCACAAGGTGTTCGCTTGTTGACTGTCAGACTCCACGCTCGGAAGAAATCTACTAAATATATAAAATTACCATTATCAATCAGGTTAAAAAACGTTCCAACATGTATCAACTGTCTTTAAGTCCAGTAACAACTCTACTCTTAAAACACAATTTACCAGAATTACTTTATGAAATTGAAACATTGCTCCATGGGACATTCACAACTCCATGGGAAATTAACAAGAAGGTGCGCAGCGGGTAGAGCTGCTGCCTCACAGCGCCAGAGACCCGGGTTCGATCTGACTTCAGGTGCTGTCTGTACGGAGTTTGTGTTCAGTCGTAGTCGGAGTCAGTTTCTTCCCACATTCCAAAGACGTACAAGTTTGTAGGTTAATTGGCTTGGTAGACGTGTAAATTGTCCCCAGTGTGTGTGGCAGTGTTAACGTGTGGGGATCGCTGGTCGGTGCGGACTCAGTGGGCCATAGGGCCTGATTCTGCACTGTATCTCTAAACTAAACTAAACTAAAACTAAGTAGTAAAGACTGGGCTTCCACTTTGGAAAGCGATGAGAAAGTATAAATAAGCTTACATAGGTCCATTCCATGATAAATATAACAGAAAATTAAAATAAATATAGTCATAGAGAGAAGGTAGACAAAAATGCTGGAGAAACTCAGCGGGTGCAGCAGCATCTATGGAGCGAAGGAAATAGGCAACGTTTCGGGCTGAAACCCTTCTTCAGACATAGTCATAGAGAAATATAGTATGGAAACAGGCCCTTTGGCCCAACTTGCCCACTCCGGACAAGGTCCCATTTTCACTAATCCCACCTGCCTGCATTTGGTCCACATCCCTCTAAACCTGTCTTGTCCATGTACCTGTCTAAATGTCTTTTAAACGTTGGGATAGTCCCAGCCTCAACTACCTCCTCTGGCAGCTTGTTCCATACACCCAACACCCATGGTGACAGCTGACTGGGCCCTCGCTGGGGCCCGGGTCGGCACCACGGTGGCCCCGGGAGAGGACCCGGTGTAGTGGAGAGGTGACCGATGATGCCGCCGAATGATGGACGAGACGGACACACAGGCCTCGGCAGCAGTGAAGCCTCGGCAGCTCAGAAGCCTCGGCAGCACAGAAGCCTCGGCAGCAGTGAAGCCTTGGCAGCACAGAAGCCTCGGCAGCAGTGAAGCCTCGGCAGCACAGAAGCCTCGGCAGAGGTGAAGCCTCGGCAGCACAGAAGCCTCGGCAGCACAGAAGCCTCGGCAGCGGTGAAGCCTCGGCAGCACAGAAGCCTCGGCAGCGGTGAAGCCTCGGCAGCGGTGAAGCCTCGGCAGCGGTGAAGCCTCGGCAGCGGTGAAGCCTCGGCAGCGGTGAAGCCCTCGGCAGCGGTGAGCCTCGGCAGCGGTGAGCCTCGGCAGCGGTGAGCAGCACAGACGCCTCGGCAGCGGTGAGCCTCGGCAGCGGTGAGCCTCGGCAGCACAGAAGCCTCGGCAGCGGTGAAGCCTCGGCAGCGGTGAGCCTCGGCAGCACAGAAGCCTCGGCAGCGGTGAGCCTCGGCAGCGGTGAAAGCCTCGGCAGCGGTGAGCCTCGGCAGCACAGAAGCCTCGGCAGCGGTGAGCCTCGGCAGCGGTGAGCCTCGGCAGCGGTGAGCCTCGGCAGCACAGAAGCCTCGGCAGCGGTGAAGCCTCGGCAGCGGTGAGCCTCGGCAGCACAGAAGCCTCGGCAGCGGTGAGCCTCGGCAGCGGTGAGCCTCGGCAGCGGTGAGCCTCGGCAGCGGTGAGCCTCGGCAGCGGTGAGCCTCGGCAGCGGTGAAGCCTCGGCAGCGGTGAGCCTCGGCAGCGGTGAAGCCTCGGCAGCACAGAATCCTCGACAGCGGTGAAGCCTCGGCAGCGGTGAGCCTCGGCGGCGATGCCTCGCAGGTGGACCTGTGGCCGATGAGAGCATGTGTGGGGGGGGGGGGTGCATCTCTATAAGATCACCCCTCATCCTCTTGTGCTCCAAAGAATAGAGCCTCAGTCTACTCAACCTCTCTCTATAGCTCAGATCCTCGAGTCCTGGCAACATCCTCGTATAGTCCGCAGCTATTTAGAATATACATTAATGATTTGGATGAAGGGATTCAAAGTAACATTAGCAAATTTGCAGATGACACAAAGCTGGGTGGCAATGTGAACTGTGAGGAGGATGCTATGAGGATGCAGGGTGACTGGGATAGGTTGGGTGAGTGGGCAGATGCATGGCAGATGAAGTTTAATGTGGATAAATGTGAGGCTATCCACTTTGGTAGCAAAAACAGGAAGGCAGATTATTATCTGAATATTGTCAAGTTGGGAAAAGGGGAAGCACAATGAGATCTAGGGGTTACACAGAAAAGCTGGAGAAACTCAGCGGGTGCAGCAGCATCTATGGAGCGAAGGAAATAGGCAACGTTTCGGGCCGAAACCCTTCTTCAGACTGATCAGGGGTGGGTGGGGACAAGAAAGGGAAAAGGAGGAGTAGCCGGAAGGCTGGAGGGTGGGAGGAGACAGCAGGGGAGCTGAGGAAGGGGAGGAGACAGCAAGGACTAACAGAATTGGGAGAAGTCGATGTTCATGCCCCCGGGGTGCAGACTCCCCAAACGGAATATGAGGTGCTGTTCCTCCAATTTCCGGTGCTGCTCGCTGTGGCCATGGAGGAGACCCAGGACAGAGAGGTCAGAGGCGGAGTGGGAGGGGGAGTTGAAGTGCTGAGCCACCGGGAGGTCAGCTAGGTTATTGCGGACCGAGCGGAGGTGTTCGGCGAAACGATCGCCCAACCTCCGCTTGGTCTCACCGATATAGATCTGCTGACATCTAGAGCAGCGGACGCAATAGATGAGGTTGGAAGAGATGCAGGTAAACCTCTGTCGCACCTGGAACGATTGCTTGGGTCCCTGAAAGGAGTTGAGGGGGGAGGTAAAGGGACAAGTGTTGCATCTGCTGCGGCCGCAAGGGAAAGTGCCCGGGGAGGGGGTGGACCGAGAGGGAAGGGAAGAATTGACAAGGGAGTTATGGAGGGAGCGGTCTTTGCGGAAGGCAGATATGGGGGGAGATGGGAAGATGTGGCCAGTAGTGGGGTCACGTTGGAGGTGGCGAAACTGACGGAGGATTATTTTTTGTATGTGATGGCTGGTGGGGTGAAAGGTGAGGACTAGGGGGACTCGGCCCTTGTTGCGAGTGCGGGGATGGGGAGAGAGAGCAGTGTTGCGGGGTATGGAAGAGACCCTGGTGCGAGCCTCATTTATGGTGGAGGAGGGGAACCCCCGTTCCCTGAATAGTGAGGACATTTCAGATGTCCTGGTGTGGAACGCCTCATCCGTGGAGCAGATACGGCATAGACGGAGGAATTGGGAGTAGGGGATGGAGTCCTTACAGGAAGCAGGGTGGGAAGAAGTGTAGTCCAGATAGCCATGGGAGTCAGTGGGTTTATAGTGTATGCTTCACTTACCCATGAGATCTAGGGGTCCTTGTTCATCAATCACTGAAAGTAAGCATGCAGGTACAGCAGGCAGTGAAGAAAGCTAATGGCATGTTGGTCTTCATAACAAGAGGAGTTCAGTACAGGAGCAAAGAGGTCCTTCTGAAGTTGTACAGGGCCCTGGTGAGACCACACCTGCAGTATTGTCTGCAGTTTTGATCTCCACATTTGAGGAAGGACATTCTTGCTATTGAGGGAGTGCAGCGTAAGATCACGAGGATGACGGGACTGTCATATGCTGAGATAATGGAGTGGCTGGGTTTGTATACATTGGAATTTAGAAGGGTGCGAGGGGATCTTATTGAAACATGTAAGATTATTAAGGGATTGGACACACTAGAGGCAGGAAACGTGTTCCTGATGTTGGGGGAGTCCAGTACCAGGGGCCACAGTTTAAGAATAAGGAGTAAGCCATTTAGAACAGAGATGAGGAAAAACATTTTCACCCAGAGAGTTGTGAATCTGTGGAATTCTCTAACTCAGAAGGAAGTGGTGGCCAGTTCTCTGGATACTTTCAAGAGAGAGTTAGATAGAACTCTTAAAGATAGCGAAGTCAGGGGATATGGGGAGAAGGCAGGAACGAGGTACTGATTGTGGATGATCAGCCATGATCACAGTGAATGGCGGTGCTGGCTCGAAGGGCCGAATAGCCTACTCCTGCACCTATTATCTATTGTCGGTACTCAAAACGTTTAGTGTTTTCCAAAGCGATAACAGTCATGGGGTCATAGTCACTGAATCATGTACGTAAAATAAGCCCTTCAGCCCAACTCATCCATGCCAACCAAGGTGCCTCGTCTATGCTGCTCCAATACCGTATGCCTTCTTTACCACACTAACTACTTGTGTGGCACTTGCAGTAAGCTATGAACTTGGACTCTGAGATCCCTCTGCATCTCTCTGCCGAAATCCAAGAACGATTTGATAGAGGACTTCAAGTGGCTACACACCTTCTGTCGTGAACACATTCCTTCTTCTCCTCATCCCAGCCACATGATAGAATCCTCGCCAGGAGACAGGCATCACAGCGGGAATACCGGCTGCAGTTCACTGCGGGAAACTGGACTATCCTGGTAGATGATCCGATGTAGACAAATCCCTGGAAAACAACAGAGCACAATTCACATATCCTCAACACAATTCATATAGTACATCAACGCCTCAACTTCCTTAGAAGGCTCAGGAAGTTCGGCATGTCCCCTACAACTCTCACCAACCTCTACAGATGTGCCGCAGGAAGCATTTTATCGGGATGCATCACAGCACGGTTTGGGAACAGCTTCATCCAAGACCGCAAGAAATTGCAGCAAATTGTGGACACAGCCCAGACCATCACACAAACCAACCTCCCTTTCATTGACTCCACCTACACCTCACGCTGCCTCGGCAAGGCCAGCAGCATCATCAAGGACCAGTCTCACCCCGGCCACTCCTTCTTCTCCCCTCTCCCATCAGGCAAGAGGTACAGAAGTGTGAAAACGCACACCTCCAGATTCAGGGACAGTTTCTTCCAAGCTGTTATCAGGCACCTGAACCATCCTACCACAACCAGAGAGCAGTGCTAAATAACTGTTCATCTCTTTGACAACGTTCGGATTGTAATCATGTATTGTCTTTCTGTTGACTGGTTAGCACGCAACAAAAGCTTTTCACTGTACCTTGGTGCACGTGACAATAAACTAAACTGAAACTGATATGAACTCCATTTCAGTGACCAATTGAAAGGCCTGGTTAGATTGGATGTGGAGAAGATGTTTTCAATAGTGGGAGAGTCTAGGACCAGAGGTCACAACCTCAGAATTAAAGGACATTTCTTTAGGGAGGAGATGATGAGGGATTTATTTCTTCAGAGGGTGGTGAATCTGTGAAATTAATTGCCACCAAAGGGTGTGGAGGCCAATGGATATTGTTAAGGCCTAGATAGATAGATTCTTGATTAGTGCGGGTGTCAGGGGTTATTGGGAGAGGGCAACATGGGGTTAAGAGGGAGAGACAGACCGGCCATGATTGAATGGTTGAGTAGACTTGACGGGCTGAATGGCCTAATTCTACTCCTGTCACTTATGAAAAGAAGTGATCACAGAGTTGACGTGGAAAAGCTTTTCCCACTGAGAGTAGGGAAGATTCAAACAAGGGGACATGACATGAGAATTAAGGGACTGAAGTTTAGGGGTAACATGAGGGGGAACGTCTTTACTCAGAGAGTGGTAGCTGTGTGGAATGAGCTTCCAGTGAAGGTGGTGGAGGCAGGTTTGTTTTTATCATTTAAAAATAAATTGGATAGTTATATGGATGGGAAGGGAATGGAGGGTTATGGTCTGAGCGCAGGTATATGGGACATGGGGAGATTATGTGTTCGGCACGGACTAGAAGGGTCGAGATGGCCTGTTTCCGTGCTGTAATTGTTATATTATATGGTTATAAGTGCTGCTACTGACACAGAGGTGGTATAAGTTTGCAGCAGAACACCAGACTCACGATGGCCCTTAGTTCATGGCTCCATGCAATGCAGTGCACTGGTTCTGCATGTAAAGATTGAGATTCAAGTGTGTTTAATGAGTGTGTGAAGTGACAACAGAACAGTTAAACACTTGTTGCAGTTTCATACGCCCATTAAGACAACAATACAACAAATAAATACACACCAATCAATAATACTGGGTAACAAAACCATTGTGCAAATCCCATAGTACAACCAAACAAAGTCCAGAGTTGACCACAGTTGCTGAGGGAGGTAGTGCTTAGTAAGAATGTCATTGTCCTATCTGGAAGACATGACAATAAAACTCTCTTGACGCTAAATTTAAGAGGGAGTTAGATGTGGCCCTTGTGGCTAAAGGGATCAGGAGGCATGGAGAGAAGGCAGGGATGGGATACTGAGTTGATTGATCAGCCATGATCATATTGAATGGCGGTGCAGGCTCGAAGGGCCGAATGGCCTACTCCTGCATCTATTTTCTATGTTTCTATGTTTATACCGTTCAGTTTAGTTTATTGTCACGTGTACCGAGGTACAGTGAAAAGCTTTTGTTGCATGCTAGATCAATACATGATTATAATTTCCAACGTGACCCCACCACTGGCCACATCTTCCCATCTCCTCCCCTGTCTGCTTTCCGTGGAGATCGCTCCCTCCGTAACTCCCCCGTCAATTCGTCCCTCCACACCCGAACCACCCCCTCTCCGGGCACTTTCCCTTGCAACCGCAGGAAATGCTGCACTTGTCGCTTTACCTCCCCTCCCTTTAGTCAAGGACCCAAGCAGTCTTTCCAGGTTTTGCAGAGGTTCACCTTCACCTCCTCCAACCTCAACTTTTGCATCCGCTGCTCTAGGTGTCAACTACTCTACATCGGTGAGACCAAGCGCAGGCTTGGCGATCGCTTCGCCCAACACCTCCGCTCGGTTCGCAATAACCAACCTGATCTCCCGGTGGCTCAGCACTTCAACTCCCCCTCCCATTCCCAATCCGACCTTTACACAAAAAAGCTGGAGAAACTCAGCGGGTGCAGCAGCATCTATGGAGCGAAGGAAATAGGCAACGTTTCGGGCCGAAACCCTTCTTCAGACAATGCTGCAATGTCTGAAGAAGGGTTTCGGCCCGAAACGTTGCCTATTTCCTTCGCTCCATAGATGCTGCTGCACCCGCTGAGTTTCTCCAGCTTTTTTGTGTAACCTTCGATTCTCCAGCATCTGCAGTTCCCTCTTAAACCCAATCCGACCTTTCTGTCCTGGGCCTCCTCCATGGCCAGAGTGAGGCCCACTGCAAATTGGAGGAGCAGCACCTCATATTACGCTTGGGTAATTTACACCCCAGCGGCATGAACATTGACTTCTCCAATTTCAGGTAGTCCTTGCTTTCTCCTCCCCTTCTCAGCTCCCCCTCAGCCCTCTGGCTCCACCTCTTCCTTTCTTCTTCCCGCCCTCCACCACTCTCACATCAGTCTGGAGAAGGGTCTCGACCTGAAACGTTACCTATTTCCTTTGCTCCATAGATGCTGCCTCACCCGCTGAGTTTCTCCAGCATTTTGTCTACCTTCAATTTTCCAGCATCTGCAGTTCCTTCTTAAACATGATTGCAATCAAGCCATTTACAGTGTATAGAAACATGATAAGGGAATAAGGTTTTGAGCAAGGTGAAGCCAACAATGTCCGATCAAGGATAGACTGAGGGTCGGTCACCTATGAGGCAGTTAATAGTTCAGCACTACTCTCTGGTTGTGGTAGGATGATTCAATATTCAAGAGCCTGATAGTTGCTGGGAAGAAGCCGTTTAGTTGAGTTTAGTTTAGATACACCACGGAAAAATGCCAACCAGTGATCCCCGTACACTAGCACCATCCTACACACTAGGGAAAATTTACAATTTTTACCGAAACCAATTAACCTAAAAACATGCACATCTTTGGAGTGTGGGAGAAAACCGGAGCATCTGGAGAAAACCCACACGGTCGAGGGGAGAGAATGTACAAACTCCGTACAGACAGCGCCCGTAGTCAGGATCGATCCCGGGTCTCTGGCGCTGTGAGGCAGCAACTCTACCGCTGCGCCACCGTGCCGCCCACATTCTTGAACCAGGTGGTCACGGTTTTCAAGAATATTGGACCTTCTTCACTGGCAGTAGCGAGATGTAAGTGTGGACAAGGTAGTGTGTTTCTTTGATGATATTATTCCAGTAAACAACGGAAAAAGAAGCTTTACATAGAACTGTCCTTCAAACGTTTATGTAGAGAGGCCTATTACATTCAGAGGCAGCATTTCTGGTATTCTTAGAGACTGAGTGCTACATCTTTCTGCCTTCCGCAGAGACCGTTCCCTCCGCAACTCCATAGTTAACTCATCCCTTCCCACCCAAACCACACCCTCCCCAGGTACCACCCATTCCTTTTCTCCAGAGATGCTGTCTGACCTGCTAAGTTACTCCAGCTTTTTGTGTCTATCTACAACCTTTAGAGTTAGTTTCACAGCTTGCTTCCTGAGCACATCAATTAGCAATTAGCCCAGCATTAAATTAAATGTCAAATATAAAAAAGACAGCAGAGTGTCGCAGTGGCGCAGATGTATAGTTGCTGCCTCACAGCGCCAGAGACCCAGGTTCGATCCCGGCTACGGGTGCTGTCTGTACGGAGTTTACACTTTCTCCCTGTGACCACATGGGTTTTCTCCGGGTGCTCTGGTTTCCTCCCACACGACAAAGTCATACAGGTTTGTAGGTTGATCAGCTTGGTATAATTATCCCTAGCGTGTGTAGGATAGTGCTAGTGTATGGGGTCATCGCTGGTCAACAAGGACGTAGTGGGCCAAAGGGCCTGTATCTGCACTGTTTCTCGAACAAGAGGATTCGAGTATAGGAACAAAGAGGTCCTCCTGCGGTTGTACAGAGCCCTAGTGAGACCACACCTGGAGTATTGTGTGCAGTTTTGGTCCCCTAATTTGAGGAAGGAAATTCTTGCTATTGAGGGAGTGCAGCGTAGGTTTACAAGGTTAATTCCCGGGATGGCGGGACTGTCATATGCTGAGAGAATGGATGGAGCAGCTGGGCTTGTACACTCTGGAGTTTAGAAGGATGAGAGGGCATCTCATTGAAACATATAAGACTGTTAAGGGCTTGGACACGCTAGAGGCAGGAAACATGTTCCCGATGTTGGGGGAGTCCAGAACCAGGGGCCACAGTTGAAGAATAAGGAGTAAGCCATTTAGAACGGAGCCGAGGAAACACTTTTTCTCACAGAGAGTGGTGAGTCTGTGGAATTCTCTGCCTCAGAGGGCGGTGGAGGCGGGTTCTCTGGATACTTTCAAGAGAGAGCTAGATAGGGCTCTTAAAGATAGTGGAGTCAGGGGATATGGGGAGAAGGCAGGAACGGGGTACTATTGGGGATGATCAGCCATGATCACATTGAATGGCGGTGCTGGCTCGAAGGGCCGAATGGCCTACTCCTGCACCTATTGTCTATAGTCAAAAGTAAAGTCTAAAGCAGATGCTGGAAATGGGAAGAAACGTCCTGTCCTGAGGCTGGATCTTGAGCACAACCGTCAAGGTAAAAATCTAACAAATATAATTCTTAGATCAACTTTTACAGAATTAAAACACTGAGTTCAATGAGTTCAATAGAAAATGGATCATAAATTGCAGAGGCGTGCAATGCAAAATGTATGGAACAACAAGACTGCTAAAAAGAAAATGCCGTCCATATTTAAAAAATAATGATATTGAATGTTTTTATTTACTACTAGACCAAGGGGGACCCGTTGGGTCCTGTCCCCTCAACGCGCAATTGTGGGGGGGAGGGGGGGGGGGGGGGGCCTTCGGCGTCACACACACTAACCAACCCCACACACAGACACACTAACCCCCCATTGATATTACATTAATATTATACATTCGCTCCTTTTACCCCATCCCCCGCCCATCCACTCCCACATGACCCCCAACTTTGCAGGCATGGCTAGAGGGGGGGGGGGGGGGGGGGTGAGGGGGAGGCAGCGCGTTCGGTTGATTGGAATCCTTACCTTCTGTAGTGCAATGTTCAGGACTTTCTCATCAGGTTTAAAGATGATATAGTCCTCCACCACAAGAACTTTGGAGCCACTCTTCACTGCTTTATGCAAATGTCCGGTTTCTGAATGAAAAATAAATACAAATCAAATGTTTTTTTCTTTATTTGAGCCAAATCGGGTCCCTCTTGAAATGATTGCAATATTAATTCATAACGAGCTTCCATTCTTTGGTTAAACGCTTCCTCATGCAGCAATCCATGCAGAACAGTGGTGGATTACTTGCAAAGTCTGTCAGCAATAGAGATAGATCACTCGGATAACAAGAGAGCTCCCCTGTGTTATTTCCACATGAAGCTCAAGGAGAGAGTTATTCCCTCTTTATGGGCCGATAGGTCACCCAGGCCCAATGTGGATGATGGCAGAAATCTGCTGCGTAAGTACACCTACCATTGAGATGGTGGGGTCAAGGAAAGAGCGTTCACGTCGCGGCCCTGTTTCCACCAGTCTTTCCACCGCCACGCACAAGAAGCGACAAGACAGACACCATTGTATGCAGACGCTGAGAAGTGTGTTCAACTCTGGGTGAACATTGTATTGTATTGTATTGTATTCAAATGTATTGTCATTGTCTCAATTTGAGACAACAAAATGAATTTCCCTTACAGGCAGTATCATTAAAAAAAAATCACAAAAAAATAATAATAAATAAATAAATAAATAATAAAACATATTAAAAATAAAATTGAAATTGAATTTTAAAAAAAGCACAAACACGGAAAGTCCACGACACAACATAACATAAATGGCACCAAGGTGAGGATGGCACCATAGTCCAGCCAGCCTCCCCTCCGTATTCATCCGTGGTCGGGGCCTTCCGAGCACCCGCAGTCGCTGCCCCGGGTGGCCCGATGTTCAGGCCCTCATGCCGGGCTGGTGGAACGCCGACGCCGAACCCCGACGGTGAACATCCTCCTCCTCAGCGGCCCGGACCTCCTGATCAGCCGCCTCCCGCTGCCGGAGTCTGCAGCTCCCGAGTCCG
Organism: Leucoraja erinaceus; assembly: GCF_028641065.1. Taxonomy (NCBI): domain Eukaryota; kingdom Metazoa; phylum Chordata; class Chondrichthyes; order Rajiformes; family Rajidae; genus Leucoraja; species Leucoraja erinaceus. The sequence goes on from NC_073424.1 coordinate 123,998, forward strand.
CAGGCCGAGCCGGGCAGAGCCACAGGACCCCGCGCTGTCCATCAGTGCCGCCCGCGTTGGGGGCTCCGCAAACCGCAGCTCCAGGATGTCGGTGCAGCAGGTCCAGCACTCCGGGCTCCAGACGGCGACCCCCGGTAAGGCATCGCCAGCCCCGCGATGTTCCAGCGCTGTCCCGCCGCTGCTGGAGCTCTGGTCGATCCCAGCAAGAAAGGCCGCGCTAATCCAGGTAGGTAGGCCGCTGTGGGGGGAGGGGGGGGCGAGGACGCGACTCGAATAATAGTCGCGTCCTCACCAGGAAGCGGCTGAAGGACGGTATCCCCCGCACCGTGCCCTCTTCCCCCACATAAAAACACCAAAAAAAACACAAAAAAAACACTTTTACATAACTAAATAAACAAAAAAACAAAAAGATACCGGGCTGTACCCAGGTGGAGGCTGCTGACACCAGCGCCACCGGAAGTACAACAACTAATCTTGTGTGTGGACTCGATAAGAAGAAGATTGAGATGGCGTTGGATCGTGCCAACTCTCTGCATACTGGTCCTCAAAGACTCCTGCCTTCTCCAAAGACGTACCGGTCTGTAGGTTTGGTTAAATTGTAAATTGTCCCTGGTGTGTGTAGGATAGTGTTAGTGTGCGGGGATCGCTGGTCGGCGCGGACTCGATGGGCCGTAGGGCCTGTTTCCGCGCTTTAATCGATAATGTTTTATTATTAATATTTAATGTTTTATGTGTCATTCCTAACTATCACTGTAAGTCATGTTGTCACTTGCGGGCGGAGCACCAAGGCAAATTCCTTGTATGTGAATACTTGGCCATTAGACTTATTCATTCATTCATCCATTCATTCATTCATACATCCATTCATACATACATTCATTCATTCATGCATTCATTTATCTCTAAAACTAAAACTGAAACATTAAATCTAAAATTACACGATGGCTAAAGAAAGATAAGGTAGCGAATTTAATGACCATTGTCATTAATAGACAATAGGTGCAGGAGTGGGCCATTTGGCCCTTCGCCAGCACCGCCATTCAATGTGATCATGGCTGATCATCCCCTATCAGTACCCCGTTCCTGCCTTCTCCACATATCCCCTGACTCCACTATTTTTAAGAGCCCTATCTTGCTCTCTCTTGAAAGTATCCAGAGAACCTGCCTCCACCGCCCTCTGAGGCAGAGAATTCCACAGACTCACCACTCTCTGTGAGAAAAAGTGTTTCCTCGTCTCCGTTCTAAATGGCTTACTCCTTATTCTTAAACTGTGGCCCCTGGTTCTGGACTCCCCCAACATCGGGAACATTTTTCCTGCCTCTAGCGTGTCCAAGCCCTTAACAATCTTATATGTTACAATGAGAACCCCTCTCATCCTTCTAAACTCCAGAGTGTACAAGCCCAGCTGCTCCATTCTCTCAGCATATGACAGTCCCGCCATCCCGGGAATTAACCTTGTAATTAAGGGCCGCCACTGGCTCTGACATCCAACATCATGAGGAGTTGGGAGACTGATGATGAGGCATTAGATAGAACATAGAACCGTACAGCACAGGAAGGTGACCTTTGGCCCACAATGTGTGTGCTGAACATGATCCTTTGCTGATCTGATCTCACCTCCCTACACATGATCCATATCCCTCTGGTCCCTGCACTTGAGTTTGAGTTTAGTTTACTGTCTAACCAGTCAGCGAAAGACAATAGTACATACATGATTACAATCGAGCCATCCACAGTGTACAGATACATGATAAAGAGATACATGATAAGAGGGAATAAAGTGAATAACGTTTGGAGCAAGATAAAGTCTAGTAAAGTCCGATCAAAGGTAGACACAAAATGCTGGAGTAACTCAGCGGGCCAGGCAGCATCTCTGGAGAGAAGGAATGGGTGAGGTTTTGGGTCGAGACCCTTCAGTCTGAAGAACCCCGACCACGGATGAACACGGAGGGGAGGCTGGCTGGACTATGGTGCCATCCTCACCTGGGTGCCATTTATGTTATGTTGTGTTGTGGACTTTCTGTGTTTGTGCTTTTTTTGTAATTTAATTTCAATTTTATTTTTAATATGTTTTATTATTTATTTATTATTTATTTATTCTTTTTTTATGATTTTTATGATACTGCCTGTAAGGGAAATTCATTTCGTTGTCTCAAATTGAGACAATGACAATAAATTTGAATACAATACAATACAATACAATACAAGTGTCTCCGCCCGAAAAGTCACCCATTCCTTCTCTCCAGAGATGCTGCCGGTCCCGCTGAGTTACACCAGCATATTGTGTCTACCTTCGATTTAAACCAGCATCTGCAGTTCTTTCTTACACAAAATCCGATCAAAAACAGTCCAAGGGTCTCCAATGAGGTAGATAGTAGCTCATGACCGCTCTCTAGTTGTTGGTGGGTTGGTTCAGTTGCCTGATAACAGCTGGGAATAAGCTGCCCCTGAATCTGGAGGTGTGCCTATCTAACATCCTATTAACGGCACTACTGTTTCTGCCACCACCACCCCTGGCAATGCGTTCCAGGACCCCACCAATCTCTGTAAAAAACTTGCCCCACTCATCTCCGTTGCACTTTCCCCCTCTCACTCTGCCATCGGGCCCCGTAGCGGCATCTGCGGAGGTCTCAATATGCCCGACTATGGGTGGACAAGGGGACGGGGACTGGACTTTGTGCTTTCCCTCACTGTGGGAACCATTGTGGGGGGATGTTTTTATGTTCTATGTTAAATTTCTTTATAATGTTATATTGTATTCGTATCAATGTGCTGCAATGGCAACTCAAATTTCACTACACCAATTGGTGTATGTGACAATAAATGAACCCGTGGACCTAGTGTTGGACATTTCCACTCTGGGGTAAAGCCCTGGATTCTGGTAAACCTCCTCTGCACCCTCTCCAAAGCTTCCGCATCTTTCCTGCAAATGGGCAACAGGAACTGCACGCAATCTTCCTCATGCAGCCTCGCCAAATTTCTATAGAGATGCATCTTGACTTCTTAAGTCTTCTACTCAATGCCCCAAGCAATGAAGGCAAGCATACCATAATCTTAATCACTCTATCTACTTGTGTTGCCACCTTCAGTGAGCTATGAATTTGGACTCAACATATCTCTGCACATCAACACTGTTATGGATCTTGCCATTAACTGTATACGTTCTCCTTACATTCAACCTCCCCAAAGTGCAACACCTCGCACTTCGGGTTAAACTCCATCCGCCATTTCTCTGCCCAACCAGCAGCTAATCTATATCTTGCTGCATATTCCGACAGCCTTCCTCACTGTCTGCAACATCTCCAATTTTGGTGTCGTCAGCAAACTGACTCACCAACCCATCTACATGTACATCTAGGTCATAAGGTCATAAGTGATTGGAGCAGGATTAGGCCATTCGGCCCATCGTCAACTCCACCATTCTATCATGGCCATTCGATCTCTCCCTCCTAACCCCATTCTCCTGCCTTCTCCTCATAACCCCTGACACCCGTACTAATTTATCTGCTTCAAAAAATATGCATTGACTTGGCCTCCACAGCCTTCTGTGGCAACGAATTCCACAGATTCACCACCCTCTGACTAAAGAAATTCCTCCTCATCTCCTTCCTAAAGGAACATCCTTTAATTCTGTGGCTGTGACCTCTGGTCCTAGACTCTCCCATCAGTGGAAACATCCTCTCCACATCCACTCTATCCTCCCAGAACGGGGTACTGATTGGGGATTATCAGCCATGATCACATTGAATGGGGGTGCTGGCTCGAAGGGCCGAAGGGCCGAATGACCTCCTCCTGAATAGAATAGTTTCTTTATTGTCATTGTAACATGAACCATGTACAACAAAATTGAAAAATGTCAGCAAGTCAGTGCACCATTCAAACATTTCTAAAAGCTAACGATACATACAAGGTAAAATATTAAAAAGATAAACAACTAAAATAAATATCATGAAAATAGCACGCATAAACACCCAACCCTCCATCCTTCTGTTGATTTCACAGTGTACCACAGTCCCTTAGTATGTATCGCCCCTGCGTTCCTTGGCGGCTACATTTAGTGCCTTTATAGCAGTGGGGTAAAAACTGTTTTTAAGTCTGTTTGTCCTTGTCCTTGTAGATCTGTACCTCTGCCTGACGGCAACAGTTCAAACAGAGAGTGTCCGGGGTGGGAAATGTCCTTTATAATACTCTGGGATTTTTTGATGCAGCGGAAACTGTGTAAGTTCTCCAAGGTGAGGAGAGGGCAGCCGACAATCCTCTGGGCGTTGTCAATGGCCCTCTGGAGCGCTTTCCTCTGAGCCGCTGTGCAGCTGGTGTACCACACGCATACACAGCATGTTAGGATGCTCTCAATGGAGCACCGATAAAAGGACAGCAGCAGTCTCTGATTGATGTTATTCTTCCTGAGCACCCTCAGGAAATGCAGTCTCTGCTGGACCTTTTTCAGCAGCGCAGAGGTGTTCACGCTCCACGTCAGGTCCTCCTCAATATGGATTCCCAGGAAGCAGAAATCCGCCACCCTCTCCACACAGCCCCCTCTGATAATTAATAGTACCATGTCCGTTTTATTCTTCCTGAAGTCTATTATTATTTCCTTTGTCTTTAAGGTGTTGAGGAGCAGGTTATTTTCTCCACACCACACTGTCAGCTGCTCCGCATCATCCCGGTAGGCGTACTCGTCCCCCCCCCCGGAGATGAGTCCCACCACATATTGTCTATTGTCTATCCAAGCCTTTCACTTGGTAGGTTTCAATGAGGCCCCCCCCTCATTCTTCTAAACTCCAGCGAGTACAAGCCCAGTGCTGACAAACACTAATCATATGGTCAAATATTGAAGGTGATACAATAAAAGAGGATACAAGGCCTGAGAAAGAGAAGCAGCCAGGCTGCTATTTCAGACTGAGGCTTGTCGCAACTTGTCACAACTTCACAATCTCACACTTCTGCTTTCGGAGCACAGATTTCTCTCTGAAATGATCACAAGGGACATTTTCAGCACAAGCCTCCAAAAGGTGCATTTCGAGAATTATAAAGACCTCTTTTTTCTTGAATTTCTAATTTTCTAATCTAAAAAGACGATTCTTCATAGAATAGACAATAGACAATAGGTGCAGGAGTAGGCCATTCGGCCCTTCGAGCCAGCACCGCCATTCAATGTGATCATAGCTGATCATCCCCAATCAGTACCCCGTTCCTGCTTTAGACTTTAGAGAAGTGACTGTACAGATTTGTATGCCAACATTCTGCCTTCTCAGAGGAAGGATTAGTTTTAGTTTCAGAGATACAGCATGGAGTCAGGCACTTTGGCCCACCGTGTCCGCTCCGACCAGTGATCCCTGCAATGCTTACACTACCCTGCACACACTAGTGACTATTTAACAATTTAAACAATTACACCAAGCCAAATTAGCCTAGAAATCTGTACGATTTTTGGAGTGCGGGAGGAAACCGGAGCACCTGGTGAAAGCCCACGCAGGTCACGGGGAGAAGGTACAAACTCCGTACAGACAGCGGCACGGTGGTCAGGATGGAACCCGGGTCCCTGGCGCTGTGAGACTGGAACTCTACCGCTGCATCACTGTGCCGCTCTCTATAGCTCTAGCTTGGTGGCATCACGACCCAAGAGTGTTTAATTGGCGTATGTGCTGAAATGGAATATTGGCGTTCCCCACAGGCTGCGGCCTGACAACTAGTATTGGGCCTCTGCAACGTCTTGGTCAGTTTGTCACACTACAACAGCTCGAGAATTGCCTGCGGGTTTGACAACAAAATCTGGGTTGGTCTGCAGTATGTGGAGTACTCGGTCATTCACTGGAGTTTAGTAGGATGAGGGGGCATCTTATAGAAACATATAAAATTATAAAAGGACTGGACAAGCAAGATGCAGGAAAAATGTTCCCAATGTTGGGCGAGTCCAGAACCAGGAGCCACAGTCTTAGAATAAAGAGGAGGTCATTTAAGACTGAGGTGAGAAAAAATGTTTTCACCCAGAGAGTTGTGAATTTGTGGAATTCCCTGCCACAGAGGGCAGTGGAGGCCAAGTCACTGGATGGATTTAAGAGAGAGTTAGATAGAGCTCTAGGGGCTAGTGGAGTCAAGGGATATGGGGATAAGGCAGGCACGGGTTATTGATAGGGGACGATCAGCCATGATCACAATGAATGGCAGTGCTGGCTCAAAGGGCCGAATGGCCTACTCCTGCACCTATTTTCTATGTTTATATGTCAGATCGTGTGAAGGGAATGGGGAATTCAAGGCAGTCTACGTCATACCAATCAATCAGGAATGTGTGGGTTAGCATATGATGAGTGCTTGACATCACTGGGCCTGTACTCGCTGGAGTTTAGAAGGTTGAGGGGGGACCTCATTGAAACTTACAGAATAATGAAAGGCATAGATAAGAGTGGATGTGGAGAGGATGGAGGACTCAGTCAGCGCCAGAGACCCGGGTTCGATCCCGACTACGGGTGCTGTCTGTACAGAGCCTGTGCGTTCTACCCGTAACCCCGTGGGTTTTCTCCGAGATCTTCCGTTTTCTCCCACGCTCCAGGGGCGTAGAGTTATGTTAGCAAATTGGCTTGATAAATGTAAAAATTGTCCCTAGTGTGTGAAGGGTAGTGTTAGTGTGCGGGGATCGCTGGTTGGTGCGGACGTGGTGGGCCTGGTCCCATGCTGTATCTCTAAACTAAACTAAACAGAGGACATAGCCTCAGAATTAATGTGCACTCCTTTAGAAAGGAGGTGAGGAGGAAAGTCAGAGGGTAATTCATTTGTGGAACTCATTGTCACAGAGGGCTGTGGAGGCCTAGTCAGTGGATATGTTTAAGGCAGAGAGACAAATTCTTGATTAGGACGAGAGTCAAGGGTTATAGACAATAGACAATAGGTGCAGGAGTAGGCCATTCGGAGCTTCGAGCCAGCACCGCCATTCAATGTGATCATGGCTGATCATCCCCAATCAGTACCCCATTCCTGCCTTCTCGCCATATCGCTTGATTCTGCTATCTTGAAGAGCCCTATCGAGCTCTCTCTTGAAAGTATCCAGAGAACCGGCCTCCACCGCCCTCTGAGGCAGAGAATTCCACAGACTCACAACTCCCTGCATGAAAAAGTGTTTCCTCGTCTCCGTTCTAAATGGCTTACTCCTTATTCTTAAACTGTGTGCCCCTGATTCTGGACTCCCCCAACATCGGGAACATGTTTCCTGCCTCTAGTGTGTCCAAACCCTTAACAATCTTATATGTTTCAATAAGATGCCCTCTCATCCTTCTAAACTCCAGAGTGCACAAGCCCAGCTGCTCCATTGCCCAGCCCAGCCACTGGAACTCTCTGCCACAGAGGGTAGTCGAGGCCAGTTCATTAGCTATATTTAAGAGGGAGTTAGATGTGGCCCTTGTGGCTAAAGGGATCAGGGGGTATGGAGAGAAGGCAGGTACAGGATACTGAGTTGGATGATCAGCCATGATCATATTGAATGGCGGTGCGGGCTTGAAGGGCCGAATGGCCTACTCCTGCACCTAATTTCTATGTTTCTATTCTCTCAGCATATGACAGTCCCACCATCCCGGGAATTAACCTTGTAAACCTACGCTGCACTCCCTCCATTGCAAGAATGTCCTTCCTCAAATTAAGGGACGAAAACTGCACATAATACTCCAGGTGTGGTCTCACTAGGGCCGTGTACAACTGTAGAAGGACCTCTTTGCTCCTATGCTCCATAACTGCTCTTGTTATGAAGGCCAACATGCCATTCGCTTTCTTCACTGCCTGCCGCACCTGCATGCTTACTTTCATGGGGAGAAGGCAGGAAAATGGGATTAGCAGGCAGAGATCAGCCATGATTGAATGGCGGAGTAGACTTGATGGGCCGAATGGCCTAATTCTACCTATAACTTGTGAATTTGTGGAGATTAGTTGGCAAGAGGCAGCAGGGTAGGGTCCAAGTTGATCACAAATACTGGAGATGGAAGAAAGGATGGTGGATATGGGGTGAAGGTTCCTGGCCTCACATATGGAGGCAGAAGAAGAGTTCAACATCACAATATGAAAGGGTACAAAGGGTACTGAGGATTCTGCCAAGGACAGATCACTCGTAATCAGCGAGGGGGAGATTGGTGAAGACAGTGAAAACATGGCAGGGGTTGGAACTAAGGACCAGATGTCAAATCTGAGCAAAGCGGAGGGAGTGGAAAATGAGACGGTTATTAAGGTTATTAGAAGTCCAGAGCTAGATGAGTTTATATGCTTTTACAGCAGAATGTTTAATTTAGGATGAGGGGGGGTGGGAGGGGGTCCGTGAAACATACAGAATAGTGAAAGGCCTGGATAGAGTGGATGTGGAGAGGATGTTGCCACTAGTGGGAGAGTCTAGGACCAGAGGTCACGGTGGTGCAGCGGTAGAGTTGCTGCCTCACAGCGAATGCAGCTCCGGAGACCCGGGTTAGATCCCGACTACGGGTGCTGTCTGTACGGAGTTTGCACGTTCTCCCCGTGACCTGCGTGGGTTTTCTGCGAGATCTTCAGTTTCCTCCACATTCCAAAGATGTGCAGGTTTGTAGGTTAATCGGCTTGGTGTAAATGTTAAAATTGTCCCTAGTGGGTGTAGGATAGTGTTAATGTGCGGGGATCGCTGGTCGGCGCGGACCCGGTGGGCTGAAGGGCCTGTTTCCCCGCTGTATCTCTAAACTAATCCAAAGGGCATAACATTGTTTGAATATTTTACATGAAACTGCTGCATGCAACTGGATTCTGTCAGCCTGAGGTCAGGTAGACAGGCTCTGGAATGATAATAGACATTAGGAAACAGAAACTGCTTGCAACGTGTCTTTGCTGGCTTTACCTTGCACTACACTTTAGTCCCTTATATCTATCTACATGTATCTATACACTGTAAATGGCTCGACTCTAATCGTGTAATGTCTTTCTGCTGACTGGTCAGCATGCAAAGAAAGCTTTTCTCAGTACACGTGACAATAAAGCAAACTAAAGTCTAAACTAAATGGGCAGATGCACAGAGTCCCTCGCCCAGAATAGGTGAATCGAAGACCAGAGGACAATATAGACAATAGGTGCAGGAGGAGGCCATTCGACCCTTTGAGCCAGCACCGCCATTCAATGTGATCATCCACAATCAGTACCCCGTTCCTGCCTTCTCCCCATATCCCCTGACTCCACTATCTTTAAGAGCCCTATCTAGCTCTCCCTTGAAATTATCCAGAGAACAGGCCTCCACCGCCCTCTGAAGCAGAGAATTCCACAGACTCACCACTCTCTGTCATGCTCTCCTCTCGCTGCTACTGTGCCACAGGTGGTACAGAGGCCTCAAGTCCCACACCATCAGGTTCGGGAACAGCTACTTTCTTACAATCATCAGGTTTTTTTAAAAACACATTTGCACAACAGGCAGCACGGTGGCGCAACGGTAAAATTGCTGCCTCACAGCGCCAGAGACCCGGGTTCGATCCCGATTACGGGTGCTGCCTGTATGGAGTTTGCACGTTCTCCCCGTGACCTGCGTGGGTTTTCTCCGCAATCTCTGGTTTCCTCCCACGCTCCAAAGACGTGCAGATTTGTAGGTTAATTACCTTGGTATAAATGTAAATTGTCCCTAGAGTGTGTCGGATAGTGTAAATGTGCGGGGATTGTTAGTCGGCACGGGCCTATTTCCGTGCTGTATCTTTAGACTAAACTGCACTGAACCTTAAAACCTACCTGACAACGGAAGACTAATAGCCACTTCTAATACCGTTCTTCACAACTAGACAATAGGTGCAGGAGGAGGCCATTCAGCCCTTCGATCCAGCACCGCCATTCAATGTGATCATGGCTGGTCATCCACAATCCGTGCCCCGTTCCTGCCTTCTCCCCATATTCCCTGACTCTGCTATCTTTAAGAGCTTTATCTATTTTAGCTTTTTTAAACAGGCGACTTTCTACACAAGCTTTACGAGTGGATACAATAAGGATTTGTAAAATACTTTTGTACAGATACGTGGATAGGAAGGATAGCTATGTGCCAAATGCAGGCAGATGTGACTAGCCCAGAATGTCAATTTAGTAGTTAAGAGGGAACTGCAGATGCTGGAGAATCGAAGGTTACACAAGAAAAGCTGGAGAAACTCAGCGGGTGCAGCAGCATCTATGGAGCGAAGGAAATAGGCAGCGTTTCGGGCCGAAACCGAGGGTTTCGGCCCGAAACGTTGCCTATTTCCTTCGCTCCATAGATGCTGCTGCACCCGCTGAGTTTCTCCAGCTTTTTTGTGTAACCTAATGTCAATTTAGTAGTTTAGTTCAAGTGGCTTGTTTAGTTTAGTTTACAGATACAGTGCAGAAACGGGTCCTCCAGCCAACACCGACCAGCGACCCACCCCCCATTTACACTGTTCTACACCCACTAGACATGAAAGCCGTAGTTAGAACCAGAGATAACATGTTCTAAACCAGAATTGAAAGGCCACAAACACTGTGGATGTGGTGAGTGGTTTACTTTGAAGCTCTGTGTGAGTGGCTGGTGGCATTTACTTTGGTGTAGAGAAACAGCGCGGAAACAGGCCCTTCGGCCCACCAAGTCCGCACCGACCAGCGAACCCCGCACATTAACACTATCCTACACACACACTAGGGGCAGTTTTTTACATTTGAACCAAGCCAATTAACCTTCAAACCTGTACGTCTTTGGAGTGTGGAAGGAAACCAAAAATTTCGGAGAAAACCCACGCAGGTCACGGGGCGAACGTTCAAACTCTCCACAGGCAGTGCACGGAGTCGGGATGGAACCCGGGTCTCTGACGCTGTGAGGCAGCAACTCTACCGCTGTGCTGCCCTGTCATGGACAGTGGCCATGGGCCTGCTGAGTGATGCACAGTTCTGTAGCTCGATGTTTTCTTACCTGTTCCCAAATAGAAAACCTCGGAGCCAGGGCCATTGCTTGGACCGTCTCTCTGGACAGTAATCTTGGTGTACAGTGTGTCTCTCCTGATTAGCAGTGGCTTTCCCCCAACGGGATTGATGGAATTCGCCATCAGAAGATGATCTCGAATAAACAATAGTACATTGTCCGGAAGGTCTAACGTCGTGTTGTATCCTTTTTTCTTCAATTGATCTGTGATGCACTAAAACAGATTAGAGAAAAATATACTTAGCATCTTTTTCAGGTTCAATCCCGATTACGGGTGCTGCCTGTACGGAGTTTGCACCATCTCCCCGTGTCCTGCGTGCGTTTTCCCTGAGATTTTCGTTTTTTCCCCCACATTCCAAAGACGTTGGTTAATTGGCTTGGTATAATTGTAAATTATCCCTAGCGTGTGTAGGACAGTGTTGATGTGCTGGGATCGCTAGTCGGTGCGGACTCGGTGCCCGTTTCCGCACTATATCTCTAAACTAAACTAATCTAAGCTACACTAAATCACCTGGATCTTTGATCTTTGGTGATGGCTACATCTTTAAGGGCTTTTCCCACTGTACGAAGTAATTCAAGAAATCTCCCGAGTTCTCCCCTGATTCGAGCTCGTGTAATGTACGTAGCGGGTACGTAGGAGCTCGTGGATGTCTCGTTGCGGCTCGTACGAGTAACTGTAGGTACACGGGAATTCCGGTAAACTCGTGACTTTTTTACAACACTGTGAAAAATGTCCACGAGTAAAAATATACTTGTGATGAAAAACACGGTTACTTTTTACTCGTACGAGCCGCTACGTACCCACTACGTATATTACTCTCATTGAAACATGTAAGATTGTTAAGGGCTTGGACATGCTAGAGGCAGGAAACATGTTCCCGATGTTGGGGGAGTCCAGAACCAGGGGCCATTGTCTATTGTCTATTACACGATTCAGGGGAGAACTCGGGAGAACTCTTGAATTACCTCGTACAGTGGGACAGGCCCTTTAACAATGTTTGCTACAGTTATACATTCCATCACACTCAGCAAACCCTCTCCTTAGCTTCCTGCAATGTTGACTGTAGCTGAACTGAAACTGTTAAGAAAAGCAAATGCAATGCTAGCATTTATTTTGAGAGGACTAGAATACAAAAACAGGGATGTAATGCTGAGCATTATAAGGCGCTGGTCAGACCACATTTGGAGTACTGTGAGCGGTTTTGGGCCCCATATCTGGGGAAGGATGGGAAGATTCCGGAGGAGATCCCAGGAATGAGTGGGTTAAAATTTGATGAATGTTTTACGACGCTGGGCTCTACTTGGTGGAGTTTCGAAGGGTACGGAAGGATCTCATTGAAACTTATCGAACAGTGAAAGGCCTGGATAAAGTGGATGTAGAGAGGATGTTTCCACTAGTGGGAGAGTCTTGGACCAGAGCGCTTAGCCTCAGAAATAAAGGACGCTCCTTTGATGAGAAGGAATTTATTTTTTCAGAGGGTGGTCAATCTGTGGAATTCATTGCCACAGACGGCTGTGGAGGCCAAGTCAATGGATATTTTTAAGATGGAGACTGACAGATTCTTGATTAGTACGGGTGTCAGGGGTTATGGGGAGAAGGCAGGAGAATGGGGTTGAGAGGGAGAGGTAGATCAGCCATGATTGAATGGTGAGGTAGACTTGAGTGCTCTTGTAGCTGATGCACTTACAAACTTATGATATGTGTCAAATATCCTCACATTGTCATCCAGTTTCTCAGTGCACAGAATGAGAACATAGAAAAGTTCAGCAAAGGAACAGGCCTTTTGAACGGATGATACTTTATTGACTAACGTGACAAGTCACAGTGATATTCTTTGCATTGCATGCCCAAGATATGCAAAGAGTCGCTACATAAAGGGTGCCTACAACATTACAAAGTATCACTTTGTCCGTGACAAACATGATGCCAAGATAAACTAAAAGGTTCTGACTGTCTACCTTGTCTATGCCTCGTATAATTTTATACACTTCTGTCAGCTCTCCCTTCAACCTCTGGCGTTCCAGAGGAAACAATCCATGTCTGCCCAACCTCTTCATGTAGCTATGTAGCTCTTCATCAAAACTGATCACCAAACTCGGTAACCTGGGCATCGACCCCTCCCTCTGCAACTGGATACTGGACTTTCTAACCAACAGACCCCAGTCTGTGAGGTTAGACAAGCACACCTCTTCAACCCTCACCCTGAACACTGGCGTTCCACAGGGCTGTGTGCTGAGCCCCCTCCTCTACTCCCTCTTCACCTATGACTGCAGACCTGTACATGGTACTAACACCATCATCAAGTATGCAGATGATACAACGGTGATTGGCCTCATCAGCAACAACGATGAGTCGGCCTATAGGGAGGAGGTCCAGCACTTAGCAGCATGGTGCGCTGACAACAACTTGGCCCTTAACTCCAAGAAGACCAAGGAACTCATTGTAGACTTCAGGAAGTCCAGAGGCGGCACGCACACCCCCATCCACATTAACGGGACGGAGGTGGAACGTGTTTCTAGCTTCAGGTTCCTGGGGGTCAACATCTCTGATGACCTCTCTTGGACCCACAATACCTCTACTCTGATCAAGAAGGCTCACCAGCGTCTCTTCTTCCTGAGGAGACTGAAGAAGGTCCATCTGTCTCCTCGGATCCTGGTGAACTTCTACCGCTGCACCATCGAGAGCATCCTTACCAATTGTATCACAGTATGGTATGGCAACTGCTCTGTCTCCGACCGGAAGGCATTGCAGAGGGTGGTGAAAATTGCCCAACGCATCACCGGTTCCTCGCTCCCCTCCATTGAGTCTGTCCACAGCAAGCGCTGTCAGCGGAGGGCGCTCAGCATCGCCAAGTACTGCTTTCACCCCAACCATGGACTGTTTACCCTCCTACCATCCGGGAGGCGCTACAGATCTCTCCGTTGCCGAACCAGCAGGTCGAGGAACAGCTTCTTCCCGGCGGCTGTCACTCTACTCAACAACGTACCTCGGTGACTGCCAATCACCACCCCCCTCCGGACACTTATTATTATTTATTCAAATCATTTGCTATGTCGCTCTTCCAGGGAGATGATAAATGCATTTCGTTGTCTCTGTACTGTACACTGACAATGACAATTAAAATTGAATCTGAATCTGAAACCTCCTCTGCACTCTTTCCAAATCCTCCACATCCTTCCTGCAATGGGGCCGAGCAGAACTGCACGCAATTGTCCAAATGTGGTGTAGCCAAAGTTCATTCAAGCTGCATCATAACTTCCTGACTCTTATATTCAATGCCCCCACCAATGAAGGCAAGCATAATACTGCACACACCTCCAGATTCAGGGACAGTTTCTTCCCAGCTGTTATCAGGCAACTGGACCATCCTACCACAACCAGAGAGCAGTGCTGAACTACTATCTATCTCATTGGAGACCCTCGGACTATCAATAGACACTAGACAATAGGTGCAGGAGTAGCCATTCGACCCTTCGAGCCAGCACCGCCATTCAATGTGATCATGCCTGATCCTCATAAGACAGTGGAGGGCAATACTCTTGATGCTTTCGAGAGAGAGCTAGATAGAGCTCTTATAGATAGCGGAGTCAGGGGATATGGAGAGAAGGCAGGAATGGGGTACTGATTGTGGATGATCAGCCATGATCACATTGAATGGCAGTGCTGGCTCGAAGGGCCGAATGGCCTTCTCCTGCACCTGTTGTCTATCGTAAACCTCCTCTGGTCCCTCTCCAGCACATCCTTCCTCAGATATGGGGTCCAAAATTGCTCACAATATGCCAAACGCGGTCTGACCAGCGCCCTGTAAAGCCTCAGGATTGCATTGCTGTTTTTATATTGTTCTTCTTGAAATAAATGGGAGCATTTGCCAGGGCAGTTGCCATTCGCCCACTTTCAGTAGTGCATTCAATGGCATCACAGGATGTGCGACACACACACTCTCTTCACCGCCAGCAGAGACTGGATCCATTATCAATAACTGGTGGTCTTTGCCGTTCACTCACAATGAACGCACTGTGCAGGGACTGAAATTTAAACAGCAGCTAAAGGGTATGCACTGTGACAATAATGTTGCCCACATATTCTTCAATATTTAGCATTAAGGAAAATTATTCAAAGGGGCTCCCTTTCTCAACATTTTCGCTCAGCTCAGTCCAGACACTGCCATGAACACTTGAATGGGCTCGAAGAATGCATCTCGGCACACACGACAATTTCTTTAGTCAGAGGGTGGTGAATCTGTGGAATTCATTGCCACAGAAGGCTGTGGAGGCCAAGTCAAAATGTATATTTTTAAGGCCTAGATCGATAGATTTTTGATTAGTACGGGTACAGGGGTTATGGGGAGAAAGCAGGAGAATGGGGTTAGGAGGGAGAGATAGATCAATTTGAATGGTGGAGTAGACTTGATGGGCCGAATGGCTTCATTCTGCTCCTGTTACTTATGATCTTATGAACTTACGAACAGTGCAGGAAACATGTTCCCGATGTTGGGGGAGTCCAGAACCAGGGGCCACAGTTTATGAATAAGGAGTAACCCATTTAGAACGGAGACGAGGAAACACTTTTTCTCACAGAGAGTGGTGAGTCTGTGGAATTCTCTGCCTCAGAGGGCGGTGGAGGCAGGTTCTCTGGATGCTTTCAAGAGAGAGCCAGATAGGGCTCTTAAAGATAGTGGAGTCAGGGGATATGACTTTAAAAGGAGTAAATTGGGACAGTTTGTTTTATGGGAAAGATGTGGAAGTGAAATGGAGTACATTTAAAGGTGAAATTTTAAGAGTACAGAATCTTTATGTCCCTGTTCGGTTGAAAGGAAATCGTAAAAATTGTAAAGAGCCATGGTTTTCAAGGGAAATTGGACACTTGGTTCGGAAAAAGAGGGAGATCTACAATAATAATAGGCAGCATGGAGTAAATGAGGTGCTTGAGGAGTATAAAGATTGTAAAAAGAATCTTAAGAAAGAAATTAGAAAAGCTAAAAGAAGATATGAGGTTGCTTTGGCAAGTAAGGTAAAAGTAAATCCGAAGGGTTTCTACCGCTATATTAATAGCAAAAGGATAACGAGGGATAAAATTGGTCCATTAGAGAGTCAGAGTGGACAACTATCTGCAGAGCCAAAAGAGATGGGGGAGATATTGAACAGTTTCTTTTCTTCGGTATTCACCAAGGAGAAGGATATTGAATTATGTGAAGTAAGGGAAACAAGTAGAGTAGCTATGGAAACTATGAGGGTCAAAGAAGAGGAAGTACTGACACTTTTGAGAAATATAAAAGTGGATAAGTCTCCAGGTCCGGACAGGATATTCCCTAGGACATTGAGGGAAGTTAGTGTAGAAATAGCAGGGGTTATGGCAGAAATATTTCAAATGTCATTAGAAACGGGAATAGTGCCGGAGGATTGGCGTACTGCGCATGTTGTTCCATTGTTTAAAAAGGGGTCTAAGAGTAAACCTAGCAATTATAGACCTGTTAGTTTGACGTCAGTGGTGGGCAAATTAATGGAAAGAATACTTAGAGATAATATATATAAGCATCTGGATAAACAGGGTCTGATTAGGAACAGTCAACATGGATTTGTGCCTGGAAGGTCATGTTTAACTAATCTTCTTGAATTTTTTGAAGATGTTACTCGGGAAGTTACAGTTACAGTTACAGAGAAAGGTTGAACAAGTTAGGGCTTTATTCTTTGGAGCGCAGAAGGTTAAGGGGGGGACTTGATAGAGGTTTTTAAAATGATGAGAGGGATAGACAGAGTTGACGTGGAAAAGCTTTTCCCACTGAGAGTAGGGAAGATTCAAACAAGGGGACATGACATGAGAATTAAAGGACTGAAGTTTAGGGGTAACATGAGGGGGAACTTCTTTACTCAGAGAGTGGTAGCTGTGTGGAATGAGCTTCCAGTGAAGGTGGTGGAGGCAGGTTCGTTTTTATCATTTAAAAATAAATTGGATAGTTATATGGATGGGAAGGGAATGGAGGGTTATGGTCTGAGCGCAGGTATATGGGACTAGGGGAGATTATGTGTTCGGCACGGACTAGAAGGGTCGAGATGGCCTGTTTCCGTGCTGTAATTGTTATATAGTTATATGGTTATATGATATGGTGAGAAGGCAGGAACGGGGTACTGATTGGGGATGATCAGCCATGATCACATTGAATGGCGGTGCTGGCTCGAAGGGCCGAATGGCCTCCTCCTGCACCTATTGTTTATTGTCTATTGCCATGTCCTCTCTCCTTTTCATCTTCCCACCAATGCAACCTTTGTGTCTGTTCTGTGGCTATGGTGGCAGCTCTGCATGCAGTTACTGATAGAAACATAGAGATATAGACAACAAGAGAAGGCCATTCGGCCCTTTGAGCCAGCACCATCCATTTAATATGATCATGGCTGATCATCCAAAATCAGTACCTCGTTCCTGCCTTCTCCCCATATCCATTGATTCCGTTAGCCCTAAGAGCTCTATCTAACTCTCTCTTGAAAACATCATTCAATGACACAATGTTCGGAATGACACAAATGTTGCTGAAATGCCAGCATCTGTTTACAAAATATAACAGGATCTCCCAGTATATCCACGCCTCCGACTACTGAATATGCCTCGCCTCGAGTTTACTACAATGTTGTCTGGGTTTCAGCAACTAAGTTACAGAGAAAGGTTGAACAAGTTAGGGCTTTATTCTTTGGAGCACAGAAGGTTAAGGGGGGACTTGATAGAGGTCTTTAAAATGATGAGAGGGATAGACAGAGTTGACGTGGATAAGCTTTTCCCACTGAGAGGAGGGAAGATGCAAACAAGGGGACATGACTTGAGAATTAAGGGACAGAAGTTTAGGGGTAACATGAGGGGGAACTTCTTTACTCAGAGAGTGGTGGCTGTTTGGAATGAGCTTCCAGTGAAGGTGGTGGAGGCAGGTTTATCATTTAAAAATAAATTGCATAGTTATATGGACGAGAAAGGTATGGAGGGTTATGGTCTGAGCGCAGGTATGTGGGACTAGGGGAGAATACGTGTTCGGCACGGACTAGAAGGGTCGAGATGGCCTGTTTCCGTGCTGTAATTGTTATATGGTTATATATTATATGGTTATATCAGTTCAGTTTATTTTATTATTGTCACGTGCGGCAAAGGTAGGTCCACACCTTACTCTTCCATATCTCTGCGTCTCTGACTCTCAGTCTGAAGAAGGGTCTCGACCCGAAGCGTCACCCATTCCATCTCCCCAGATTTGCTGCCTGTCTCGTTGCGTTTCTCCAGCACTTTGCATCAATCCTCGTGTTGTTTCCAGTTGATACAACACAGCACCCATCATGTGCCTGGACATGCCAAGAGTGAGCAACACACATTCCTCCTTGAGGGCATGCACTGATCTGCATTGCCATGACTGTCACAAGAAGATTCACAAGCTTGCACAATAACAATCTCCTTCAATAACAAGGCGAGCAAACAGTCCAAGAACTGAACCTTCTGCTGTCAGTCAACACCCACTCACCACCTCCCCAGGCAGAACGGGGCGTCACCGTGGCGCAGCGGTAGAGGTGCTGCCTTACAGCGCCAGGGTCCCAGGTTCGATCCCGACTACGGGTGCTTGTCTGGGTGGAGTTTGTACGCTCTCCCAGCGACCTGCCTGGGTTTTCTCCGAGATCTTGGGTTTCCCCCCACACCCCAAAGACGTACAGTTTTGTAGGCTAATTGGCTTGAGTGTAAATGTAGAATTGTGTGTAAGTTAGTGAGTGAGGGGATCGCTGGTCGGCACAAACAAGGTGGGCCGAAGGGCCTGTTTCCGCGTTGCATCTCTAAACTAAACTCATCGGCGGTCACTCTGACGGAAACGAGTATGACTGTCCTCTCCTCTCCATAGGGTCGTCTACTTGTGGGTCTGCAGATGTCTGTAGAGGCCGATCCGCGATCCACACACCCTGGTGCAACGTGGGCGGTGGAGACTGGCGGTGGTTGGTAGTCGTTGAGTCCCCTTCTCTCTCTCTCTCTCCTTACGGTGATGTCGCTTTGTCTGTGCCACACGGCGTAGTCCCGTTTCGTGACGTGCACCTCCTTCCCGCACGGATTTCCTCCAGGAGCGCCTGTCCAGTGCAATGTGCTCCCAGTTGCTCGATGTGATGTGGAATTACTTCAGACTGTACTTGATATTGTCCTTGAAGCGTTTCTTTGGCCCACCGGGGGCTCGCCGACCTTCCTTCAGTTAGAGTGCACTAAACTAAACTGAGTGTGTAGGATGCAAAACTGGGATAGCAGAACTAGTGTATGAGTGGTGGTTGGTCAGTGCTGTCTCAGTGGACAAAGGCCATTTTTCCACGCTATAGATACAATATCCACCATATAGATAAATGTGAGGTTATCCACTTTGGTGGCAAAAACAAGGGGGCAGATTATTATCTCAATGGGGTTAAGTTAGGTAAGGGGGAGGTACAGCGAGACCTGGGCATCCTTGTACACTGGTCACTGAAAGTTGGCCTGCAGGTACAGCAGGCAGTGAAGAAACCTAATGAAATGTTGGCCTTCATAACAAGAGGATTTCAGTATAGGAGTAAAGAGGTTCTTCTGCATTTGTATAGGGCTCTGGTGAGACCACATCTGGAGTATTGCGTACAGTTTTGGTCTCCTAATTTGAGGAAGGACATCCTTGTGATTGAGGCAGTGCAGCGTAGGTTCACGAGATTGATCCCTGGGATGGCGGGACTGTCATATGAGGAAAGATTGAAAAGACCAGGCTTGTATTCACTGGAGTTTAGAAGGATGAGGGGGGGATCTTATAGAAACATATAACATTATAAAAGGACTGGACAAGCTAGATGCAGGAAAAATGTTCCCAATGTTGGATAAGTCCAGAATGTAAGTCCAGAACCAGGGGCCACAGTCTTAGAATAAAGGGGAGGTCATTTAAGACTGAGGTGAGAAAAAAAACTTTTCACCCAGAGAGTTGTGAATTTGTGGAATTCCCTGCCACAGAGGGCAGTGGAGGCCAAATCACTGGATGGATTTAAGAGAGAGTTAGATAGAGCTCTAGGGGCTAGTGGAGTTAAGGGATATGGGGAGAAGGCAGGCACGGGTTATTGATTGGGGACGATCAACCATGATCACAGTGGTGGTGCTGGCTCGAAGGGCCGAATGGCCTCCTCCTGCACCTATTTTCTATGTTTCTATATCTAAAACATGAGGCATAGATAGGGCACAGTGAGAACCTTCTTTGCCAGGATGGAGGGAGGAAATACTAGATGGTATAGCTTTAAGGTGAGTGAGGCAAAGTTTAAAGGAGATGTGTGGGCAACATTCTGAGGGATGGGTGCCTGGAATTCTCTGCCAGGGGTGGTGGTGGAGGCAGATGGTATTTAAGAGATTTTTAGATAGGGTCTGAAGAAGGGACTCGGCCCAAAACGTCACCTATTCCTTTTCTCCCGAGATGCTGCCTGAGCCACTGAGTTACTCCAGCTTTTTGTGTCTCCAAAGATATAGAGTCGTTTTGGTCCTCACCTTTCAACTCACTAGCATCCCCATCCACCATTCAATCCTTCGCCACCTCTGCCAGCTCCAAAGGTGTTTCCAGCCGCCACCCTATCCCCCCTTACTGCCTTTCTCAGATATCACAGTCTGTGTAAAGGACTTCACAATACACAATACAATTTATTTGTCATTTGGACCCCGTTGAGGTCCAAACGAAATGTAAAAGGACTTGTCCCACTTACGTGTCCTTGGCACGCAAATTACGGAACCTTGTGTTCGCGTTGAGGCGTACGGGCATCGTGTGGCCGCGCGGGGCCGGTCCCACTGAGAAGCGCAGAGGGGTATGTAGTTGTGCGCGACATCGCGCGGGGCTCCGAAATGTTTGTAGCGAACAAAATCTTTGCGCGCCAACGGCCTGTCGCGGAACTGACGGCCAAAGTGGGACAGGCCCAAGACCCTGGCGCGACGCAACGTCTCACCTCCAACAGCAGCAGAAGCAGGCAAACGATCGCCGAGCTCGGCCTGGGGCTCACGGCCGTTGCGGTCCGGATCCGCCCCCACTTCTACTCCCAGAGCGGGGCCAAGAAAATTGAAGATGGACACAAAATGCAGGAGTAACTCAGCGGGACCAGCAGCATCTCTGGAGAGAAGCAATGGATGATGTTTCGGGCCAAGACCCTTCTTGCAGACTGAAGAAGAGTCTCGACATGAAACCTCACCCCATTCCTTCTCTCCAGAGATGCTGCCGGTCCCGCTGAGTTACTGCTGCTTTGTGTCCATCTTCAAATGACGTCACGCGCTCCAGACGGCTGTGCGGACGCATGAAATCACGTGCGACCTTCGCGGGACCGTCGAGGCTCAACGTAATTAGCGTGCCAAGGACACGTTAGTGGGACGGGGGCTTTATGCCCTGGTCATTCATCCCTTCCCACCCATCCCTTCTTGTCCCCTGGCACTTTCCCCCGCACAGAGTCATATAGCGTGGAAACAGGCCCTCTGGCCCATCTTGCCCACACCGCCCAACATGTCCCGTTCAATGCTAGTCCCACCTGCCTGCGTTTGGTCTGTATCCCTCCAAACCTGTCCTATCCATGTACCTGTCTAAATGTTTCTAAAACGTTGCGATAGTCCCAGCCTCAACTACCTCCTCTGGCAGCTCGTTCTATTCACCCATCAACCTTTGTGTGAAAGATGCTGCCTAACCTGCTAGTTTCATTAAGCAGTTTATATCGTGATCCAAATTCTAGCATCTGCAGTCTCTTATGAAACTTGAGATCTGATCTGAACAAGTTAAACTTTAAGGTAGATGAAAAATGCTGGAGAAACTCAGCGGGTGAGGCAGCTTTTATGGAGCGAAGGAATAGGTGACGTTTTGGGTCGAGACCCTTCTTCAGTCTGATGTGGGGGATGAGGGAGGCGGCGGGAAGAATAAAGGAAGAGGCGGAGATAGTGGGCTTTAAACTTTTAAAAGTCTTTAGTTTAGTTTAGAGATAGAGCACGGAAACAGGCCCTTTAGTCCACAGAGTCCGCATTGACCAGCGATCAGTAACACTACCCTACACATACGGGGGCCATTTTTACATTTATGACCACGCCAAATAACCTACAAACCTATACGTCTTTGGAGTGTGGGAGGAAAGAGGCGGAGAGTGGGCTTTAAACTTTTAAAGTCTTAGTTTAGAGTGACGAAACAGAAGATCTCGGTGAAAACCCACGCAGGTCACGGGGGGAACGTGCAAACTCCGTACAGACAGCTTTTCCAGATTCTGTATTTATTTTTCTCTCTCTGTCGATGAATATTAAAATTACTGCACTGTTGGTACAAGTAATCACTGGGCCTGTACCGGCTGGCGTGTAGAAGGATGAGCGGGTACATCATCGAAACGTACCGAATAGTGAAAGGCCTGGATGGAGTGGATGCGGGCAGGATGTTTCCACTAGTGGGAGAGTCCAGGGCCAGAGGCCACAGCTTCAGAATAAAAGGATGTACCTTTAGTAAGGAGGATGAGGAGGAATTTCTTCAGTCAGAGGGTGATGAATCTGTGGAATTCTGTGGGGTGTGGGAGGAAACCGGTGATCCCGGAGAAACCCCATGCAAGTCATGGGGAATAACGTACAAACTGCACCCGTAGTCGGGATCGAGCCCGGGTCTCTGGCGCTGTGAGGCAGCAACTCTACCGCTGCGCCACCGTGCCGCCCTTATTAATATTTGAAACACCAAACAAATGGATATTTCCTCATGACAAGGCGCTTAGTTTCACTCCCAGTAAACATAGAAATATAGAAAATAGGTGCAGGAGTAGGCCATTCGGCCCTTCGAGCCTGCACCGTCATTCAATGTGATCATGGCTGAACATCCAACTCAGTATCCTGTACCTGCCTTCTCTCCATACCCCCTGATCCCTTTAGCCACAAGGGCCACATCTAACTCCCTCTTAAATATAGCCAATGAACTGGCCTCAACTACCTTCTGCGGCAGAGAATTCCAGGGATTCACCACTTTCTGTGTGAAAAATGTTTTTCTCATCTCGGTCCTAAAACACTTCCCCCTTATCCTTAAACTGTGACCCCTTGTCCTGGACTTCCCCAACATCAGGAACAATCTTCCTGCATCTAGCCTGTCCAACCCCTTAAGAATTTTGTAAGTTTCTATAAGATCTTTTAAATCTTCTAAATTCTAGCCAGTATAAGCCACGTCTATCCAGTCTTTCTACATTTGAAAGTCCTGACATCCCGGAATCAGTCTGGTGAACCTTCTCTGTACTCCCTCTGTGGCAAGAATGTCTTTCCTCAGATTTGGAGACCAAAACGGTACGCAATACTCCAGGTGTAGTCTCACCAAGACCCTGTACAACTGCAGTAGAACCTCTGCAGTAGCTGGTCATTCCTCACGGTGATGCTCATCCACTTACCATGCCAGGCCGTGGTTCTGGAATATCACCTCGGAACACGCTCCATTTGTCAGCATCCCTTCTATACTCCATGTATTGCCCATTGAAAGCCGCCTGCACGTCTTTGATTCCGTAAGCACACACCGCGGAGACATCCTGGTCGTCCCTAGAGGTGACAAAGGGCAGTGGATAGATGAGCAAGTTTTTTAATTTATTTTTGTTTTCCATCTGTAAATATCATGCTTTCAGAAGTCTCTTGGGGTGGTAGATTGCAACCTTCACGTGGTCCACCCTGTTTCGACTAATGCAATCAACCCGAAGTATACAAACAAATAGATCAAATAGAACAAGTTGACTTCCAACTTTGGGCTGTGCACGCCATACGCAAGAAGAAGAAACATAGAAACATAGAAAATAGGTGCAGGAGTAGGCCATTCGGCCCTTCGAGCCAGCACCGCTATTCAATATGATCATGGCTGATCATCCCCAATCAGTACCCCGTGCCTGCCTTCAATCCCATATCCCTTGACTCCACTAGCCCCTAGAGCTCTATCTAACTCTCTCTTAAATCCATCCAGTGACTTGGCCTCCACTGTCCTCTGTGGCAGGGAATTCCACAAATTCACAACTCTCTGGGTGAAAAAGGTTTTTCTCACCTCAGTCTTAAATGGCCTCCCCTTTATTCTAAGAAGAAGAAGAAGTTCCTCCAATCTGAAGTTCTTCCAGTAACCTCAATAAACGGAAACCCAATCCACAATACTCCTTGGACAGGACATTGTCAGAGTCAGACAGCACTGAAACAGGCCCTTTGAACCAATTTGCCCATGCTGGCTAAGTTTAATTTAGTTTATTGTCACGTGTACCGAGGTACAGTGAAAAGCTTTTGTTGCATGCTAACCAGTCAGTGGAAAGACAATACATGATTACAATCGAGCCGTTCACAGTGTTTCACTATATAAGGGAATAACTTATAGTGCAAGGTAAAGCCAGTGAAGTCCGATCAAAGATAGTCTGAGGGACTCCAATGAGGTAGATAGTAGTTCAGCACTGCTCTCTGGTTGTGGTGGGATGGTTCAGTTGCCTGCCGGGAAGAAACTGTCCCTGAATCTGGAGGTGTGCGTTTTCACACTTCTGTACCTCTTGCCCGATGGGAGAGGGGAGAAGAGGGAGTGGCCGGGGTGAGACTGGTCCTTGATGATGCTGCTGGCCTTGCCGAGGCAGCGTGAGGTGTAGATGGAGTCAATGGAAGGGAGGTTGGTTTGTGCGATGGTCTGGGCTGCGTCCACAATTCGCTGCAATTTCTTGAGGTCTTGGATGGAGCTGTTCCCAAACCGTGCTGTGATGCTTTATCGCAACCACTCCCATTTGCCTGTGTTTGGCCCCGAAGCCTCTCCAATCCCTGCTCCTCCCCAAGTGTCTTTATATGTTGTTATTGTATCTGACTCAACTCACCCCTTTGGCAGCTTGTTCCACACACCCACCACTCTATGTGTGAAAATGTTGGCCCTTTTAGATCAGATAGCCTTTAATGTCATTCAGACCGAAGTCTGAACGAAATTGCAGCAGTCATGCATATAATACAATAAAAACAACAATAAACACATATTAACATCCACCACAGTGAGTCCACCCAGCATCTCCTCACTGTGATGGAGGCAAAAGTCTTAGGTCTCTTCCCTCCTCTTCTCCCTCTGCGCTGGGGCGATACCCCCCCCGGGCGATGTTAAAATCAGTCCCGCGGCTCAAACACCGCTGCCGCCCACCAGTACTGCAGACGCAGCCGCTGGCCCGTGGCCAAACCCCGGACTCAGGCCACCACCGCCAGAACACCGTCCCAGCCACCCTCACGTGAGTACTGCGCCGTCTTCAGCCTCGGGCTGGGCCGCCCCGACTTGGGCGTCGCTTCTCCCTCTAGCCGGGCTGCCCCGACTTGGGCGCCGAACCTCCCCCGGACCGGGCCGCCCCGACATGGGCGTCGCTTCTCCCCCGGACCGGGCCGCCCCGACTTGGGCGCCGCTTCTCCCTCTAGCCGGGCTGCCCCGACTTGGGCGTCGCTTCTTCCCCGGACCGGGCCGCCCCAACTTGGGCGTCGCTTCTCCCCCGGGCTGGGCCGCCCCGACTTGGGCGCCGCTTCTCCCCCGGGCTGGGCCGCCCCGACTTGGGCGCCGAACCTCCCTCGGGCTTCCAGCGCCGCACCTTCCCGAGCTCGGCCGCTCCGACGGGAGCCTCGTTCCACCCTCGGGCTGGCCGCCCTCACGGGAGCGTCCCAACCTCTTCCAGCCCTGAGCGGACCACCCTCACGGGAGCGAGCTCAGAGCGAGTCCTGACGGGCTCTGCCTCCGGAGCCTCGAGGTCGTCAGCTCCATTAGGCCTCAGCACAGACGGAGGCAGAGAAGGGGAATACGACAAAAAGGTCGCATTCCCCCACAGGGAGAGACTGTAAACCCCGTTTCAACCCCCTCCCCCCCCAAAAACACAAACTAAAACCAAAAACTAGACTAACCAAAACAAAATAAACAACACACTTAAGCGCCTGTCCCACTTTGGTGACATTTTAGGCGCGTGCAGGAGACTCTGCGCTCGCCACATGTTCGCTGGTGGTCTCCGGGGAGTCTCCTTCATGGTCGCGAGGAGTTCCTGCATTCTGGGAACTAGTCGCGGCCTCAGTATGGTCGCGGCAAATTTTTCAACATGTTGGTCGCCATGGAGATAATCGCTAATCCTGTATTCGTAGGTGCAGTTGCCGTGGAGTCGCCATGTAGTTGTGGGTAGTCTAGGTAGTCGTAGGTAGTTTTAGTTAATTGCCTTTGCTGACCGGGCATTTTCTGTGAGGTGATTGTTCATTCTCCCTGTGGCCACGTGGGTTTTCTCCGGGAGCTCCGGTTTCCTCCGACATTCCAAGGATGCGCAGGTTTGTAGGTTATTTGACTTCTGTAAATTGCCCCTAGTGCTAGGATTATGAAAGTGGGATAACATAGACCTAGTGTTAGCTTGGTCTCAGTGGGCCGAAGACTGATGTGGGGGGGGGGAAGAAAGGAAGAGGTGGAGACAGTTGGGTGTGGGAGAGCTGGGAAGGGGAGGGGAAGGAGGGAGAAAGCAGGGACTACCTGAAATTGGACACGTCAATGGTCAAATATAGTGATATATAGAAATACATGACACAGGAAGTGTGAAAACACACACTTCCAGATTCAGGGACAGTTTCTTCCCAGCTGCTATCAGGCAATGGAACCATCCTACCCCAACCAGAGAGCAGTCCTAAGCTATTGTCAACCTCATTGGAGACCCTCGGACTATCATTGATGGGACTTTGCCAGCCCTACCTTGCACTAAACGTTATTCCCTTATCGTGTATCTATACATTATAATGGCTTGATTGGAATCATGTATTGTCTTTCCGCTGACGGGATAGCACGCAACAAAAGCTTTTCACTGTACCTCAGTACACCTGACAACTAAACTGAACTGAACTGGTCAATAGTTTATTTGCTTGGAGCATATCCAAGTACTTTCTGAATGTACTAACTTGTTGGCCAAGGAGTTCCAGATCTCTACCAATCTCACCGGATGAATAAAATTGGCTTCAATTCAATTCTATTGTTTCTACTCATAAATTTAAGATAATGTCTCCTGGTTATCGATCTTTCCACATTGAAGCTGCTGTGCCTAATCTGTACACTGTTAATGTCTTGATTGTAAACATGTATTGATTTTCCGATGACTGGATACCACGCAACAAAAGCTTTCCACCGCTCCGCAGTACACGTGATCATAAACTTAACTGGATCTGTGGTCTGCGGAGGTTGCAGACTTTAACATCGCGGAGCCCTGGGATCTTTCGCCGAGGATCGCCAGTGTTGGAGCTCCGCCCCGCTCGGCCAGTGGACTTCAGGAGCCGCGGTCTCCGGTAAGAAGTGGCCGATTCGGAAACTCCAGGCCGCTGAGTGTGTTCTTCCATTCCAACGCCGGTGCTTCGATCATCCCGGCGAGAGGGCCTGATCATCGGGCCGCCCGTAGCGGCGACTGCGGAGGGCTCAATGGGCCCTGACCACGGGTGAACAAAGAACTTTATGACCTTCCCTCACAGTGGGAAACGTTGATTCCGCTGTGTGGGATGTTTATGTTAAATTCTATAGAGTTGAATTCATTTTATTTTATTTTTGGTGCTGCATGGCAACTCAAATTTCACTGCACTAATTGGTGTATGTGACAATTGGTGTATGTAACTTGAACTTGAACTAGTGTCTTGAATGTTTTACTTACCATCTTGTGGAGAAAACCCCGTAGAAGACTGTGGAAGATGCGTTATTTGGGTCAAACTGCAGGGTAAACACATCGCGAATCTCATCAAAACACATCGCGTTGCTTTTATCACAGCACACCAGACGAGCTTTCAGGAAGGACGTCCATTTCTTCTGAAGTGTCTTCTGGCCACCAATATCTCCCTGAATGAAGAAATAACTATTGAGATGGCTTGCAGTACAAGAACGAACACCCCACAAATCTTTGAAACAGATATGATACCAACTACATTAATACGGTATGAACATTGACTTCTCCAATTTCAGGTAGTACCTGCTTTCTCCCTCTTTCCCCTCCCCTTCCCAGCTCTCCCACAGCCCACTGTCTCCGCCTCTTCCTTTCTTCTTCCCGCCCCCCCCCAAACCACACATCAGTCTGAAGAAGGGTCTCGAGTCCTATTCTTTCCTTCGCACCATAGATGCTGCTTCACCCGCTGAGTTTCTCCAGCACTTTTGTCTACCTTTAACATAGAAACATAGAAATTAGGTGCAGGAGTAGGCCATTCGGCCCTTCGAGCCTGCACCGCCATTCAATATGATCATGGCTGATCATCCAACTCAGTATCCCGTACTTGCCTTCTCTCCATATCCTCTGATCCCCTTGGCCACAAGGGCCACATCTAACTCCCTCTTAAATATAGCCAATGAACTGCCCTCAACTACCCTCTGTGGCAGTGAGTTCCAGAGATTCACCACTCTCTGTGTGAAAAAAGTTCGCCTCATCTCGGTTTTAAAGGATTTCCCCCTTATCCTTAAGCTGTAAACCCTGTTCCTGGACTTCCCCAACATCGGGAACAATCTTTCTGCATCTAGCCTGTCCAACCCCTTAAGAATTTTGTAAGTTTCTATAAGATCCCCTCTCAATCTCCTAAATTCTAGAGAGTATAAACCAAGTCTATCCAGTCTTTCTTCATAAGACAGTCCTGACATCCCAGGAATCAGTCTGGTGAACCTTCTCTGCACTCCCTCTATGGCAATAATGTCCTTCCTCAGATTTGGAGACCAAAACTGAACGCAATACTCCAGGTGTGGTCTCACCAAGACCCTGTACAACTGCAGTAGAACCTCCCTGCTCCTATACTCAAATCCTTTTGCTATGAAAGCCAACATACCATTTGCTTTCTTTACTGCCTGCTGCACCTGCATGCCTACCTTCAATGACTGGTGTACCATGACACCCAGGTCTCGCTGCATCTCCCCCTTTCCCAATCGGCCACCATTTAGATAATAGTCTGCTTTCCCGTTTTTGCCACCAAAATGGATAACCTCACATTTATCCACATTATACTGCATCTGCCAAACATTTGTCCACTCACCCAGCCTATCCAAGTCACCTTGCCGTCTCCTAGCATCCTCCTCACAGCTAACACTGCCCCCCAGCTTAGTGTCATCCGCAAACTTGGAGATATTGCCTTCAATTCCCTCATCCAGATCATTAATATATATTGTAAACAGCTGGGGTCCCAGCACTGAGCCTTGCGGCACCCCACTAATCACTGCCTCCCATTGTGAAAAGGACCCGTTTACTCCTACTCTTTGCTTCCTGTTTGCCAGCCAGTTCTCTATCCACATCAATACTGAACCCCCAATGCCGTGTGCTTTAAGTTTGTATACTAATCTCTTATGTGGGACCTTGTCGAAAGCCTTCTGGAAGTCCAGATACACCACATCCACTGGTTCTCCCCTATCCACGCTACTAGTTACATCCTCGAAAAATTCTATAAGATTCGTCAGACATGAGTTACCTTTCGTAAATCCATGCTGATTTTGTCCAATGATTTCACCACTTTCCAAATGTGCTGCTATCCCATCTTTAATAAATCTAAAGTTACATTTAGCAATTATCGCATTGAAACCCTTACTTGGCTCAATGGTTTCAATGACATATAAATAACAACATTTCAAAGACATTTGATCACGTTTGTTGATAGGAAAATTCATGTTGTGGGAGCAGAATTTGGCCATTTGGCCCATCAAGTCTACTCCGCCATTCAATCATGACTGATCTATCTTCACCTGCCTTCTCCCCATATCCCCTGACTCCACTATTTTTAAGAGCCCTATCTAGTTGTCTCTTGAAAGCATCCAGAGAACCGGCCTCCACCGCCCTCTGAGGCAGAGAATTCCACAGACTCACCACTCTCTGTGAGAAAAAGTGTTTCCTCGTCTCCGTTCTAAATGGCTTACTCCTTATTCTTAAGCTGTGGCCCCTGGTTCTGGACTTCACCAACATCGGGAACATTTCCTGCCTCTAGCATGTCCAAGCCTTTAACAATCTTATATGTTTCAATGAGATCTTCTCTCTCTTATTCTGGACTCCCCCAACATCGGGAACATTATTCCTGCATCTAGCCTGTCCAATCCCTTAAGAATTATGTATGTGACAGGGTGGCGTCCGCAATGGCCGCCTCGCCAACAGTCTGTCTCGTCCCTTCCTTCTTTGTTGTTTTCTAGTATGTGTTGAATGTATGTTTTTAGTGTTCTTTAGCTTGTTTTATGTAGGGGGTAGCGGGGGGGTTGGGGAAACTTTTATTAATCTCTTACCTCGACGGAGAAGTGATTTTTTTCCCCTGTCGTATCTCCGTCGCACTGCGGCCTAACATCGTGGAGGTGGCGGCCTCTTGCTGGAGGTGGACTTGGGGAGCTCCAACCGTGGGAGCCTGCTGACTTAACAGCGTGGACCTTGCGATCTTAAAAATAGCGGAGTCAGGGGATACGGGGAGAAGGCAGGAGCGGGGTGCTGATTGTGGATGATCAGCCATGATCACATTGAATGGCGGTGCTGGCTCGAAGGCCTGAATGGCCTCCTCCTGCACCTGTTGTCTATTGTCTATTGTTCCCTGTCGGGGATCGACCTTGGAGCTCCAACTGCGGGAGCCTGCGGCCTTAACATTGTGGAGCTCGCGGTCTCTGGTTAGAGACCGATTTCAGGAGCTCCAAGCCGCAGAAGCTTCGATCGCCCGGCTGTGGGAGGTTCGACTGCCCTGACTACGGGAGAATAATGAGGAAGTAGATTAGAATTTATTGCCTTCCATCACAGTGATGAATGTGGGGAATGCACTGTGGTGGATGTTTATGTTAATTTTATGTAGTTGTGTGTCTTGTTGCTTTTGTTTTACAATACAATACAATACCATTTATTGTCATTTTATCCTCAGTGAGGCTCAAACGAAATTCCGTTTCCACAGCCATACAAACAAAGACAATTTCCTACAGACATGCACTCAATTTAATTCACACAAACATCCATCACAGTGAACCCACTGTGATGGAAGGCAAAGACTTTTCTCTCCCCTCTTCTCCATTTCTCTCCCGATGTCCAAGCCCCAGGCGGGCGATGATAAGTCCCACGGCCATTTTAGGCCGTGCGGGGCGATTTATGGCCCCGCTCCCGGTCTAAAAGTCATAGGCGGGCACTGTAATGTCCCACGGCCATGAAGCCGCGCCGGGCGATGTACGTCCCCGCTCCAGGTCATTCCAAACCCGCAACACGGGCTGGAGAAATCACGTTGCGGGAGCTCTGGGAAGCGGTCTCTCCCCCCCACGGACCCGCACGCTCCCAATGTCCCAGTCCACCGGACCTGCGGCTGCGTTGCTGGAGCCTCCGAGCCCCAGGAGTCGAGTCGAGTCGCAGCAGCGAGTCACCGCCGCTCCCCACACTCCGAGGCTGGCCAGCCCCACGATGGCGAGTAGTCCGCAGCTCTGCAGCTCCGCAGTCTCCCGAGCCCCCGGGTCGTTCTGGTTGGAGGCCGCTCCACGGTGCTAGGCCCCAACGACAACGGAGACCCGACAGGGAAAAGGTGGGTCTCCTGGACAGAGAGGAGATTTTAAATAGTTTCCCCCTTCCCTCCCCCCGCCCCCCACATATACACATTTAAAACCAGTATTAAAAAACACCAACACTACATTTAACTAGACACAAAATAAAAAAAAGACAGACAGGCTGTAGGGGCCGCTGCAACGGGTGAATCGCGCCGCCACTGTGGCTGTATGGTAATTCGAGTTTCACTGTACCTTAAATGGTACACACTGTACCATTTAAACACTGCCCAGTCCATCATCGGCTCTGTCCTCCCTTCCATTGAGGGGATTTATCGCAGTCGCTGTCTCAAAAAGGTCGGCAGTATCATCAAGGACCCACACCATCCTGGCCACACACTCATCTCCTTGCTACTTTCAGGTAGAAGGTACAGGAGCCTGAAGACTGCAACGTCCAGGTTCACGAATAGCTACTTCCCCACAGCCATCAGGCAATTAAACTTGGCTCGGACAAAACTCTGATCATTAATAGCCCATTATCTGTAATTTGCACTTTATCAGTTTATTTATTCATGTGTGCATATATTTATATAACGGTATATGGACACACTGATCTGTTCTGTCGTCAATGCCTACTATGTTCTGTTGTGCTGAAGCAAAGCATGAATTTCATTGTCCTATCAGGGACACATGACAATAAACTCTCTTGAATCTTGAATCTACACGCGACAATAAACAGACCTTTGAACCTTTGTTTCGACAAGAATGGGCTAAATGGTCTGGAGGGTTTCAAAGCTGACCTTGCAAACGCGAGCCACTCGGGGAACCCGCACGGCCTTGTAGTATTCAAACTCCTGCGCTGTCTCACTGAAGAAGAAGTAGAGTTTGTCATCGTCGCCACTTCCCCCGTCTTCTCTGATGTACGTTGACGCCACAAACTGTGCATCTAAGAGGAAGGAGGCAGTTAGATTGCTGCTGATATAAATGTTCATACCATATAGATCATAAATGTTCTTTATAACAAGAGGAATCGAATATAGGAGCAAAGAGGTCCTTCTGGAGTTGGACAGAGCTCTAGTGAGACCACACCTGGAGTATTGTGTGCAGTCTTGGTCATTGTGTGCAGTTTTGGTCCCCTAATTTGAGGAAGGACATTCTTGCTATTGAGGGAGTGCAGCGTAGGTTTACAAGGTTAATTCCCGGGATGGCGGGACTGTCATATGCTGAGAGAATGGAGCGGCTGGGCTTGTACACTGGAGTTTAGAAGAATGAGAGGTTATCTCATTGAAACATATAAGATTGTTAAGGGCTTGGACACGCTAGAGGCAGGAAACATGTTCCCAATGTTGGGCGAGTCCAAAACCAGGGGCCGCAGTTTAAGAAGAAGGAGTAAGCCATTTAAAACAGAGACGAGGAAACACTTTTTCACACAGAGTGGTGAGTCTGTGGAATTCTGTGCCTCAGAGGGCGGTGGAGGCCGGTTCTCTGGATGCTTTCAAGAGAGAGTTAGATAGGGCTCTTAAAAATAGCGGAGTCAGGGGATATAGGGAGAAGGCAGGAGCAGGGTACTGATTGGGGATGATCAGCCATGATCACATTAAATGGAGGAGCTGGCTCGAAGGGCCAAATGGCCTAATCCTGCGCCTATTGTCTATTCATAAGTTTCATGAATGATAGCAGCAGAATTGGACCATTCAGCCCATCGAGTGACGATAAAATAAACTTATGCGCGTACTGTAGATGAGGCATCTTTTTCATCATAGCAATTGAGCCAGAGGGCCTGTTTCCCAGCTGGCAGTTGTCCACCCAACTTCCACATCTGTTGGAATCTATTCATAAGTTCTAGGAACAGAATTAGGCCATTCGTCCCGTCGATTCGACTCCGCATTCAATCAGGGGCTGGTGGAATCAAGGGATACAATACTCCAGGTGTGGTCTCTCTCATCAATAGTGTCACCTCCCTCAAACAGGTGACCATATACCCGAATCAGAAGCCATGGATGAACAGCGAGGCCAGGCTACTGCTGAAAGCACGGGACACCGCTTTCAGGTCAGGCGATGCTCGAGCCTACAGTTCATCCAGGGCTAACCTGAAGAGGGGCATCAGGAAGGCCAAGCACTGCCATAAGCTCAGGATTGAGGAGCACTTCAACAACAACTCCGACCCCCGACGCATGTGGCAAGGCATCCAGGCCATCACAGACTACAGACCCTCCAACATCACCCCCACATCCAGCGACGCCTCCTTCCTTGAGGAGCTTAATCACTTCTATGGCCGCTTCGACAGGGACAATCTAGAGACAGCCATCAAGGCTGTGCTACCTGACGATCACCAACCCCTCACACTCACCCCCTACGACGTGTACGTGGCACTGAGTAGGACTAATGCACGTAAGGCTGCTGGCCCTGACGGCATCCCCGGGCGCGTGCTCAGTGCCTGTGCTGCGCAGCTGACAGACGTCTGGACTGACATCTTCAACCTGTCACTTGCCCAAGCAGTTGTCCCCACTTGCCTTAAAACCACCTTTTGACACCACCAGTGCCAAAACACTCCACTGCGGCAAGCCTCAACGACTTCCGCCCAGTTGCACTTACCCCCATCATCACCAAGTGCTTCGAGAGGCTGGTCCTGGCACACCTCAAAAGCTGCCTACCCCCCACACTGGATCCCTATCAGTTTGCCTACCGCAAGAACAGGAGTACGGAGGATGCCATCTCAACGGCACTTCACTCCGCCCTCTCCCACCTCGACAACAGAGACACTTATGTAAGAATGCTGTTCATCGATTACAGCTCAGCATTCAACACCATTATACCATCAAAACTGATCACCAAACTCGGTAACCTGGGCATCGACCCCTCCCTCTGCAACTGGATACTGGACTTTCTAACCAACAGACCCCAGTCTGTGAGGTTAGACAAGCACACCTCTTCAACCCTCACCCTGAACACCGGCGTTCCTCAGGGCTGTGTGCTGAGCCCCCTCCTCTACTCCCTCTTCACCTATGACTGCACACCTGTACATGGTACTAACACCATCATCAAGTATGCAGATGATACAACGGTGATTGGCCTCATCAGCAACAACGATGAGCTGGCCTACAGGGAGGAGGTCCAGCACTTAGCAGCATGGTGCGCTGACAACAACCTGGCCCTTAACTCCAAGAAGACCAAGGAGCTCATTGTAGACTTCAGGAAGTCCAGAGGCGGCACGCACACCCCCATCCACATTAACGGGACGGAGGTGGAACGTGTTTCTAGCTTCAGGTTCCTGGGAGTCAACATCTCCGATGACCTCTCTTGGACCCACAATACCTCTACTCTGATCAAGAAGAAGGCTCATCAGCGTCTCTTCTTCCTGAGGAGACTGAAGAAGGTCCATCTGTCTCCTCAGATCCTGGTGAACTTCTACCGCTGCACCATCGAGAGCATCCTTACCAACTGCATCACAGTATGGTATGGCAACTGCTCTGTCTCCGACCGGAAGGCATTGCAGAGGGTGGTGAAAATTGCCCAACGCATCACCGGTTCCTCGCTCCCCTCCATTGAGTCTGTCCAAAGCAAGCGCTGTCTGCGGAGGGCGCTCAGCATCGCCAAGGACTGCTCTCACCCCAACCATGGACTGTTTACCCTCCTACCATCCGGGAGGCGCTATAGGTCTCTCCGTTGCCGAACCAGCAGGTCGAGGAACAGCTTCTTTCCGGCGGCTGTCACTCTACTCAACAACGTACCTCGGTGACTGCCAATCACCACCCCCCCCCCCCCCTGGACACTTATTATTATTTATTCAAATTGTTTGCTATGTCGCTCTTCAATGGAGATGCTAAATGCATTTCGTTGTCTCTGTACTGTACACTGACAATGACAATTAAAATTGAATCTGAATCTGAATCTGAATATGGAGAGAAGGCAGGCACGGGTTATTGATTGGGGACGATCAGCCATGATCACAATGAATGGCTGTGGTGGCTTGAAGGGCTGATGGCCTCCTCCTGTACCTATTTTCTATGTTTCTAAACGAAAAACACCATAACCAGAAAATTTTAATTCAAAATACAATTCAGTAATGATCAGTAAATTTGTTGGGACCAGTATTGTCAGACAATAAACAATAGACAATACGTGCAGGAGTAGGCCATTCGGCCCATCGAGCGAGTACCGCCATTTACTGTGATCATCCCCAATCAGTACCCCGTTCCTGCCTTCTCTCCATATCCCCTGACTCCGCTATCCTTAAGAGCCCTATCTAGCTCGCTCTTGAAAGTATCCAGAGAACCGGCAGAGAATTCCACACACTCACAACTCTCTGTGTGAAAAAGTGTTTCCTCATCTCCATTCTAAATGGCTTACTCCTTATTCTTAAACTGTGGCCCCTGGTTCTGGACACCCCCAACCTCAAGAACACGTCTCCTACCTCTAGCGTGTCCAAATCCTTAATAATCTTATAGTCTGAAGAAGGGTTTCGGCCCAAAACGTCGCCTTTTTCCTTCCCTCCATAGATGCTGCTGCACCCGCTGAGTTTCTCCAGCATTTTTGTGTACCTTCGACTTTCCAGCATCTGCAGTTCCTTCTTAAATCCTTAATAATCTTATATGTTTCATTAAGATCTCCTCTCATCCTTCTAAACTCCAGAGTGTACAAGCCCAGCTGCTCCATTCTCTCAGCATATAACAGTCCCGCCATCCAGGGAATGAACCTTGTGAACCTACGCTGCACTCCCTCAATAGCAGGAAATAAAATCTGCCATCATTAAAAGATCCAGCCTGCATACAATTTGGTATGTGTAGGAAGGAACTGCAGATGTTGGTTTACACTGTAGACACAAAATGCTTGTGTAACTTGGCAGGTCGGGCTGTATCTCCGGAGAAAAGGGATAGGTGACGTTTCGGGCCGCGACCCTTTTTATGCCAATTTGGTATTGGAGTCCAGGCACACTCACATGAACTTCAAATACAATTTCCCCCAACTATTTTATGCTGTCACATCTTGTCAGCATTGGGCATGGTAGTTGTTAGTTGCGCATTCTGTGGCCTCTCACTAAATTGGTACAGGATACAAGATAAAAGATAAGGGCGGCATGGTGGCACAGCGGTAGAGTTACTGCCGTACAAGGTTAATTCCCGGGATTGCATGACTGTCATGTGCTGAAAGAATGGAGCAGCTGGGCTTGTACACTCTGGAGTTTAGAAGGATGAGAGGGCATTTCATTGAAACATATAAGATTGTTAAGGGCTTGGACGCGCTAGAGGCAGGAAACATGTTCCCGATGTTGGGGGAGTCCAGAACCAGGGGCCACAGTTTAAGAATAAGGAGTAAGCCATTTAGAACGGAGACTGTGGAATTCGCTGACTCAGAGGGCGGTGGAGGCAGGTTCTCTGGATGTTTTCAAGAGAGAGCTAGATAGGGCTCTTTAAAATAGCGGAGTCAGGGGATATGGGGAGAAGGCAGGAACGGGGTACTTGTGGATTGGGGACGATCAGCCATGATCACATTGAATGGTGGTGCTGGCTCGAAGGGCCGAATGGCCTACTCCTGCACCTATTGTCTATTACCTAGCGCCAAAGACCTGGGTTCGATCCTGACTACGGGTACTGTCTGTACGGAGTCTATACGTTCTCCCCGTCAACTGCATGGGTTTTCTCCTGGATCTCTGGTTTCCTCCCACACAGGGGTCACAGCTTAAGGATAAGGGGGAAATCCTTTAAAACCGAGATGAGAAGAACTTTTTTCACACAGAGAGTGGTGAATCTCTGGAACTCTCTGCCACAGAGGGTAGTCGAGGCCAGTTCATTGGCTACATGTAAGAGGGAGTTAGATGTGGCCCTTGTGGCTAAGCGGATCAGAGGGTCTGGAGAGCAGGCAGGTACGGGATACTGAGTTGGATGATCAGCCATGCTCATATTGAATGGCGGTGCAGGCTCGAAGGGCCGAATGGCCTACTCCTGCACCTAATTTCTATGTTTCCATGTTACTCCAAAGACGTACAGGTTTGAAGGTTAATTGGTTTGGTATGATTGTCCCTATTGTGTGCAGGATAGAGTTAATGTGCAAGATCGCGGTTCAGTGTGGACTCGGTGGGCCGAGGGCCTGTTTTTTGCTCTGTTTCTCTAAAAATAAATGCCATGGATTCCATGAATGTGGAAGAATGAATTCATGTAAACTGAAAAAAACCCATTCATCCTCATTCTATTTTAGAACTAAACCACCAACACCAAATAAGGGGTTATTGGCAGGAAACAAAGTGCTGGAGGAACTTAGCAGACCTGTGGAGGGAATGAACAGAAGCCGCTTCGGGTTCGGCACCCTATGCTCTCAGTCCGCTTGTTTGCATTACTTATTACGCAAGTCAGGACCAATAAATGTAGAAGCAAAAAACTGCAGATGCCGGTTTATACCAAGATAAACACAAAGTGCGTAAGTAACTCCATGGGTCAGACAGCATCTCTGGAGAAAAGGAATTGGTGACGTCTCGGCTTTGGACCCTTGCACAGGATTCCAATGAAGAAGTTCGCTTCCTGTCTGACAGCAGTTCTGAAAGACCCTCTCTCAAAACTTACCGAATAGTGAAAGGCCTGGATTGGCCTGGATTTAGAAGGATGAGAGGATATCTCTCATTGAAACATATAAGATTGTTAAGGGCTTGGACACACTGGAGGCAGGAAACATGTTCCTGATGTTGGGGGAGTCCAGAACCAGTGGCCACACAGTTTAAGAATAAGGAGTAAGCCATTTAGAACGGAGACGAGGAAACACTTTTTTCTCACAGAGAGTGGTTAGTCTGTGGAATTCTCTGCTTCAGAGGGCGGTGGAGGCCGGTTCTCTGGATGCTTTCAAGAGAGAGCTAGATAGGGCTCTTAAAAATAGCGGAATCAGGGGATGTGGGGAGAAGGCAGGAACGGGGTACTGATTGGGGATGATCAGCCATGATCACATTTAATGGCGGTGCTGGCTCGAAGGGCCGAATGGCCTACTCCTGCACCTATTGTCTATTAGCATATCAGCAATCTCAATGAACACACAAAAGTCTGCGATGACCTTCCCTTGACAAAGTCATGCTGACTGATCACATTATACACAGGTTACAGAGTGAGGATTAAAGCCGCAGGTGGTCCCCATTTCAGGAGCGCCAGACTCCTGTGCGGTGTGGAGCTGCGGACAAGCATTTGGGAGAGCAGCGGGGATGGCTTTGCCGGCTGGTGCGGGGCTGCAGGCCACTGTTCTTCACACCAGCTGGTGTTTAGGCCCATCGGACGCAAGAAGAATATGTTCTAGTTAACACATTGATGTCCATTTTGAGATGTCCAGAGATGTGCTCACCGGCCCAGCTCTTTTTAAAATCATCAGGAGCATTTCAAAATTTGGTTTAGTTTTGAGATACAGTGCAGAATCGGGCCCTTTGGCCCACCGAGTCCACGCCGACCAGCGATCCCCGCACACTAACACTCTCCCACACTCGGGACAATATACAATTTGCTTTCAGAGTTACTAGTTCAATAGACAATAGGTGCAGGAGGAGGCCATTTGGCCCTTCGAGCCAGCACCGCCATTCAATGTGATCATGGCTGATCATCCACAATCAGTACCCTGTTCCTGCCTTCTCCCCATATCCCCTGACTCCGCTATTTTTAAGAGCCCTATCTAGCTCTATCTTGAAAGCATCCAGAGAACCTGCCTCCACCGCCCTCTGAGGCAGAGAATTCCACAGACTCACCACTCTCTGTGAGAAAAAGTGTTTCCTCGTCCCCGTTCTAAATGGCTTACTCCTTATTCTTAAACTGTGTGGCCCCTGGTTCTGGACTCCCCCAACATCGGGAACATGTTTCCAGCCTCTAGTGTGTCCAAGCCCTTAACAATCTTACATGTTTCAATGATTGACTTGATGGGCCGAACGGCCTAATTCTGCTCCTATCACATGGACATATTCTTTCAGTTGCTGCATGGACTTCTTTCCACCAGAAATGCGGAGGATGTGCCAAGGATATCCGAATTGCAGGATTATCAACTGCATACATATATAGAAAGCATGAAACAGGACTCTGTGGACAAATATCAGCAGATTCAAATATCTGTGGTACAAAGCATAAAGGTCCCAACTTTGAGTCCAACTTTGCTAATGAAAAATACCACAGACAGGTGAAACGTGGCGTTTCGCAGCTAGTACAGAGAAAGACAATCCAGGCAAAGTTCCCGCTTCACACTGCCATCCTGGTGTGTCATCTGTACTCATTTTAGATTGAAAGATTGTGCAAAAACTGATCGGGTCATAGAAAACTGAAAGCAGCAGATTAAGCATTACCAACCCACTCCATCTACACCTCAAGCTGCCTCGGCAAGGCCAGCAGCATCATCAAGGACCAGTCGCACCCCGGCTACTCCCTCTTCTCGCCTCTCCCATCGCGCAAGAGGTACCGAAGTGTGAAAACACGCACCTACAGATTCAGGGGCAGTTTCTTCCCAGCTGTTATCAGGCAACTGAACCATCCTACCACAACCAGAGAGCGGTGCTGAACTACTATCTACCTCATTGGAGACCCTCGGACTATCCTTGATCGGACTTTACTGGCTTTACCCTGCAGTAAACGTTAGTCCCTTATCATGTATCAATACACTATAAATGGCCTGTAATCTATATATTGTAGTTACCCCTCAGGTTCCTATTAAATCTTTCCCCCCCCCCCCCTCACCTCAAACCTATGTCCACTGGTTCTCGATTCCCCTATTATGGGCAAGAGCCTGTATGCCTCTACCTGATCTATTCCTCTCATGATTTTGTACACCTCTATAAGATCACCCCTCATCCTCCTGCGCTCCAGGGAATAGAATCCCAGCCTGCTCAACCTCACCCTGTAGCTCAGGCCCACAAGTACTGGCAACATCCTCGTAAATCCGCTCTGCACCCTTTCCAACTTGACAATAGTCTTTCCCAGCTTATACACCGTCTTGGATTAGGGATGTTTCTGTCCAACTTAAGGGCCTGTCCCACTTGGAGATTTTGCCGGAGTCATATCAGTGTCGCCAAATGATTTGAAACATTCTAAAATCCAGCGGCGATAAAAAAAAATGTTGCGACACTTTAAAAAAAAGCAGCGCATCATACGCCATCACGCCGCGTCACATAGAAACATAGACAATAGGTGCAGGAGTAGGCCATTCGGCCCTTCGAGCCAGCACCGCCATTCGATATGATCATGGCTGATCATCCAACTCAGTATCCTGTACCTGCCTTCTCTCCATACCCCTGATCCTTTTAGCCACATGGGCCACATCTAACTCCCTCTTAAATATAGCCAATGAACTGGCCTCAACTACCCTCTGTGGCAGAGAGTTCCAGAGACTCACCACTCTCTGCGTGATGAGTTTTTCTCATCTCGGTTCTAAAGGATTTCCCCTTATCCTTAAGCTGTGACCTCTTGTCCTAGACTTCACCAACATCGGGAACAATCTTCCTGCATCTAGCCTGTCCAACCCTTAAGAATTTTGTAAATTTCTATAAGATCCCCTCTCAATCTCCTAAATTCTAGAGAGTACAAGCCGAGTCTATCCAGTTTTTCTTCATATGAAAGTCCTGACATCCCAGGAATCAGTCTGGTGAAACTTCTCTGCACTCCCTCTATGGCAATAATGTCCTTCCTCAGATTAGGAGACCAAAACTGTACGCAATACTCCAGGTGTGGTCTCACCAAGACCCTGTACAACTGCAGGAGAACCTCCCCTGCTCCTATACTCAAATCCTTTTGCTATGAAGTTTTGTATTTTTTGTAAGTTTTGTATCACGCCCTGTATTTTTCGGTGACCTGATACGTCAGTCACCGAACAAAATCGCCAAGTGGGACAGGCCCTTTAAGGTTCTTCGCCCCCTCTGGAGTAACCACTTTCAGTTTAGTTTATTGTCACGTGTACCGAGGTGCAGTGAAAAGCTTTTGTTGCGTGCTATCCAGTCAGCGGAACAACAATACATGATTACAATCGAGCCATTTACAGTGTAAAAATACATGATAAGGGAATAATGTTTAGTGCAAGGTAAAGCCAGTAAAGTCTGAGGGTCACCAATTAGGTAGTTCAGGGCCGCTCTCTGGTTGTGGTAGGGTGGTTCAGTTGCCTGATAACAACTGGGATGAAACTGTCCCTGAATCTGGAGGTGTGCGTTTTCACACCTCTGTACCTTTTGCCTGATGGGAGAGGTGAGACGAGGGAGAGGCCGGGCTGGGACTGGTCCTTGATGATGCTGCTGGCCTTGCCGAGGCAGCGTGAGGTGTAGATGGAGTCAATGGAAGGGAGGTCGGTTTGTGCGATGGTCTGGGCTGCGTCCACAATTCGCTGCAATTTCTTGCTGAACGGTTGGGAGAATGATCTGTTGGAATCAATCCATGAATAAGCAGCCAGGAATCGGTGCTTTATGGCCCCTTAATACACTGTGACAAAGCAGCTCAGCACGCCATTGATCTGAAATGCTACCGGATGTTTACTGACTGCTTTTTTTGTAAATTATTGTACAAAGATAAAACATTCGGCATCTAAGATTATACAATTATTGTACAGCTTCGTTTTTAACCTTATAACCTGAAAATGAAAGAAGAAAAGAAAAAGAGAGGGAAAAGGTGAGGTGAAAAGATAGCTCGAAAAAGCACAAAGATTGTTTGCTAAAGGCACTCTGTACTTGCAGGCTTTTCAACTTGTTTTCAAGATGTTCCTTTCTGCCACAATTGCACCCTGCCTTTCACCATACCTCACTCCAATTCGGAACCTGTGGTGTGCATCCAAAGCTGTTTGTATTTGTTCGGTAGGGTACAAAACACTGGTGGGGGATGGCTGTGGGGAGGAGCATTTGGGCAGCTTTGACGTTTGTTACAAATGGCCTCAGCTGCCCAGCAGTGGGCTGCGTGCTCCGTTGCAATGCCTGTTTTTTTTTTAAAAGACAGGGTTCAATAAGGTATTGTGGCTCCTATAAACTGCAATGGCACATTCAGTGCCTACGTTAGATGCCAAGTGGATTTGCATAGTGTAACCGCAGATGAAAGGCTGTATTGTCACCAATGGTGGGAAATGGTGAGAGTGATGCTCCATCATACTGTGTGGCCTCAGTCTCTGCGTGCCTGGTCCACTCTACCCATCCACTGTATTATTCTGTAATGAGTGAACAGCAGGACGTGTCAGCCAAGGCATAGCGTTCGACAGCAATCTGAAGCTTTGCACGATAGCTGTAGTGTATCTTTGCAGTGCCTGCTGGTGCTATTTAATCTTGCCAGTACAGGTGCACAACCTTTTATCCGGTGTTCCGGAAACCAAAAACCTCCGAAAACCGGCCATTTTTTCCAGGATGTCGTCTGCACACCAAAGCTCGCGTTTGGCGCCAAACTTGACCCGAAACGACCCACGGTCAACCCAGGTCTGTACTACTGTAGCGGGTGCCTCCTCGAGACCGGCGAGACACTTAAACATCTGTAAATCATTGCTTAAATGTTAGTCAGTTAGTTTGGAGGGCTTTTATGTGAAGAGGGAGGGTTGAAGGGGTAAACTTTAATTCTTTGTTCCCTACCTGGTCGGAGAGGCGGGGAGCGGTCAATGCCTTACCGGGTCACCGTGCAGTAAGCTCCGCAGCGCTGTGGCCGCCGACTCCCAGCTGGGGCTGCGGGCGGCGCCGGTTGTAGCTCCGACCCCGGCAACTCTACCCCTGGCTGCGAGGCGCTCCAAATCCAGCACGGCCCGCGGCCCGCGGCCGGACGCCCGCAGCCCCAGCTCCGCGAATGTTGGGAGTCGGCGGCGTCGCAGCGCTGGGATACCAGTGGGGAGCAGGCAATGCCTTACCGGGTCGCCGTGCGGTAAGCTCCGGAGCGCTGTGGCCGCCGACTCCCAACATTCGCGGAGCTGGGGCTGCGGGCGTCCGGCCGCGGGCGGCGCTGAATTTGGAGCGCCTCGCAGCCAGGGGTAGAGTTGCCGGGGTCGGAGCTCCAACCGGCGCCGCCCGCGGCCGGACGGAGCCGACCAGGTAGGGGGCTAAGAATTAAAGTTTTCCCCCTTCACCCCCCACCACCACCACATAAAATCCCTCCAAACTAACTGACTAACATTTATGCAATGATTTACAATGATTCCCCGGTCTCCGGGGAGGAGGCAGCCGCTCCAGACTTTTCAAGCCGCCCGCGCTACCTACCTAATCTACGCTAAAAATCTTCCATTCGGAAATCCGAAAATGTCCGAAATCCGACAAGTGTCTGGTCCCAAGGCTTTCAGATAAAAGGTTGTGCACCTGTAGTAATTATACAATTCATAGCTTATTGGGTGAGGCAGCACCTATGGAGTGAAGGAATAGGTGATGTTTCGGGTCGACACCCTTCTTCAGACTGGGAGTCCGGGGAGAGGGAGACATAGAGATAAGGAAGGGTGAGGTGTGAAAGGTAGACGATCCAACACTTGTCCTTACATCACCTCCCTCACCACCGTGCACGGATCTAAACAGTCTTTCCACACAGGGCAGAATCACTTACACCTCCTCCAAACTTGACCATTGGATTCTGGAGTATTGTGTGCAGTTTTGGTCTCCAAATTTGAGTAAGGACGTTCTTGCTATTGGGGGAGTACAGCGCAGATTCACCAGGTTAATTCCTGGGATGGCGGGAGTGTCATATGTTGAAAGAATGGAGCGACTGGGCTTGTATGAGAGAGGATCTTATTGAAACACATAAGATTGTAAGGGTTTGGACACGCTAGAGGCAGGAAATGTGTTCCCAATGTTGGGGGAGTCCAGAACCAGGGGCCACAGTTTAAGAATAAGGAGTAAGCCATTTAGAACGGTGATGAGGAAACACTTTTTCACACAGAGAGTGGTGAGTCTATGGAATTCTCTGCGCCGGGCCACAAACATCAAGCAGGACACATCCCACCCTGCCAACCACCTTTTCACTCTGCTACCCTCTGGGAGGCGATTCAGATCTCTGAAGGCTCGCACCGGTAGACTAGAGCTTAATTCCAACAGAGAACACTGGGGAAGCAAAATGTAATTCCAAGAAATGCAACATTCTTTTAAAATTCTTTTTAAATACTTATTCATTATTTTTACTAATAAGTGTCAATGGTTGTCATGTTTGTATTTTTTAACCGGAGGAGATGTAATGGA
The DNA here is from genome assembly GCF_028641065.1 of Leucoraja erinaceus. Lineage (NCBI taxonomy): Eukaryota > Metazoa > Chordata > Chondrichthyes > Rajiformes > Rajidae > Leucoraja > Leucoraja erinaceus. The sequence goes on from NC_073424.1 coordinate 168,420, forward strand.
ATTTTTTTGCACAGTATTGTTCAATGACAATAAACGTGTTCATTTATTCATTCAGAGGGCGGTGGAGGCAGGTTCTCTGGATACTTTCAAGAGAGAGCTAGATAGAGCTCTTAAAGATAAAGAAGGGCCGAATGTCCTACTCCAGCACCTATTGTCTATTGTTTCGGTGCTCTCAATGTTGCCTCCTCTACATCAGCATGACCAAGAATAGACTAGGGTGCAGGAAAGAATGCAGGAGATTTACTAGAATGTTGCCTGGGTTTCAGCAACTAAGTTACAGAGATAGGTTGAATAAGTTAGGTCTTTATTCTCTGGAGCGCAGAAGGTTAAGGGGGGACTTGATAGAGGTCTTTAAAATGATGAGAGGGATAGACAGAGTTGTTGTAGACAAGCTTTTCCCTTTTGAGAATAGGGAAGATTCAAACAAGAGGACATGACTTCAGAATTAAGGGACAGAAGTTTAGGGGTAACATGAGGGGGAACTTCTTTACTCAGAGAGTGGTAGCGGTGTGGAATGAGCTTCCAGTGGAAGTGGTGGAGGCAGGTTCGTTGGTATCATTTAAAAATAAATTGGATAGGCACATGGATGAGAAGGGAATGGAGGGTTATGGTATGAGTGCAGGCAGGTGGGACTAAGGGAAAAAAAGTTGTGTCGGCACGGACTTGTAGGGCCGAGATGGCCTGTTTCCGTGCTGTAATTGTTATATGGTTATAACTGCAGATGATGGGTCACACCGAAGGTAGACACAAAATGTTGGGTTCACTCAGTGGGACCGGCAGCATCTCTGGAGGGATGGAATGGATGACGTTTCGGGTTGTGACCCTTCTTCAGACTGAGAGTCAGGGGAGTGGGAAACGAGAGGTATGGAAGTGTAAGGTGTGACAACGACAGATCTCAGTCTGAAGAAAGGTCTCTATTCATGTGGCACATGTTTCGGACAAAGACCCATCATTTATTTATTTGCCTCTGTACTCCACAATTTGAGATTTGTGATAGAAAAAAAAAAATCACATGTGGTTAAAGTGACAATAGACAATAGGTGCAGGAATAGGCCATTCGGCCCTTCGAACCAGCACCGCCATTCAACGTGATCATGGCTGATCATCCCCAATCAGTACCCCATTCCTGCCTTCTCCCCATATCCCCTGACTCCGCTATTTTTAAGAGCCCTATCTAGCTCTCTCTTGAAAGCATCCAGATAACCGGCCTCCACCGCCCTCTGAGACAGAGAATTCCACAGAGTCACCACTCTCTGTGAGAAAAAGTGTTTCCTCGTCTCCGTTCTAAATGGCTTACTCCTTATTCTTAAACTGTGTGGCCCCTGGTTCTGGACTCCTCCAACATCGGGAACATGTTTCCTGCCTCTAGCGCGTCCAAGCCCTTAACAATCTTGTATGTTTCAATGAGATCTTCTCTCATCCTTCTAAAAGTGCACATTATCAGATTTTAATGAAGGACATTTTTATATATTTTTGGTTTCACTATCAAAAGTCAAAGTCATGAATTACAGCAGTGTATACACAGAGTCCCCCCATTTCAGGGCACCAACGCCATTCTCCTGCCTTCTCCCCCTAACCCCTGACACCACCCGTACTAATCTATCTCTCTCCGCCTTAAAAATATCCATTGACTTGGCCTACATCGCCGTCTGTGGCAATGAGTTCCACAGATTCACCACCCTCCGATTAACAAAATTCCTCATCTTCTTCCTAAAGGAACTGCGGGTGACGTAGAGGGAGCACTGTACCGTCCCCAATGCCCACACTGCCCCTCAAAGCGCCATCAGATTACCAAAGATTTGCGATCATTCTCTCTGGCTTGTCCGACCTTCGATCTCTGACCCCCCCCCCCCCCCCCCCCCGAATGTTCGTGCCTGGCGTATGAGGAGGTGCCCCTTTCCTGGGCGACCCCCACCCCTCTTCCTTTGTGTCGCCAGGCACGAGGGCACCCCACCCTCACTGTAGGTCCGGCCTTACAGCGGGAGCGGTGGTCTCCTGCACGCCCGCCAAGATTACGGACCCTTCCCCACCCAGATCGAAGGCCGGCATTGGTCGCCAAGAGGTCACACTCGCCTTTGACTCATCACGTGGCCTGACTACTGACTCCACATTACGGAGGGCACTGTACAAGGTCGTAAGGAATAGGAGTAGAATTAGGCCCTTTCGGCCCATCAGGTCTACTCCGCCATTCAATCGTGGCTGATCTATCCCTCCCTCCTAACCCCATTCTCCGACCTGCTCCCCATAACCCCTCACTTGTTCAGGCGTGATTCTAGCCCTGTGGCACAGGTCAGGCATGTGCGGTTGGCAATCATGTCAAGCGGTTCCATTGCACACCATAGGTTCCATTGTGCACCTCTGGATTAGAAACTTACAAAATTCTTAAGGGGTTGGACAGGCTAGATGCAGGAAGATTGCTCCCGATGTTGGGGAAGTCCAGGACAAGGGGTCACAGTTTAAGGATAAGGGGGAAATCCTTTAAAACCGAGATGAGAAGAACTTTTTTCACACAGAGAGTGGTGAATCTCTGGAACTCTCTGCCGCAGAGGGTAGTTGAGGCCAGTTCATTGGCTATATTTAAGAGGGAGTTAGATGTGGCCCTTGTGGCTAAGGGGATCAGGGGGTATGGAGAAAAGGCAGGTACGGGATACTGAGTTGGATGATCAGCCATGATCATACTGAATGGCGGTGCAGGCTCGAAGGGCCGAATTTCTATGTTTCTATTCCCTCATACATTAGTCATAGAGTCGTACAGTATGGAAACAGGCCATTCGGCCCCTTAGGTCCACACTGACAAGCAGGCAACCACCCACATTAACCCCAGCTTCCAGCACTTGGCCCAAGCACTCAATGCCGAGCAAAGGTTGCCTGGACACCTTTCATATGCTGTTAGAGAATCTCCTTCCAGCAACCACTCTGCCAGTGGGTATTTTTAAGGCAGAGATAGATAGATTCTTGATTAGTGCGAGTGTCAGGGGTTTATGGGGAGAAGGCAGGAGAATGGGGTTAGGAGGGAAAGACAGTTCAGTCATGATTGAATGGCGGAGTAGACGTGACGGGCCGAATGGCCTGATTCAGCTCCTATCACAAGATAGGAGCGGTTATAACGGACAATCGGCACTAACGGACACCCCCACACGGTCCATTAGACACGCTAGAGGCAGGAAACATGTTCCCCATGTTGGGGGAGTCCAGAACCAGGGGCCACAGTTTAAGAATAAGGAGTAAGCCATTTAGAACGGAGACGAGGAAACACTCTTTCTCACAGAGAGTTGTGAGTCTGTGGAATTCTGTCTCTCTCTCACTCTCTGTCTCTCTCTCTCTGTCTCCCTCTGTCTGTCTGTCTCCCTCTCTCTCAGTCTCTCACTCTCTCTCTCTCTCGCACTGTCCCTCTCTCTGTCACTCACTCTCTCTCTGTCTGTCTCTCTCTCTCTTTCGGTCTCTCTCTCTGTCTCTCTCTCTCTCTGTTTCTGTCTCTCTCTCTCTCTCTGTCTCTGTCCCTCTCTCTGTCTGTCTGTCCCTCTCTCTCTCTCTCTCTCTGTCCCTCTGTGTCTCTCTATCTCTCTCTCTTCTCTGTATCTCTCTCTGCGTCTCTGTCTATCTCTCTCTCTGTCTCTCTCTCTCTGTCTCTCCCTCTGTCTCCCTCTCTCTATCTGTCTCTCTCTCTGTTCTCTCTCTCCATCTCTATATATATTTCTATCTCTATCTTCCTCTCTCTGCATCTGTCTCTCTCTCACTCTCTGTCTCTCTCTCCGTCTCCCCCTGGCTGTCTCCCTCTCTCTCTGTGTCTCTCTCTCTGTTCTCTGGATACTTTCAAGAGAGAACTAGATTGGGCTCTTAAAAATAGCGGAGTCAGGGGATATGGGGAGAAGGCAGGAACGGGGTACTGATTGGGGATGATCAGCCATGAACACATTGAATGGCGGTGCTGGCTCGAAGGGCCGAATGGCCTCCTCCTGCACCTATTGACTATTGTCCATTAGAGCAAGAGTTTACTGTAGTCTGATGAGCATCAATGCAAGAAATTGCAGAGAGTTGTGGATGTAGCCCAGTCCATCACACAAAAGCAACCTCCCCCCACAGTTGACGCCAGCTATATTTAATGCTGTCTCAGGAAAGCAACCAACCCTTGGGCCATGATCCCACAGACGAGCACCTGCGGGCCCTAATCTCTAACTCCATTTCTGGCAGTCTGCGTTCCACAGCCTCCAACCTCGTCCTTTCCCAGCCCCACACAGCCCGTTTTTACCTTCTCCCCAAAATCCACACACAACTGCCCTGGCAGACCCATTGTTTCTGCTGCTCCCATCCCACGGGAATGATTTCCACGTACCTCGACTCCATCCAATCCTTCCTCGTTCAATCTCTCCCGACCTAGATACGTCCAAGATACCTCATGTGCCCTTCGTCTCTTTAACGACTTCCGCTCTCCGAGCCCCCGCTCCCTCATCTTTACTATGGGCTATTATTTTGTTAAAACGCATTTGTACTCCCTGGCTTTTGACCATGCCTGAGGCTTTGCTTCTGTTTGTGGTGTTTTTGATGTTTCTTTATTTTACATGTCTTTTCCTACTATTTCTTTTGATTGTTATTTTTGGTGTGTGTTAACTTTTTTTGTCAATGATTAGTGATGTACAGCACTTTGTTGCAGCTATGTTTGTTTTTAAAGTGCTCTATAAATAAAATTATTATTATTATTATTATTATGGGCGTTCAGCCATTCTACACCTCCACCCCCCACCAAGAAGGCCTTAAGGGCCCTCCGTTTCTTCCTCGTCCGCACAGCCATCCAATTTCCCCTCTACTAACCCTCTACTCCACCTAGCGGAGCTGGTCCTCACCCTCATCAACTTCTCCTTTGACTCTTCCCATTTCCTGCAAGTCCAAGGTGCAGTTATGAATGAATGAACAAGTTTGTTGGCCAAGTATTCACATACAAGGAATTTGCCTTGGTGCTCCACCCACAAGAATGATACATAAAACATTAATAATAAAACATTATTGATTAAACATGTCAATTAAATAAAATACCAGAGCAAAAGGAGGCACAGATTGTTGGTTATTGAGTAGAGCTACTAGTCGTGGGGAAAAAAGTTGTTTTTATGTCTGGCTGTGGCAGCTTTGACAGTCCGGAGTCGCCTTCCAGAGGGAAGTGATTCAAAGAGTTCGTGGCCAGGGTGAGAGGGGTCAGAGATGATCTTGCCTGCTCGCTTCCTCCGAAATTTCTGCCATCTCCAACGGGATCCCACCACTGGCCACATTTTCCCATCCCCAACCTTTTCTGCCTTCTGTTCCGCAACTCCCTGGTCAACTCATCCCTTCCCATCCAAACCACCCCCTCCCCAGGTACCTTCCCCCGCAACCGCAGGAGATGCAACAGCGATTCCTATACCTCCTCCCTCGACTCTGTCCAGGGACCCCGACAGTCCTTCCAAGTTAGGCAGAGGTTCACTTGCACCTCCTACAACCTCATCTACTGTATCCATTATTCAAGATGTGGGCTCTTATACATCGACGAGACCAAACGCAGACTGGGCGATCGTTTCGCGGACCACCTTCGCTCAGCCCGCCTGAACCAACCTGATCTCCCAGTTTGATTCTCCTTCCCATTCCCACACTGGCCTTTCTGTCCTCGGTCACCTCCATCAGCAGAGTGAGGCTAAACGCAAATTGGAGGAACAGCATCTCATATTTCGCTTGGGCAGCTTACAGCCCAGTGGCATGAATATTGATTTCACTCACTTCAGGTAGCCCCGGCATTCCCTCTCTCTCTCTCCATCCCTCCCCCACCCGTCACACTAAGGTCTGAAGAAGGGTTTTGGCCCGAAACGTTGCCCATTTCCTTCGCTCCATAGATGCTGCTGCACCCGCTGAGTTTCTCCAGCATTTTTGTCTACCTCACACTAACCCTACACACAGCTTACAATGGCCTGATTCCTTTATCCATTACTTTTTTACATATCTTTCATTCACTGTTCTTTATCTCCCCACATCACCTTCTATGTCTCTCGTTTCCCTTGTCCCTAACCAGTCTGAGAAAGCGTCTCGTTCTGAAATGTCAACAATCCCTTCTCCCAAGAGAAACTTCGGTTAGGCAGAAGTTCACTTGCACCTCCTCCAGTATCTGCAGTTCCTTCTTACACACAACATAATCAAGGACCCTTTTTCTTCCCAGCCATTCACTCTTCTCCCCCCCATCAGTCGGGCAGAAGATATAGAAGCTTGAAAGCACATACTACCAGATTCCCGGCCTACTCCTGCACCTATTGTCTATTGTACATAATTCTGCTCGTATGACCTATCACTATCTTTAAACAGGCGGTGATAGACAATAGGTGCAGGAGGAGGCCATTCGGCCCTTCGAGCCTGCACCGCCATTCAATGTGATCATGGCTGATCATCCCCAATGATAAATCATCCTCTTCAGTTGTGACTGTCCTCCAAATATAAGCATTCCCCATGTGCGGCCACAGTCAATGGGTGTAAAACATGAGTGGATTCTCACCGCTCAGCCACATGACAGAGTCCTCTGTGCGAATCTCCAACTTCCCCACACTCTTGACCACGGCCCGATTCTTGCCCTGAAAATCAACCGCCGTGGCTGAAAACAGCACTCCGTCTGGAAGCAAACACGCAGAGGAAAGAAATAATCAGACAGTCGCCAAATGCTTGCATTCACTTGCACTCACAGAACCCACAAAACAACACAAGTGCACGAAAACAGAGTCTTGAACGGAACACATTAGGAATGAGTAGGGAGGGGCGGTCGCGGTGGCTCAGCGGTAGAGTTGCTGCCTTACAGCGCTTGCGGCACCAGAGACCCAGGTTCGATCCTGACTACGGGTGCCGTCTGTACGGAGTTTGTACGTTCTCCCCGTGACCTGCGTGGGTTTTCTCCGAGATCTTCTCCGAGATTTCCTCCCTCACTCCAAAGACGTGCAGGTTTGTAGGTCAATTGGATTTGTATAAATGGAAATTGCTCATAGTGTGTGTAGGATAGTGTTAATAGGTGGGGATCGCTGGTCGGCACGGACTCAGTGGGCCGAAGGATCTCTTTCACGGGAGAGCTATATAGGGCTCTTAAAGATAGTGTAGTCAGGGGATATGGGGAGAAGGCAGGAACAGGGTACTGATTGGGGATGATCAGCCATGATCACATTGAATGGCGGTGTTGGCTTGAAGGGTCGAATGGCCTAGTCCTGCACCTATTGTCTATTGGTTCCGCGCTGTATCTCTAAACTAAACTAAATCCGGATATAGTGGGTCAGGCAGAATCTCTGGAGTTAAGGAATAGGTGACTTTTCCTGTCGAGTCCCTTCTTCAATCTATTCACCTATTCCTTTCCTCCAGAGATGCTGCCTAACCCGCTGAGTTACTCCAGCTCTTTTTCTCTAACATTGGAAGTGAGCAAGATTGTGACACCTCACAGCAGAATATGAAAAACAGATTTTTTAATTGAGTATTGACATGTTTACTGAATAATTGGTATATCAGTAAAATGTTGTTTTTATGTCGCCAGGATAGATTTAATATTTTATAAAATTGTTTAATCTTCATCAAATATTAATTCAAAGTGGAAATTCCTGCGTGGGAAAACTAAACGATAAAAATGCATGTCGTGCATTGGAACAAAGTTAGAGAAGTATCAATCGCGAACCGACAGTACAAATGTACCTCTACCGTTTTTAAAGTGTTATCAGCGTGGTGGCGCAGTGCTACTGCCTCTCAGCACCAGAGGACTGGGTTCGATCCCGACTACGGGTGCTGTCTGTATGGAGTTTGTACTTTCTCCCTGTAACTGCGTGGGTTTTCTCCGGGATCTCCGGTTTCCTCCCACACTCCAGGTTTGTAGGTTAATTGACTTCTGTAAATTGTCACGAGAGTTTAGGTTGGCACTAGTGTACGGGGTGATTGTAGTTCAGCATGGACTTAGAGGTGTTTCCATGCTGTATATACGAATTAAAAGTTGGACTTTCCTAGACCTTGTATTTTTAATAGATTTTTAAAGGCTCGTTTTAAAAGAAAAAATTGTTTCTCAACATGAACCTGCATTATTAATCTTGCAATATTAATAAATCGTCAATGCCTCAGCCCAGCACTTTAACTCCCCTTCCCATTCCCACACTGACCTTTCTGTCCTGGGCCTCCTCCATTGCCAGAGTGAGGCCCAGCGCAAATTGGAGGAACAGCATCTCATATTTCGCTTGGGTAGTTTACACCCCAGCGGTATGTACAGTGACGTCTCTAACTTCAGATAGCCTTTGCTTTCTCTCTCCATCCCCTCCCCCTTCCCAGTTCTCCCACCAGTCTTACTGTCTCTGACTACATAGTATCTCTGTCCCGCCCCCTCCTCTGACATCAGTCTGAAGAAGGGTCTCGACCCAAAACGTCACCCATTCCTTCTCTCCAGAGATGCTGCCTGTCCCGCTGAGTTACTCCAGCATGTTGTGTCTACATTAGTGATTTTGATGTTTAGTTTAGTTTGAGAGATACAGCGCGGGAGTAGGCCCTTTGGCCCACCAAGTCTGTGCCGACCAGCGATCCCCGCACACTAACACTATCAATAGACAATAGGTGCAGGAGTAGGCCATTTGGCCCTTCGAGCTAGCATCGCCATTCAATGTGAACATGGCTGATCATCTCCAATCAGCACCCCATTCCTGCCTTCTCCCCACATCCCCTGACTCCACTATTTTTTATTTAGCCCCTGACTCCACTATACTACGCACATCCTGTATTCTTTAAGATGTTTAATGGTTCTTTTGAAAAGAAAGCAATGTTTCTCAACATGAACCTGCATGGTTAATCTTGCAATATTTGTAAACCGTCAATGAAAACGCATTCTCTTACTTCCACTCCATATCTAGTATCATCAGTGGATTTGATTTTCTTGTGCGGGTCTGTATTTTTGTTTAGGTTTAGTTTAGTTTAATTTAGTTTAGAGATACAACGTGTAAAAACAGGCCCTTCTGCCCAATGAGCCTGCGCCGACCAGTGATCCCTGCACACTGACACTATCCTACACACACCAGGGGCAATTTGCAATTTTACAAAGCCAACTAACCTACAAACCTGAAGAAGGGCCTCGACCATTCCTTCTCTCCAGAGATGCTGCCTCACCCGCTGAGTTGCTCCAGTATTTTGTGTCAACCTACAAACCTCCACGTCTTTGGAGTGTGGGAGGAAACCGGAGATCCCGGGGAAAACCCACACAGGTCACGGGGAGAACGTAGAAACTGCGTACAGAGAGCGGCCGCAGTCGGGATGGAACCCGGGTCTCCGATACTGTAATGCAGCAACTCTACCGCTGTGCCACCGTGCCACTTGCCCAACGTTTATCGAGCTCATATTATATACCTGCGAGTGTTGCTGCAAATGGTTGCATTGGCTCAAACGGACATTTTCGTCGTCCCTTCTCCACGCCTGTGATTCTGTTCTCCGTGTTATCCACAGGACCAAACACCTTCTGAAATACAATGTCGAACAGGGCTGACCATTAGGGTCCGATCAAAGGGCAGAGTACAAAATCAAAAGAGACGCACGCACACATCAAGCGATTTTTAATTTCCTGGGCTTGTCGGTTTGTCAGTAGCACCATGACAAGTTGCGGTTTGACTGTCTGGCACACCTGCCAGTTTAGGTGTCATCTGCCAAGTTTACTGCTCACTCCCGGAGAGTAGTGTACCTGGACACTCCGGACAGCAGTGTACCTGGACACTCCGGACAGCAGTGTACCTGGACACTCGGACAGCAGAGTGCCGGGACACTCGGACAGCAGTGTACCTGGACACTCCAGACAGCAGAGTGCCGGGACACTCGGACAGCAGTGTACCTGGACACTCCAGACAGCAGAGTGCCGGGACACTCCGGACAGCAGTGTACCTGGACACTCCGGACAACAGTGTGCCTGGACACTCCGGACAACAGTGTGCCTGGACACTCCGGACAACAGAGTGCCGGGACACTCCGGACAGCAGTGTACCTGGACACTCCGGACAGCAGTGTACCGGGACACTCGGACAGCAGAGTGCCGGGACACTCCGGACAGCAGTGTACCTGGACACTCCGGACAGCAGTGTACCTGGACACTCCGGACAGCAGAGTGCCGGGACACTCCGGACAGCAGAGTGCCGGGACACTCCGGACAGCAGTGTACCTGGACACTCCGGACAGCAGAGTGCCGGGACACTCCGGACAGCAGTGTACCTGGACACTCCGGACAGCAGTGTACCGGGACACTCCGGACAGCAGAGTGCCGGGACACTCCGGACAACAGTGTGCCGGGACACTCCGGACAGCAGTGTACCTGGACACTCCGGACAGCAGTGTACCGGGACACTCCGGACAGCAGTGTACCGGGACACTCCGGACAGCAGTGTACCGGGACACTCCGGACAGCAGAGTGCCGGGACACTCCGGACAGCAGAGTGCCGGGACACTCCGGACATCTTCAGCCCTACCCTCTCCCCTACGCACAGGGTGTCCAAAGTTGAGTATGGTGGGTGTGAAGTGCAGCCAGAAGGAGCAGCCTTTTTAGATATTGGAACAGGTGCTGCAGCCTCACACACTCCATATACACATGGTACACAGACTCTTCCAGCCCACAAAAGTGGCAGGTGGCCGGCGAGTCTGTGAACCGCGAGAGAAATAGGTTGCAGGGGACTCCTCGGTGCAATACCCGCCACCCCAGGTCCCCAATGTAGAGGGCGAGAATCCCTCCGGAGAGAGACCCCCATTGTGGGTCGGGCAGAGGACAAGTCGGATCCCTGAGGCTGAGTCGGGTAACGAGGTTGGGGCGGCCCATGGTCAGATTGGCGCCTCCAGGATGGGTCGGACGCCCGAACAGATTCGGGAGGAGGATGGAGCCTCGGGGTCAAGATGGGCTGAGGATGAGGTCGGGACGAGGTGGAATGGCTGCGTCAGTGAGAACAAAGAGGGACCCGGCATGCGGGGGCCAACGAGAAATATAGAAAATAGGTGGAGTAGGCCATTCGGCCCTTTGAGCCAGCACTGTCATTCAATACGATCATGACTGATCATCTAAAATCAGTACCCCGTTCCTGTTTTTTCCCCATATCCCTTGATTCCGTTAGACCCAAGAGCTCAATCTAACTCTCTTGAGCTCTTGAAAACATCCAGTGAATTGGCCTCCACTTCCTTCTGTGGCAGAGAATTCCACCGATTCACAACTCTCTGTGTGAAAACTTATTTTCCTCAGCTCAGTCCTAAATGGCCTCCCCTTATTTTTACGGACGTACGGGGGACTCGACGTGGGGAGGGGACGAGAAGGAATGAGTACTTTGTGTTACTTTGTCGTCGCCTTTGTGGCGGTTCCTTTGCATACTAGACAAAGAATTTCAATGCACCTAGCTAGGTATAAGTGCCAGTGCCGGGCCAGTGGACGACATCGTCGGGAGCTCGCAGGTCACAGGTTGGTGACCTGTTCTTCCGGAGCTCCCGCAACAACAGCTGCGTCCGCGGGACTGGATGGCCGCTACTTCGGCAGCTTCGACCACCCCGGGCCGCGGAGTTGAACCGGCCCGTTCGCGGAGCTTGGATACAGCCGTGGGACTGACATTACTTACCATCACCCGGCGGAGTCACAACTTTACGAAGCCTGAATCGCCTCGGAGCAGAGGGAGAATAAGAAGGGAAGAGACAAAGACTTAAGACTTTTGCCTTCCATCACAGTGAGGAGGTGCCTGGTGAACTCACTGTGGTGGATGTTAATTTGTGTTTATTGTGTGTTTGTGTTATTTTTATTATATGTACGACTGCAGGCAACAAAATTTATTTCAGACGGAAAGGTCTGAATGACAATAAAGGCGACTTTGACAATAAAGTATCATCAGATACATGCCACAAATGTTTGTTTGTACGCGTTGGTAAGCTCACTGGGCTGGAAGCAACTCTGCTGCATCCAAACGTGTTGCCTGTATCAAACCACAATTGCTCATCAAGTTTTATTCCTTTTCGTTAATGGTACAACTGAGTGGCCGGCTCCTTCTCATCAAAGGTATTGGAGACCAACCACACGTACACCAGGGAATATTATTCCATTTCGCAAGAAACAAAAACCATTACCGCAGCTTTAGTGCACTTGTTACTGACTGAAAGGAAATGTATTAACTTGGGCTGCAAACCACAGGAGCACTTTTTGCACAGGTTCATATATCATTAATGAAGGGCTACTTACGATATATGCGCAGTGGGGATCAAACGCGTAGGTTCCACAGGCAAAGATATGCGTCTCGTTCCACACCTCCATGATGCGAATGTAATTGTGGCATTTCCACTATTCCAGCCAAAACAAGAAAAGAAAACGGATACCAGTTAACAATTTTGTAAATCAAATCAAAGAACAGGTAAAGTTGTGCATGAGTCTCATCCTGAGTCTTGATGCAAGGTTCATAGGGTCATGTGATAGAAACATAGGTGCAGGAGTAGGCCATTCTGATATGGCTGAATTAAGTTAAAAAAAATAAAGAAGATATTAAATTGGTTCCTGGGCTAGTTTACAGCTTATATTTAGTCTCAAATTAGGCTTTTCTCCAGTAGATTAATACAGAAAAGCAAGTCTAAGCCTGCCTCAGGTTGCGGTGTATGGAGATAATAAATACTATAACATTTGTTTCCCAAGTGACGAGAGAGGAAGCAGAGAAGTAGCTAGATCTCTTTGATGTATTTGAGAGGTAAAATGTCTTACACCAAGTGTCCGATGTTTATGAGGGAGGAGGTGACGAGAGAGGAGATGTTAGATTTTTCTAAGGAATTTTAACAAATACCTTTGATGTATTTGAGAGGTAAAATGCCTTACACCAAATGTCCGATGTTTATGAGAGAGGAAACTAGATTCAAGGGGCAATACCAAATGGCCAATGTTGTACCATGTGACAAAATGCCTTTGATGTGATGCATTCTGTAGAAACCTTTATTTTCCTGTACCTCTGACCATGACTAATGTCTGTGGAATGTGCTAAGGTGACAAAAAAACACGATATAATACGATGTAATTCAGTTGTTCAGAGAAGTGGATGAGGACAGTGAAGTGTCTATATTGCTCACTTAACCAGAGTTCTCCCTACCATCGGCCGATAATAAGTAAAGTTTTGAACTGGTCTACCAAACGTTTGTGTTGTCTGTTTATTAAGAAGCGAACCTGTTAAGTTGTTATAAAAGTAACCTTTTTTTCAATTCAGCCTTTCGAGCCAGCACAGCCATTCAATATGATCACGGCTGATCATCTAAAATCAGTACACCGTTCCTGCTTTTCCCCACATCCCTTGATTCCTTTAGCCCAAATAGCTAAATCTAACTCTCTCTTGAAAACATTCAGTGGATTGGCCTCCACTGCCTCCTGCGGCAGAGAATTCCACAGATTCACAACTTTCTGGGTGAAGAAATCTTTCCTCCTTTCCGTCCTAAATAATAATAATAATATATTTTATTGTCATTGCACATAAGATTTGGTATGCAGCTTCCATCCGATGTCATAATTTAAATAACTAATAAAATTTAGATTTAGATACCCCGAGAACATGGTTTGTAAAAAGAACATTACAACAGTAAAATAGTCAAAACAGTTCAAACAGACTAAAGTGCAGATGTGTCTGTGTGACGTGACCATCCGAGGGAGACAGTCCATGGGGGGATGGGGGGCACTCAGCAGGGCCGGTTCAGAGCCGCTATAGCTCTGGGATTAAAGCTGTTCCTGAGTCTGGAGGTTCGGGTGTAGAAGGCCTTGTAACGTCTGCCGGAGGGAGGTAGTTCCAACAGTCCATTACAAGGGTGTGCGGAGTCTTTATGGATGCTGACGGCCTTCCTGAGGCACCGTGTGTGGTAGATGCCCTCCAAGGCTGGTAGCTGTGTCCCAATGATCCTCTGCGCTCTGTGGACAACGCGCTGAAGAGCTCTCCTCTCCGCCTCCGTGCAACTGAGATACCACACAGAGATGCCATATGTTAATATGCTCTCTGTGGTGCAGCGGTAGAAGGTCGTCAGCAGCTGTTGGGGCAGACCAGTCTTTTTTAATGTTCTCAGGAAGAACAGTCATTGCTGTGCCTTCTTGACCAGCGCAGCGGTGTTGGTGGACCATGTGAGGTCCTCTGAAATGTGAGTGCCCAGAAACTTAAAGCTGGACACTCTCTCCACACTGTCCCCGTAGATGGAGATTGGGGCGTATTCTCCATTATGGGACCTCCTGAAGTCAATAATCAGCTCCTTGGTCTTGGAGGTGTTTAGTGACAAGTTGTTACGTGCGCACCAGTCTGCCAGGTTCTGCACCTCCGCCCTGTATTTTGTTTCATCACCGTTGGTGATCAGCCCAATCACTGTTGTGTCGTCTGCAAACTTGACGATGGTGTTGGTGTCGAATGCAGGAACACAGTCGTGAGTGAAGAGGGAGTAGAGCATGGGGCTTAGTACACAGCCCTGTGGTGTGCCGGTGCTCAGGGTGATAGTGGAGGACAGGTGCGGGCCCAGTCTCACTGCCTGCGGTCGCTCCGTCAGAAAACTCAGGACCCAATCGTATATCGGCGAGCTGAGGCCTAGCTGGTGGAGTTTGGTGGTGAGCTTGGTGGGGATGACCGTATTGAATGCAGAGCTATAGTCTATGAAGAGCATCCTCACGTACGTGCCCTGTCTCTCCAGGTGAGTTAGGACAGTGTGAAGAGCCAGAGAGATGGCATCCTCTGTTGATCTATTTGCCCTGTATGCAAATTGATGAGAGTCCAGTGAGGCAGGGATGCTGGATTTGATGTGGGAGAGGGCCAGCCTTTCAAAGCACTTCATGGGTATTGGAGTTAGGGCAACCGGGCGGTAGTCATTCAGGTTGGTGACATTAGACTATTTCGGCACCGGCACTATGGTAGCTGTTTTTAGGCACTTGGGGAACGTTGCCAGAGACAGAGACAGGTTGCGATGCGGGCTCAAAGGGCTGAATGGCCTGACCCTTATTCATAAACTGTGACCCCCCCAACATCGGGAACATTAATCCTGCATCTAGCCTGTCCAATCCCTTGAGAGTTTTATATGTTTCTATAAGATCCACTCTCATCCTAAATTCCAGTGAATACAAGCCCAGTCAACCCATTCTTTCATCATATGTCAGTCCCGGCACTTCCTCAATAGCAATAATGTCCTTCCTCAAATTAGGAGACCAAAATTGCACACAATACTCCAGGTGCGGTCTCACCAGGGCCATGTACAACTGCAGTAGGACCTCACATTTATTCACATTGTACTGCATCCACATTATACTGCCTCTGTCATGCATGTGCCCACTCACCCAGCCTATCCAAGTCATCCTGCAGCCCCACAGCATCCTCCTCACAGCTCACACTGCCACCCAGCTTTGTGTCATCCGCAAACTTGGAGGTGTCACATTTAATTCCCTCGTCTAAATCGTTAATATATATTGTAACTAACTGGGGTCCCAGCCGAGCCTTGCGGCACCCCACTAGTCACTGCCTGCCATTCTGAAA
Organism: Leucoraja erinaceus; assembly: GCF_028641065.1. NCBI lineage: Eukaryota > Metazoa > Chordata > Chondrichthyes > Rajiformes > Rajidae > Leucoraja > Leucoraja erinaceus. Next base: position 183,902 of record NC_073424.1, read on the forward strand.
AGGACCCGTTAATTCCTACTCTTTGCTTCCTGTCTGCCAACCAGTTCTCTATCCATGTCAATACCCTACCCCCAATACCATGTGCTATCATTTTGCACAGTAATCTCTTGTGTGGGACTTTGTCAAAGGCTTTTTGAAAATCCAGATGCACCACATCCACTGGCTCTCCCTTATCCATTCTACTTGTGACATCCTCAAAAAATTCCAGAAGATTAGTCAAGCATGATTTCTCCTTCATAATACATAATAGCTCTTAGGGCTAAAGGAATCAAGGGATATGGAGAAAAGCAGGAACAGGGGTACTGATTTTAAATGATCAGCCATGGTCATATTAAATTGCGGTGCTGGCTCGAAGGGCTGAATGGCCTACTATTTTTCTATGTTTCTATGATCTAGAGAAGGTAGAAAGATATAAAAAGCTGGAGTAACTCAACAGGTCAGACAGCATCTCTAGAGAAAATAGGTGACGTTTCTAGTCTCGAGTCTCCAGAGATGCTGTCTGACCTGCTGAGTTACTCCAGCTTTTTGTGTCTATCTTTGGTTTGAAACCAACATCTGGAGTTCCTTCCTACACCAGAGAAAGTAGATTGTGTGCAGATGTTTGAGGGTAAATCCACATCTGGCATGCGGGTGTCTTTTAAGGACCAGTTAATGAGAGATCAGGATAGCATTCTCCCTGTGAGGGAAGCAACAGATGCCTGCGGGGGAAATCCACATCTGAGAGGTGGGAGTCTTTTAAGAGCCAGTTAACGAGAGTCAGAATCAGCACATTCCTACAAGGACGACAAATAACGATGGCAATGTTTGAGAGCCTGGATGACCTGAGATATGGTACGCTTAGTCTACTTCCCCACAGCCATCAGGCTATTAAACTCGGCTCGGACAAAACTCTGAACATTAATAGCCCATTATCTGTTATTTGTACTTTATCAGTTTATTTATTCATGTGTGTATATATTTATATAATGGTATATGGACACACTGATCTGTTTTGTAGTCATGCCTACTATGTTGGCATGACTACAAAAAGTTGATCGTCCATCGAGAGCCTGCTGACATACTGCATTACAGCATGGTATGGCAGCTGCACCATGGCAGACAGGGAGAGGCTTCAGAGGGTAACTAGGACAGCGCAGAAGATCATTGGTTGCCCTCTCCCCTCCCTGATGGATATCTACACCTCCCGCTGCCTTAGCAGGGCAAAGAATATCATCAAAGACAGCTCCCATCCTGCGTTTGGACTGTTCGACCTGCTGCCCTCTGGAAGGCGCTATAGGTGCATCAAATCCAGGACAAATAGACTCAGAAATAGTTGCTTTCCGAAAATTATAACTACTCTTAATTCAAATTCACACATGCACTGACTTCACAGCCCAACACCCGGACTTCCATCTGTATATATGTATATAGCACCGCAGAATTGTGCACCTATCCCCCCCCCCCTTCTCCCTTCTGTTTTTTATGTTTCTGTTTCTTGTTTTTTGTACTAAATTATATGTATGCACTGAGTACGAGCAGCTTTCAATTTCACTGTACATGTATAGTGACAATAAATGGCATATCTATCTATCTATGTTCTGTTGTGCTGAAGCAAAGCAAGAATTTCATTGTCCTATCAGGGACACAAGTTTGGCCAAAACCAGCACCGGTGAATCTGTGGAATTCATCGCCACAAAAGGCTGTGGAGGCCGTCAATGGATATTTTTAAGGCAGAGATGGATAGATTTGTGATTATAGTACAGGTGTCAGGGATTATGGGAAGAAGGCAGGAGAATGGAGTTAGGAGGGAGAGATAGATCAGCCATAGATTCAGTCATAGAGTGACACAGGCCCTTCGGCCCAATTTGCCCATACCGGCCAACATGTCCCAGCTACACTTGTCCACCTTGGTTAATATCCCTCCAAAGCTGCTCTATCCATGTACCTATCCAACTCTTTCTTAAATGCTGGGATAGTCCTTGCCTCAACTACCTCCTCTAGCAGCTTATTCCATACACCCACCACCCTTTGCGTGTAAATGTTACCCCTCAGATTCCTATTAAATCTTTTCCCCTTCACTTTAAACCTATATTCTTCGGTCCTTAATTCACCTACTCTGGGCAAAAGATTCTGTGCATCTACCCGATCTACAGTACGCTCCATAATGTTTGGGACAAAGACCCATCATTTATTTATTTGCCTCTGTACTCCACAATTTGAAATTTGTAATAGGAAAAATCACATGTCGTTAAAGTGCACATTGTTAGGTTTTATCAAAGGGCATGTTTATACATTTTGGTTTCACCATGTAGAAATTACAGCTGTGTTTATACATTGTCCCCCCCCATTTCAGGGCACCATAATGTTTGGGACACATGGCTTCACAGGTGTTTGTAATTGCTCAGGTGTGTTTAACTGCCTACTTCATGCAGGTATGAGAGAGCTCTCAGCTCCTAGTCTTTCCTCCAGTCTTTCAATCACCTTTGGAAACTTTTATTGCTGTTTATCAACATGAGGACCAAAGTTGTGCCAATGAAAGTCAAAGACTGAGAAACACGAATAGAACTGTTAGAGACATCAGCCAAACCTTAGGCTTACCAAAATCAACTGTTTGGAACATCATTAAGAAGAAAGAGAGCACTGGTGAGCTTACTAATCGCAAGGGGACCGGCAGGCCAAGGAAGACCTCCACAGCTGATGACAGAAGAATTCTCTCTATAATAAAGAAAAATCCCCAAACACCTGTCCGACAGATCAGAAATACTCTTCAGGAGACAGGTGGATTTGTCAATGACCACTGTCCGCAGAAGTCTTCATGAACAGAAATACAGAGGCAAGATGCAAACCACTGGTCAGCTGCAAAAATAGGATGGCCAGGTTACAGTTTGCCAAGAAGTACTTAAAGAGCAACCACAGTTCTGGAAAAAGGTCTTGTAGACAGATGAGATGAAGATTAACTTGTATCAGAGTGATGACAAGAGCAAAGTATGGAGGAGAGAAGGAACTGCCCAAGATCCAAAGCATACCACCTCATCTGTGAAACACGGTGGTGGGGGTGTTATGGCCTGGGCATGTATGGCTGCTGAAGGTACTGGCTCACTTATCTTCATTGATGATACAACTGTTGATGGTAGTAGCATGATGAATTCTGAAGTGTATAGACACATCCTATCTGCTCAAGTTCAAATAAATGCCTCAAAACAAATGCCGGTGGTCCATTCTACAGCAAGACAATGGTCCCAAACATACTGCTAAGCAACAAAGGAGTTTTTCAAAGTTAAAAGATGGTCAATTCTTGAGTGGCCAAGTCAATCACCCGATCTGAACCCAATTGAGCATGGCTTTTATATGCTGAAGAGAAAACTGAAGGGGACTTCTCTGGAGATGTTCTGCCAGGCCTGTATTGCAGCAATCTATAGCTTCTGCTTGTCTTGGATGCTAGTCCCCTTCAGTTTTCTCTTCAGCATATAAAATTGGGTTCAGATCGGGTGATTGACTTGTCCATGAATCGCAGACCTCAAGCAATCATTGCATGCAAAGAATATGCAACAAAATACTAAACATGACTACTTTCATTTACTTTACTTTGCTGTGTCCCAAACATTATGGTGCCCCGAGATGGGGGGGACTATGTATAAACACTGCTGTAATTTCTACATGGTGAAACCAAAATGTATAAAAATGGCCTTTATTAAAATCTGACAATGTGCACTTTAACCACGTGATTTTTTCTATTACAAATTTCAAATTGTGGAGTACAGAGGCAAATAAATAAATGATGGGTCTTTTTCCCCAAACATTATGGAGGGCACTGTATTCCTCTCATGATGGAATGGTGGAGTGGACTTGATGGGTCGAATGACCTTACTCTGTTCCCATCACTAATGAACTTCTCCATTTCCATTTCAGAGAAAAGGCTAATAATCAACCGCTTACCGTCCATACTGGTGTCAAGCATCATTGCCCCATTGACCTCGATTCCGTAACTATAATGTTACTTTTGTAATTTTGTTCATGAACCAACAGGAAGTTTAACCGCCAACGGAAAATGTTGTCACCTCGTGCAACGTGCAACTTCAGTAGGTTGCAAGGGTCTGCCACCACCTTTGTTTTGTTTTGGTTTAGTTTAGTTCATTGTCAAGTGTAAAGAGGTACAGTGAAAAGCTTTTGTCGCCTGCTATCCAGTCAGCGGAAAGACAATACATGATTACAATCGAGCCATTTACAGTGTAGAGATACATGTTAAGGGAATAACGCTTAATGCAAGGATAAACCAGCAAAGTCCAATCAAGGATAGTCTGAAGATCACCATTGAGATAGATAGTAGCTCAGCTCTCTGGTTGTTGGTAGGATGATTCAGTTGCCTGATAATAGCTGGGAAGAAACTGTCACTGAATCTGGAGGGGTGCGTTTTCACACTTCTACACCTTCTGCCTGGTGGGAGAGGGGATTAGAGGGAGTGGCCAGGGTGCAACTGTTCCTTGATTATTCCTAGACTATTATCTAAATGGTGGCCGATTAGGAAAAGGGGAGATGCAACGAGACCTGGGTGTCATGGTACACCAGTCATTGAAAGTAGGCAAAGTGTTCAAGAAGGAACTGCAGATGTATGAGGGCAGGGGGGAAGAAGAAGTGTTTCGGCCCGAAACGTTGTCTATTTCCTTCGCTCCATACATGCTGCTGCACCCGCTGAGTTTCTCCAGCTTTTTTCTGTACCTCCCATTGAAAGTAGGCATGCAGGTGCAGTGAAAAAAAGCGAATGGTATGTTAGCATTCATAGCAAAAGGATTTGAATATAGGAGCAGGGACGTTCCACTGCAGTTGTACAGGGTATTGGCGAGACCACACCTGGAGTATTGTGTACAGTTTTGGTCTCCTAATCTGAGGAAAGACATTCTTGCCATAGAGGGAGTACAGAGAAGGTTCACCAGACTGATTCCTGGGATGTCAGGACTTTCATATGAAGAAAGACTGGATAGACACGGCTTGTACTGGCTAGAATTTAGAAGATTGAGGGGGGATCTTATAGAAACTTACAAAATTCTTAAGGGGTTGGACAGGCTAGATGCAGGAAGATTGTTCCCGATGTTGGGGAAGTCCAGAACAAAGGGTCATAGTTTGAGGATAAGGGGGAAATCTTTTAGAAACGAGATGAGAAAAACATTTTTCACAGAGAGTGGTGAGCCTCTGGAACTCTCTGCCACATAAGGTAGTTGAGGCCAGTTCATTGGCTATATTTAAGAGGGAGTTAGATGTGGCCCTTGTGGCAAAAGGGATCAGGGGGTATGGAGAGAAGGCAGGTACAGGATACTGAGTTGGATGATCAGCCATGATCATATTGAATGGCGGTGCAGGCTCGAAGGGCCGAATGGCCTACTCCTGCACCTATTTTCCATGTTTCTATTATGCTGCTGGCCGAAGATCATAAGGTCATAAGTGAAAAATGATAGGAGCAGAATTAGACCGGCCCGTCAAGACCACTCCGCCATTCAAATATTGCTGATCTATCTCTCCCTCTTAACCCCAATCGCCTACCATCTACCCATAACCTCCGACACTCGTACAAATCAAGAATCTATCGATCTCTGCTTTAAAAATACCCATTGACTTGGCCTCTGCAGCATTCTGTGGCAAAGAATTTCACAGATTCACCACCCACTGACTGAAGAAATTCTTCCTCATCTCCTTCTTGAAAGAATGTCCTTTACTTCTGAAGCTTTGACCCCTAGTTCCTGACTCTCCCACTAGTGGAAACATCCTCTCCACGTCCACTCTATGTTAGTCACAAATCGCTGCAATCTCTTGCAGTCTGACCACTTCTCTTTAGTTTTTATAACATTAAACTTTGAGGTTTTTACAAATAAAACCTCAACACAAACTCTGAGAAGAAAATCCTGCATAATCACTCAAGTGAACTGTTATGAGGCTTACAAATCGTTCAATACCTATTTAGTATCGTTCCGCTCTTGTCTTGAATCCAGTAAACTTGAAAGGTGTTCTACATTCACTCTTAAAGAAGCAGATTCCCTAAATGACAATAAAGGTTCAGGCGTGCAGGTACAGCAGGCAGTGAAGAAAGCGAATGGCAGGCATGTTGGCCTTCATAACAAGAGGAGTTGAGCATAGGAGCAAAGAGGTCCTTCTGCAGTTGTACAGGTCCCTAGTGAGACCACACCTGGAGTATTGTGTGCAGTTTTGGTATCCAAATTTGAGGAAGGACATTCTTGCTATTGAGGGAGTGCATCATAGGTTCACAAGGTTAATTCTCGGCATGACGGGACTGTCATATGCTGAGAGAATGGAGCGGCTGGGCTTGGACACTCTGGAGTTTAGAAGGATGAGAGGGTATCTCATTGAAACATATAAGATGGTTAAGGGTTTGGACACGCTAGAGGCAGGAAATATGTTCCCGATGTTGGGGGTGGTGAGGTGTTGGTCCTAGTGAGACCACAATACTCCAGGTGTGGTCTCACTAGGGCTCTGTACAACTGCAGAACATGCCTTAAGTTACTCTTCAACCAAGAGCCCGCCCTTCTTGATAAAGTAGCAGTCTGGAAACACTTTTCTTTGCTCATTTTGGGCAAACCCTGTTTTACATTGTTCCAGTCTGAAAAACAACAATTCCAGTCCTTAGCCCGTATGTTTATTATCTTGGTTCAACTAGTTTCCCATGCCTGTTTTGTTGATCCATATTTTATGTAACATTTTTCACATGCTTTCTGAAAATCCATCACAAAAGAAACGGAACGGTGGCGCAGCGGTAGAGCTACTGCCTTACAGCGCCAGGCCCCCGGGTTCGATCCTGACTACGGGTGCTGTCTGTACAGAATTAGTACGTTCTCCCCGTGACCTGTGTGGGTTTTCACCGAGATCTGCGGTTTCCTCCCACACTTCAAAGATGTACAGGTTTGTAGGTTAATTGGCCCTGGTGTGTGTAGTGTAGTGTTTATGTGCGGGATCGCTGGTCGGTGCGGTCTCGGGGGACCGAAGGGCCTGTTTCACGCTGTATCTCTGAACTGAATTAAACTTCAATTTGGTTAATCAAATAGGATCTGCCCATGATTTTATAGATCCATGGTCAACTGGGTCAACTCAAAGTGCCTGTTAAATTTTTCCAAATGTTTGTAATTTTTCACCCTGATTATTATTTCGATACCATTACCTACATACTGCTGTTAATGGTCTTTGCATCCGTTCTTCCTACAGAAAGGAAAATGCGACTCTCTCTGGCACCTTTCGGTCCATCCAGGACACTCACCATCAACAACACCACAGTCACATCTGTGGAGCCCTTTAAATTCCTGGGAACCATCATCTCCAAGGATATTAAATGGGGGGCCACCATCGACTCCACAGTCAAAAAAGCACAACAGAGGATGTACTTCCTGCGGCAGCTGAGGAAGCACAATCTGCCACAGGCAATGATGGCCCAATTCTACACTGCCATCGTAGAGTCTGTTCTCACCTTCTCCATCGTGGTCTGGTTTGGCTCAGCCACCAAGCACGACACCTGGAGGCTGCAGCGAATCGTCCGATCAGCAGAGAAGATTATTGGCTGCAACCTTCCCTCCGTTGATGAACTGTACACTGCAAGGGCCAGGAAGCGAGCGGGCAAGATCATCTCTAACCCCTCTCACCCTGGCCACAAACTCTTTGAATCACTTCCCTCTGGAAGGCGACTCCGGACTGTCAAAGCTGCCACAGCCAGACATAAAAAACAGTTTTTATCCACGAGTAGTTGCTCTACTCAACAGCCAAAAATCTGTAGCCTCCCTTTGATCTGGTATTTTGTTGGTTCACCTGTTTAATCGATATTGTTTTATTATTAATGTTTAATGATTTATGTGTCATTCCTAACTGTCACTGTATGTCATATTGTCACTTGCGGGCGGAGCACCACGGAAAATTCCTTGTATGTGAATACTTGGCTAATAAACTTATTCATTCATGCAGATTATTGATTATACAAAGGAGGACCAGCTGCCATTTTGCTCCTCAGACCCTTATTTGGTTCATGGGTAGTCTGCTCCTCAACAAACCCATTAAGAACTCAACATCCTTTCATTTCCATTACGCAGCAAGTATCCCAAATGTCAGCCTCTTAAAAGAAATGACTGTGGTCATTTGATGGGGAACGTATTCGCAATAAGCTTTGAACCAAATCAGTTGGCACAGTGGTAGAGTTGCTGCCTTACAGCGCCAGGGACCCAGGTTTGATCCTGACCACAGGTGTTGCTTGTACAGAACTTGTATGTTCTCCCAGTGACCGCGTGGGTTTTCTCTGGCGCTCTGGTTTCCTCCCACACTCCCTCAGGTTTGTAGGTTAATTGACTTGTAAGTAAAATTGCCCCTTGTATGTCGGGTAGTGTTAAGTGTACGGGGTGATCGCTGGCTGGCGCAGACTCGGCGGGCCGAAGGGCCAGTTCCCATGCTGTATCTCCAAAGTCTAAATTTGGTCTGGCTTCTTTCCGTGACCCATGGTCATGCCGCTTAGGATTTACATGCACAAATTCCCAGATTTACCTCTCTGGGGATTTAGATCATTTAGTCAGAGAGTTTAACTTTTTAGTTTATAAACATAGCTGCCCAACGGGTCCGCTCCGACCAGCATCAACACCACCCAATGCACACTGGGGCCAATCTTACATTTACACCAAGGCAATTAACCTACAAACCTGTACATCTTTGGAGTGTGGGAGGAAACTGGATGCTCCTCAGCTTCTTCCCACAGGCTATAAGACTGCTAAATGGACTTTGCCCCTGCCAAGTATCGCGCACAAACCCCCACACTGCAGCAGAGCCACTGTTGTGCCGCTGCCGGTCGGAACGCCTGTTGAATGTTTAGTAGAGTGTTAAATTTGTTCATGATACATGTATTTTTTTATTTCTATTTATTTTTCATGCACACTGAATGGACACTGGTTGAGCAACGTTTTTTTGTTTCCTCTGGGTATGCGAATACTCAGGAAATGACAATAAAGATATACAATACAATACAATACAATACTGAAGATCTCGGAATAAACCCACGCAGGTCATGGGGAGAACGTACAAACAGCACCCGTAGTCGGGATCGAACCCTGGTCTCCGCCGCTGTAAGGCAGCAACTCTACCGCTACGCCACCGCGCCGTCCATATATATATTATCGAACTATATCATTGTGGAGCTATATATACAGCACAGAAATGGGCCCTGTGGCCCACTTTGTCTAAGCCGACCAAGTTGGCATTCTGGGCTAGTCCCATTTGTCTGCATTTGGCCCATAGCCCTCAGAATCCTTCCGATCCAGAGAATAATCCAGTCCAAGGACATTCTTTCCCCACACATCTAGGTCAAACACGGCCAGAATGAAAATTGGGAACGGCATCACATGCCATGAACTGACCAACCAACAAAAGTAAACACGTCTCGAAACAATTTACATTCTGCGTGTTTCTGCTGTTGGATTTTCTTTCTCGCAGACCGAGCCCCTCTCTTCCTCTGCCTTTTATCTCCATTTTATAAAAAAGGACTTTGTTATTTAAATATGGAACTTTCATGTGCCCCAACGCTCCAGTTGAAAAGTTCCCCTTTTACAAAGTGGAAAGCATTCCCAATACATGCGTTTTTTTTCATTTTCTCCTTCTGCCATGCAATTATTCTGCCATAAATCTAAATATTTTGTGAATAATAGGGCTATTATGACAGACAGCATGAAAAAAAAACCCACTCGAATATTCTCTTTGCGTAGCGTCCACAAAAAATCGGTTGTTTAAAAGCTGCAGCACACTTCCTCACTTGTCTTATCGTGATCACGGAATGGCAGGACAGTTTCTAATCAAATGAATTATGCATCGCAGTATAAAAGGAATGGTTATGATTGCACCACATCCAGTCTTAAAAATAAATGTGAAATAATTAAGTTTCCCGGATTTTTCAAATTCCGCTCGCTACTAATTGCAATCACTGTCACCACATTGTCCTGGTGTTAAGACTTCTATTTCCAGAACAGCTACTCCATTGATGTATGATGAAGGGCTAGAGAAAGAATCATGGGCCCATCGTGTGGTTTCAAGTCGATCCAAAGAGCTGTTTATAATGTCATAAATAATATGAGCAGAATCAAGTCCACTCCGCCATTCAATCATGGCTGATCTATCTCTCCCTCCTAACCCCATTCTCCTGCCTTCTCCCAATAACCCCTGACACCCGTACTAATCAAGAATCTATCCATCTCTGCCTTAAAAATATCAATTGACGTGGCCTCCACAGCCGTCTGTGGCAATACATTCCACATATTTACCACTCTGACTAAAGGAATACCTACTCCTTCCTAAAGATACGTCCTTTAATTCTGAGGCTATGACCTCTGACTCACCTACTAGTGGAAACATCTTCTCCACATCCACACTATCCAGGGCCTTTCACTATTCGGTAAGTTTCAATGTCCCCCCTCATCCTAAACTCCTGTGAGTAAAGGTCCAGTGTCGTCAAACGCTCATCATATGTTAACCCACTCAATCCTGGGATCATTCCTGTAAACCTCCTCTCCAGACCCAGCACATCCTTCTTCAGATGTGGTGCCCAAAATTGCTCGCGATAGTTTCAATGCGGCTTAGGTGGCGCAATGGGCTAAGTGTTCGGCTGGCGACCGGAAGGTAGCCGGTTCGAATCCCGCTTGGAGTGCATACTGTCGTTGTGTCCTTGGGGCAAGACACTTCACCCACCTTTGCCTGTGTGTAAATGTAATGTAATTATCTGAAGCACTTTGGGGTCAATGCAAGTTGACTAAAAATGTGCTATATAAATAAGATTATTATATTATATTATTATTTACCAGCACCGTTTAGAGCCTCAGCATTGTTTGACCATCATCTCTCACCACACTGGATTCCACCTATCACCTATCACCTACCATCCCCCATCTCTCTCTGACCGCTTTGTAATGAAATAAAAAGGCACAACAGAGCAGTACTTCCTGCGGCAGCTGAGGAAGCACAATCTGCCACAGGCAATGATGGTCCAATTCTACACGGCCATCGTAGAGCCTGTTCTCACCTTCTCCATCATGGTCTGGTTTGGCTCAGCCACCAAGCACGACACCTGGAGGCTGCAGCGAATCGTCCGATCAGCAGAGAAGGTTATTGGCTGCAACCTTCCCTCAATTGATGAACTGTACACTGCAAGGGCCAGGAAGCGAGCGGGCAAGATCATCTCTGACCCCTCTCACCCTATCCACAAACTCTTTGAATCACTTCCCTCTGGAAGGCGGCTCCGGACTGTCAAAGCTGCCACAGCCAGACATAAAAATAGCTATTTTTCCCACGAGTAGTAGCTCTAATCTACTCAATAACCAAAAATCTGCCACAGGCAATGATGGTCCAATTCTACACTGCCATCGTAGAGCCTGTTCTCACCTTCTCCATCATGGTCTGGTTTGGCTCAGCCACCAGCACGACACCTGGAGGCTGCAGAGCCAAAAGTCTGTAGCCTCCTTTTGCTCTGGTATTTTATTTAATAATAATATAATAATAATAATAATAACTTTATTTATAAAACGTCAGTTACCACAAAGTGCTGTACATGGGAAGTCAACAAAAAGTTATTACAAACTACTAAAACCATTAAGACGACAGGACTATAAAAACAGTAAAAATTAAAAGACATTAAAAGCACTAAAACAGGAACAAAGTCTCAGCCAGTGTCGAAAGCCAGTGAATAAAAGTGAGTTTTTAGGGAGGATTTAAAGATGGACAGTGAGGGGGCCTGTCTGATCTGCAGCGGCAAGGTGTTCCAGAGTGCCGGGGCAGCAACAGAAAAGGCTCTATCCCCTCTGAGCTTCCGCTTAGACCTTGGTACCTCAAGGAGCAGCTGATCCGCTGACCTGAGGCACCGGGCAGGAGCATATAGGTGGAGCAGCTCAGAGAGGTAAGGCGGGGCGAGGCCATTCAATGATTTAAAAACAAATAAAAGAATTTTAAAATGAACTCAAAAGTGCACTGGGAGCTAGTGAAGGGAGGCCAAAATTGGCGTAATGTGCTTCCTCTTTCGAGTTCCGGTTAAAAGGCGAGGGGCAGCATTTTGGACCAACTGGAGATGAGCCAACGAAGCTCGTGAGACTCCAGACTAGAGTGCGTTACAGTAATCCAGCCGAGATGAAATAAAGGCATGGATTACTGTTTCAAAATGCTGCCGCTTGAGAATGGGCTTCACCTTTGCCAGCTTCCTTAGGTGAAAGAAGCTGGACTTAGCCACTGCGCCTATTTGTTTATCTAATTTAAAATCACCGTCCATCATAAAACCCAGGTTTAAAACTGTTGGCTTTACGAACACTGCCAGTGGACCCAAGTCAACAGAGGGAGGTTCACGGCAGCCATTAGGTCCGAACAAAATCACTTCTGTCTTTTTTTCGTTAAGTCCCAGAAAGTTTAAGGCCATCCAGGACTTAATGTCCTCAAGACAAGACAGAAGTGATTTTAGGGAATAATTATCTTCTTTCCTGAGTGGCATGTACAACTGGCTATCATCCGCATGTTTCATGTTTAATTCACATGTTTAATCGATATTGTTTTATTATTAATATTTAATGTTTTATGTGTCATTCTTAATTGCCTACTGTATGTCATGTTGTCATTTGCGAGTGGAGCACCAAGGCAAATTCCTTGTATGTGAACATACTTGGCCAATAAACGTATTCATTCATTCATATCTTTCCTCTACCCTCTCAGTCCTGACACAAGTCCTGACACAAGGTCCCAGCCTGAAACGTTGGCCATTTATTTGCCTCCAGCGATGCTGCCTGATCTGTACTTCCAGGCATTTTGTTTTTTTGTGTACATGGATTTACAGTGTTCAGATTCAAAGCGTTCAATGGTGAGAGAGAAGCTCATTACGTGATGGCTTTAGCACAGCTCGACTCAACTACACATTCAACCTGGGAACGGCAGCTTGGCCATTAAAACATTGACATTCAATATATGAAGACCTGAACAGCAAGCACTGCACCAAAGATTATTACAACAACACATGAGAGAGAGTTAAGAACCAACCTCTCTTTTGCCTTTTCGTAAACAGGAACCATGTTCACTTTCTGTTACGTTCCATTCTATCTGTAAAACAAATACATTCATGCCACAGAATGAATTTAATTGCATGTAAAATCCAGTTCCAGAGTACCTGAAAGTCATTATTTAATCTTTGTTTAATAACCTGCATTGGTACTCGTGCCAGGGATTTTGCCCAATGTCCAAACATTCTTAATGTCAAATCATGTGATCATCTGAAAACAATCCCACAACGTATAAATCCCACAATATATAAATCTTATAGAGGTGTACAAAATCATGAGAGGAATAGATCGGGTAGATGCGCAGAGTCTCTTGCCCAGAGTAGGGGAATCGAGGACCAGAGGACATAGGTTCAAGGTGAAGGGGAAAAAATTTAATAGGAATCAGAGGGGTAACTTCTTCACGCAAAGGGTGGTGGGTGTATGGAACGAGCTGCCAGAGGAGGTAGTTGAGGCTGGGACTATCCCATCGTTTAAGAAACAGTTAGACAGGTACATGGATAGGACAGGTTTGGAGGGTTATGGACCAAGCGCAGGCAAGTGGGACTAGTGTAGCTGGGACATTGTTGGCCGGTGTGGGCAAGTTAGAAACATAGAAAATAGGTGCAGGAGTAGGCCCTTCGAGCCTGCACTGCCATTCAATATGATCATGGCTGATCATCCAACTCAGTATCCTGTACCTGCCTTCTCTCCATACCCCCTGGTCCCTCTAGCCACAAGGGCCACATCTAACGCCCTCTTAAATATAGCCAATGAACTGACCTCAACTACCTTCTGTGGCAGAGAGTTCCAGAGATTCACCACTCTCTGTGTGAAAAATGTTTTTCTCATCTTGGTCCTAAAGGATTTCCCCTTTATCCTTAAACTGTGACCCCTTGTTCTGAACTTCCCCAACATCGGGAACAATCTTCCTGCATCTAGCCTGTCCAATCCCTTAAGAATTTTGTAATATTGGGCTGAGTTGGGCTGAAGGGCTTGTTTCTACACTGTCTCACTCTATGACTGAACACGACATATATTTAGAGAGGAGTCACAGAATCCTAGGCGGTAATTAGGACAAATGAATGGAAGATATGCAGAGCCGGAGAGCAGGAGGATTCACAGAGGGGGGGGAGCGGCGGGAGAGAATGTTGCAGCACTCTGGTCGGAGAGAGGAGGAGAACATCTTCAAAGTAGACATACCTTGAGGAGATTTCGCAGTGGAGCGGAAAATAAGTTCTCCTCGTCTCTCTGACGAGACTTCTGCAGAACTCTATCTTGCTGCACTACACTAGCCAAGGGTGGTGATGGAGGCAGATACAATAGTGATATTACAGAAGCTTATGGATAGGCACTGCTGTAGACTCCAGATAGAGTCTCCAAGGTCAGATAAGAGAGTTGGTCCTGGCATTGTGTTCAACACAAAGTGGCTCAAAGTGCCTGTTCTTGAGCTGTGCCTTTCTGTTCCATGTTCCTAAAGTGGGCATTTAATCACTGTGACTGAGAACGACCAAACAGGAAAACACACACAAAGATACAGCCTGCCTCAAGAATATTTTGGCATATACTAGCATGAGAGTGGAATATATTTAAAAGGATCTGAACGCCACATTGAATTCTTAATTTATAAATTGCAGGCCCCCCATTACCTCCTCCGCAGAAATAACCACAGCATGCGAATATTGAAAGGCTTGGATCAAGTGGATGTGGAGAGGATGTTTCCACTCGTGGAAGTGTTTAGGACCATAGAAAATAGGTGCAGGAGGAGGTCATTACTTTATCAACTCTGATCAAGTTCTAAACTGCGGTGTAGGAATAGACAATAGACAATAGGTGCAGGAGTAGGCCATTTGGCCCTTCGAGCCAGCACCTCCATTCATTGTGATCATGGCTGATCGTCCCCTATCAATAACCCGTACCTGCCTTCTCCCCATTAAACTCACATCGTGGGACAGGCCCTTAAGGCAGCAACTCTACCGCTGGGCCACCATGCTGCCCAAAGAGGTCTTTCTTTATAATAGCTGCTTTTTGTTGGCTCCTTTCCCGAGGCAACATGGTGTAATGTGAAATTACCCTGGCGAGATTTGAACTCGCGAGTGGCCCCTGGTTTACAAGACCAGTGCTCTAACCCCTGAACTATGGAGCCAGAGGGCACAGCCACAGAATTAAAGGACGTTCATTTAGGAAGATGAGGAGGAATCTCTTTAGTCAGAGGGTGTGAATCTGTGGAATTCGTTGCCACAGACGGCTGTGGAGGTCGTCAGTGGATATTTTTAAGACAGAGATAGAAAGATTCTTGATTAGTACCAGTGTCAGGAGTTATGGGGAGAAGGCAGGAGAATATTGTTGAGAGGGAAAGATAGATCAGCCATGATTGAATGGCGGAGTAGAATTGTTGGGGGTGAATGGTCTAATTCTGCTCCTAACCCTATCCCTTATGGACATAAACATTTGAATTAGATTCCAGAGAATTCTCAGGCAACTTTACTGTTTAGAGAGGCAGTACTGAAAAGGGTCTCGACCCAAAACGTCGCCCATTCCTTCTCTCCAGAGATGCTGCCTCACTCGCTGAGTTACTCCAGCATTTTGTGTCTACTTCGATTTAAACCAGTATCTGAAGTTCTTCCTTACACGGAAACAGGCCCAATGAGTCCACGCTGACCATTAATCACCCTTTCACAATAGTTCTATGTTATTCCACTTTCGCAACCTCTCCCTACACACTAGGGGCAATTTACAGAGGGTCAATTAACCTATAAACCCGCACGTCTTTGGACCGTGGGAGGAAACCGGAGCACCCGGAGGAAACCCACGTGATCACAGGGAGAACATGCAAACTCCGCACAGACAACACTGAAAATCAGGATTGAACCCGGATCACTTGCCCTGTGAGAGCGGCTCTACCAGCTGCGCCACTGCGCTGCCCCACGTGACTGGAGTCAATAGGGCGGCACGGTGGCACAGCGGTAGAATTGCAGCCTTACAGCTTCAGAGACCCGTGTTCAAACCTGACTACGGGTGCTGTCTGCATGGAGTTTGTATGTTCTCCCCGTGACCTGCGTGGTTTTCTCCGATTTCCTCCAACACTCCAAAGACGTACAGGTTTGTAAGTTAGTTGGTGTAAGTGTAAATTGTCCCTAGTGTGTGTAGGAAATATTGTAAGTATACGGGGATTGCTGGTCAGCACGGACTTGGCGGGCTGAATGGCCTGTTTCTGCACTGTTTTACTCTAAACTAAATTATGAAGTCATAACTACAGTATGTAAGGATTTTTTAAACTATGCAGAAAAATGCGTAACATTTGATGAAATTACCATGAATGGATCCCAGTCAACAGAAGTCAGGTTGAGGACATAGACCGCGTCATTGGCTCCCACGTAAAAGCGGTTACGTGCTTCGTCTACCAAAAAGCTGGTAAAGGTTCTCCCACCCTTGAAAAAGCTCCTCATTGATGTCAGCTGCTCGAGCTCTGAAATCAAAAGAAACACATGAACATTAATGTTTAAAATATAAAATCTTCACAGCATCGCAGAGTTATACACAAGGCTTCACACCTTCAGGTTTAAATAAACCTCACACGGTCTGTATGATGTTTGCACATTCTCCCTGTGACCTGCGTGGGTTTTCTCCAGGAGCTCCGGTTTTCCTCCCACACTCCAAAGTAAGTAAAGGGCCTGCCCCCCAAGAGCATGCGCTGCATGCGGCAAGCGCGACATAACGTGGTCGCTTGAGCCGTACGGCCTCGCGGGGCTGGTCCCACTTCGATCGCCGGAGCCGTGTGGAGTTGTGTGGAGCTGGTCCCGACATCGCGCGGGGCTCCGAAAAACTGACTGTCCAAAAATTCCGCGTGGCAACAGTCTGCCGGCCCCAAGCCGCATTGAGGCCACACGCACCGCCTCGACGGGCAGCGTCTCGACGCCGTACACAGCGTCTTGACGGCATACGCCTAGCGCAAACTTCCCGCGGACTTCGCTCGAACTTCACGTCAACGCGTACGGGATCACTCGACCTCCGCACGGCCCCGCTTCTGGTTTGGTTGCGCTTGCCCCATGCAGTCACATGCTCGTGGGACAGGCCCTTAAGTAAGTTTATTGACCAAGTATTCACACACAAGAAATTTGCCTTGGTGCTCCGCCCACAAGTAACAACATGACATGCAGTGACAGTTACGAATGACTCAGAAAACACTAAACATTAATAATAATAAAACATTAATGGTAACATTAAAGGCGTACAGATTTGTAGACTAATTGGCTTCTGTAAAATTTTTCCTGGTATGTGTAGGGCAGTGTAAATGTGCAGGGATCACTGGCAGGTGTGGACTTGGTGGGCCGAAGGGCCTGTTGCCAGGCGGTATCTCTAATCTAAACTATACTAAACACACACACACACACACACACACACACACACGTGTAAGAAGGAACTGGAGATGCAGGTTTAAACCAAGGATAGACACAAAATGCTGGAGAAGGGTCTCTACCCGAAACATCACCCATTCCTTCTATACAGAGAAGCTGCCTGACCCGCTTAAACAAACACACACACACACACATGAAAAACAAATCAATTAAAAATTGTGCCATAATAATAATAGTACAGAGCTTATTTTCAGTGTTTAATAGCCTGATGGCTGTAGGGAAGAAGCTGTTCCTGAACCTGGACGTTACAGTTTTCAGGCTCCTGTACCTTCTTCCCGATGGCAGGGTGAAATGAGAGCGTGGAAGGGTGGTGTGGGTCTCTGACGATGCTGGCTGCCTTTTTTGAGGCAGCGACTTCCAGCCAATAGACTGCCAGATCAGAAGTGGTTCGGTGAATGAAAGCGTTTAACTCGGTTTCTCTTGCCTCAATGATGCCTTTCTATTTCAGAACTTTCTATTTTTAGGTTCAGGGATTATTATCAAGAACTGTCATGAGCATTGCATACAATTTTCTGAACGCATTAGCTCAAGTATGTAAGTTGGTCTGGTTTCAAGTCCCTGAAAATTGCAATCAAATAAGAAAATTGAGCTTGGTGTCCAATGTAAAGAACTCCCTGAAAGTAGCAAGACTGGTGGATATAGACAATAGACAATAGGTGCAGGAGTGGGCCACTTGGCCCTTCGAGCCAGCACCGCCATTCAATGTGATCATGGCTGGTCATCCCCAATCAGTCCCCCGTTCCTGCCTTGTCCCTGGGAATTAACCTTGTTATAGATGGATAGAATGATAAAGACGGCATATGCTTGCCTGGAGCATGGAGTACAAGGCTCAGGAAGTATCATGCAGCTTTGTAGAGCTTTGGTTAGGCTGCATATGGAGTATTACGTGCAGTTCTGGTCGCCTCATTACAAGAAGGATGTGGAGGGGTTGTAAACGGTGCAGAAAAGGTTTACCAGAATGGTGACTGGATTAGTAGATATGAACTATAATGTCTGAAGAGGGGCTTCAACCCAAAATGTCACCTATTCCTTTTCCGCCAGAGATTTTGTCTGACCTGCTGTGTTACTCCAGTATTTTGTGTCTATCTGAGACCTCCGTACTAATCAAGAATCTATCATTCTCCGACTTAAAAATATCCATTGACTTGGCCTCCACAGCCTTCTGTGGCAAAGAATTCCACAGATTCTGACTAAAGAAATTCCCCCTCGTCTCCTTCCACAATGAACGTCCTTCAACTCCGAGGCTGTGTCCTCTGGTCCTAGACTCTCCCACTGGTGGAAACATCCTCTCCACATCCACTCTATCCAGGCCTTTCACTGGTCGGTAAGTTTCAGTGCCTCTCCTCATCCTTCTAAACTCCAGCTCAGTGCCATGCAGCGGCGCGCAGTAGATAGGACTGTTCGGTACTTATGTAACATTGCCGGCGCCAACACGTGGCGACACTTGCATATTGCTGAGGTTGCATGCAAAATAAAAGCATTTCACTGTATCTAGGCGCATGACAAAATCATTCACTCATTTATCAGGACTACATGCAATACTCCAAATGCTGCCTAACCAGAGTCCAATAGCGCTGCTTGCTGACTCTAACGGGCCTGTCCCACTTAGGCTATTTTTAGACAACTGCTGGCGACTGTCGTAGTCGTAGCAGGTTGCCGAAAAACCAGCGACTGGACCCCCCCACGATATAAAATCTGAAATAGAATCATTACTTTAACAATTTTAAAAAACGGAAGTCAGCACTGGCGACAGCCTACGTTAACCTGGTGACAACCTACAACAGCACCTACGTCAGGAGAAGTCAAGCTACGCTCATTGGCGTCAAACCCACTGTCGGCGACTGTCTCCGAAAAACTTTCAACGCGTTGAAAATCCAGCGGCGACCAGAAAGCCGCTACGACTCTTTGGGCGACTGAGGAGACGACTCACGACCGTACAGACGTCACCCCGGCAACCATGTCGCGGCAACCTAGTCGCCTGTAGTCCCCTAAAAAAAAAATCGCCTCAGTGGAACAGGCCATGCCTCTGGCAAACCATAGGCTTTCTTTACCACCCGATCTACTTGTGCTGCACCTTCAATGGGCTATGAATTGGCTTGGTGTAATTGTGGGTTGTCCCTGGTGCCTGCGGGGTGCGGTCCGTGCGGATTCGGTGGGCCGAAGGGACTGTTTCCGCGCTGTATCTCCAAAGTAAACTAGTAAACATTTTCATCCAAATAATTCATATAAATAATGAGCAATAGTGCATCAGCACTGATCCCTGCGGCACACCACTGTTCACAAACCAAGAAAGCACATCAGCACCACTACTTCCTGAGAAGATTACGGAGAGTCGGTTTGTCAAGGAGGACTCTCTCTAACTTCTACAGGTGCACAGTAGAGAGCATGCTGACCGGTTGCATCGTGGCTTGGTTCGGCAACTTGAGCGTCCAGGACGGAAAAGACTACAAAAATAGTAAACACTGCCCAGTCCATCATCGGCTCTGATCTCCCTTCCATCGAGGGGATCTATCGCAGTCGCTGCCTCAAAAAGGCTGGCAGTATCATCAAGGACCCACACCATCCTGGCCACACACTCATCTCCCCGCTACCTTCAGGTAGAAGGTACAGGAGCCTGAAGACTGTAACGACCAGGTCAGGAATAGCTACTTCCCCACAGCGATCAGGCTATTAAACTTAGCTCCGCCAACTCTACTGCTGCGCCACCGTGCCACCCCATACTGACATTTACTAAAGTGTATGCAAAACGGAATTTCATGGTACATGTGACAGTATAGTACAATTGAACAATAGCAGTGCAATCAAGCAGCTTACTACCACCTTCTCAAGGCAAGCAGAGACAGACAATAAATGCCGATGCTGTCAGCGATGCTTTCATCTTATGAATCATTTTTGAAAATTACAGCTGAGAGGTGTTCAGGATCCACAGCTCCTGTTGCTCATCGTCTGCACGACTGTGGGATATATTGTCTCATGCAAACGGTTGATGGGAAATTGCAAAATATATTGTCTACGTTGATTTTACTGAGGTTTTTCCATAAGTGATTGGAGCAGAATGAAGCCATTCAATAGACAATAGGTGCAGGAGTAGGCCATTCGGCCCTTCGAGTCAGCACTGCCATTCAATGTGATCATGGCTGATCATCCCCAATCAAGACCCCTTCCTGCCTTCTCCCCATATCCCCTGACTGCTATTTTTAAGTGCCCTATCTAGCTCTCTCTTGAAAGTATTCAGAGAACCGGCCTCCACCGCCCTCTGAGGCAGAGAATTCCACAGACTCTGTGAGAAAAACTGTTTCCTCATCTCCGTTCTAAATGGCTTACTCCTTTCAGCCCATCAAGTCTACTCTGCCAATCAATCATGGCTGATCTATCTTTCCCTCTCACCCCCATTCTCCCGCCTTCTCCCCATAACCCTTGACACCCGTACTAATCAAGAATCTAACTATCTCTGCCTTAAATATATCTATTGACGGCCTCCTCAGCCTACTGTGGCAATGAATTCCACAGATTCAACACCCTTTGACTAAAGAAATTCCTCTTCACCTTCTTTGTAAAGGAACATCCTTATATTCTGAGGCTGTGACCTCTGGTCCTAGACTCTCCCACCAGTGGAAACATCCTCTCCACATCCGACTGGTGGCCGATTGGGAAAGGGGGAGATGCAGCGAGACCTGGGTGTCATGGTACACCAATCATTGAAGGTAGGCATGTAGGTGCAGCAGGCAGTAAAGAAAGCGAATGGTATGTTAGCTTTCATTGCAAAAGGATTTGAGTATAGGAGCAGGGAGGTTCTACTGCAGTTGTACAGGGTCTTGGTGAGACCACACCTGGAGTATTACGTACAGTTTTGGTCTCCAAATCTGAGGAAGGACATTATTGCCATAGAGGGAGTGCAGAGAAGGTTCACCAGACTGATTCCTGGGATGTCAGGACTGTCTTATGAAGAAAGACTGAATAGACTTGGTTTATACTCTCTAGAATTTAGAAGATTGAGAGGGGATCTTATAGAAACTTACAAAATTCTTAAGGGGTTGGACAGGCTAGATGCAGGAAGATTGTTCCCGATGTTAGGGAAGTCCAGGACAAGGGGTCACAGCTTAAGGATAAGGGGGAAATCCTTTAAAACCGAGATGAGAAGAACTTTTTTCACACAGTGAGTGGTGAATCTCTGGAACTCTCTGCCACAGAGGGTAGTTGATGCCAGTTCATTGGCTATATTTAAGAGGGAGTTAGATGTGGCCCTTGTGGCTAAGGGGATCAGGGGGTATGGAGAGAAGGCAGGTACGGGATACTGAGTTGGATGATCAGCCATGATCATATTGAATGGCGGTGCAAGCTCGAAGGGCCGAATGGCCTACTCCTGCACCTAATTTCTATGTTCTATGTTTCTATCCACTCATCACTTGAAATGAAATGAAAATGAAATACGTTTATTGTCATTGCACAACAACTGTACAACAAAATTCCATTGCATCTCCTTCGGTGTGTACATAGAAGACACAGGATAAAAGATTTAAAAAGAACAAAACACAACAGCCATTGACACATATACACCAGATCAGTAAAGAAAATAATAAATAGGTATTAAAAATATTTTAAAAGAATATTGCTCATTATCTTGCACCCTGAATTATATTGTGCTTCCCCCAGTGGTCTCTGTTAGAGTTAAGTTATTTTATCGCACATGGGTAGAAACAATTTTTTAGTCTACCAGTGCGAGCCTTCAGAGGCCTGCATCACCTCCCAGAGGGTAGCAGAGTGAAAAGATGGGATGTCCCCTGCTTGATGTTTGTGGCCTGGCGCAAGCATCGGGCCTTGTATATGTAATCCGTGAGGGCAGTTGAGTGTTTGTAATGCTCTGTGCAGTTTTAATAACTCTCTGCAGCGCCCTCCTCTTAGCCACAGTGCAGCTAGCAAACCACACCAGGATGCCATAGGAGAGGATACTTTCCACTGCACACTGGTTGGACAGCAGCAGCGGCTGTGAGACGTTTGCTCTCCGCAGAGACCTCAGGAAATACAGCCGCTGCTGTGACTTTAATTTCATGTTTCATGTATCTTGTTGTGTTTCATAGAAACATAGAACATAGAAACATAGAAAATAGGTGCAGGAGGAGGCCATTCGGCCCTTCGAGCCTGCACCGCCATTCATTATGATCATGGCTGATCGTCCCCTATCAATAACCCCTGCCTGCCTTCTCCCCATATCCCTTGACTCCACTAGGCCCCAGAGCTCTATCTAACTCTCTCTTAAATCTATCCAGTGACTTGGCCTCCACTGCCCTCAGTGGTAGGGAATTCCATAAATTCACAACTCTCTGGGTGAAAATGTTTTTTCTCACCTCTGTCTTAAATGACCTCCCCTTTATTCTAAGACTGTGGCCCCTGGTTCTGGACTCGCCCAACATTGGGAACATTTTTCATGGCTGATGGCAGACCAATTTCCCTCCTGGGATAAATAAAGTTCGATTGTATCATGTCATTGACTGTGTGACCTGAAGGCTTGCTTTCGGTGCCTGGTGTTTACAAGGACACTCTAGTCCCAGTGCACACTGTCACCGTTCCAATAATAGCCTGTCTTTCGGTTACCTAGCATGTGCCCGTGTTAAATTGCACGTTGCATGCATCTGCACACTCACTCAACCCTATGTAAATAACATCGTAACCTCTCTGTATGCTGCTCACAGTTCACATCAATGCCACTCCCCACATTCCCCACCCCCACCAGCCAGGCAGCCTAGTGTTATCTGTACACAAGGAAATGTAACATTTAATTCCCGCATCCAAATCATTCGGGCATCGAATGAGAGACGGGACCGAAGCGCTAATCTCATGGCACCCCACCAGTCACCACCTGTCACCTCGAGAAAGACGCATACTCTTATTTACCTGCCTGCAATAAAACCATGTTGGTATATCCATGCACTTTTATTTAGCACACAATCGTATTATAGATGTTGGATTTTATCAAAAGATCTGAAAATCCAAACACAGTAGAAGCATAGAAACATAGAAACATAGAAAATAGGTGCAGGAGTAGGCCATTCGGTGCAGCTGGGCTTGTGCACTCTGGAGTTTAGAAGGATGAGATGGGATCTTATTGAAACATATAAGATTATTAAGGGTTTGGACACGCTAGAGGCAGGAAACATGTTCCCGATGTTGGGGGAGTCCAGAACCAGGGGCCACAGTTTAAAAATAAGGGGCGAGCCATTTAAAACGAAGATGAGGAAACACTTTTTCCACACAGAGAGTTGTGAGTCTGTGGAATTCACTGACTCAGAGGGCGGTGGAGGCTGGTTCAAGAGAGAGCTAGATAGGGCTCTTAAAGATAGTGGAGTCGGGGGATATGGGGAGAAGGCAGGAACGGGGTACTGATTGGGGATGATCAGGCATGATCACATTGAATGGCGGTGCTGGCTCGACGGGCCGAATGGCCTACTCCTGCACCTATTGTCTATAACTCAGATAATTAAGCATTTGTTGCAGAGAGCAGCAAAGTGCACAAAAGATTTACCAGAATGCTGCCAGGTTCAGAGGGCATTAGCTATAAGGGGCGATTGGACAAACGGATTGTTTTGGTGGACAGAAATGCTGGAGGAACTCAGCGGGTGAGGCAGCATTTATGGAGCGAAGGTAATAGGCAACGTTTCGGGTCGAAACCCTTCTGAGGGTTTTGACCCGAAGCCCCATCACTATCTCCTCCCCTTCTCAGCTCTCCCTCTAGCCCTCTGGCTCCACCTCTTCCGTTCTTCTTCTCGCCCCCCCCCCCCCCCCCCCCCCACCCTCACATCAATCTGAAGAAGGATTTCGTCCCGAAACGTTGCCTATTTCTTCGCTCCATAGATGCTGCCTCACCCGCTGAGTTTCTCCAGCATTTTTATCTACCTTTGATTTTCCAGCATCTGCAGTTCCTTCGCAAACGGATTGTTTTCCTTAACTACTTCCTCTGGAAATATGGAAAGAAACTGGAACACCCAGAGAAAAACGACGCAGGTCACAGGGGGAGCGTACAAACTCCATACAGGCATCAGCTGTGGTCAGGATCGAACCCGGGTCTCTGTCGCTGTAAAGCAGCAACTCCACTGCTGCGCCACCGTGCCGCCCCAAAATGGATGAAATGCAAAGGGTCGACTTGAAGTCACCAGCAGGTAATTAAGGATAATGAAATGTCAGCATCTATTGTCTTCTTCTTCTTGGGTGTGGCGTGCACAGCCTAAAGTTGTCGGAAAACTTGTTCCATTTGATCTTATTTGATTGTGCACACCGGGTTGATTGCATTCGTGGAAACAGGGCAGACCATGTGAAGGTTGCAATCTTACACCCCAGCATCTATTGTAAGGGTTAAAGAATATAAAAGCAGGAAATTCTGATGTAACTTTCCAGGGCTTTGGAGAGATACATGTCGTGTATAAACATAGAAATATAGAAAATAGGTGCAGGAGGAGGCCATTCAGCCCTTCGATTATTGTTATCATGGCTGATCGTCCCCAATCAATAACCCGTGCCTGCCTTCTCCCCATATCCCTTGATTTCACTAGCCCCTAGAGCTCTATCTAACTCTCTCTTAAATCCATCCAGTGACTTGGCCTCCACTGCCCTCTGTGGCAGGGAATTCCACAAATTCACAATTCTCTGGGTGAAAAAGTGTTTTTTCACCTCAGTCTTAAATGGCCTCCACTTTATTCTAAGAATTTTGGTCTTTATGCTTGAGGAGAGATTGATCAGGCAATGCAGAGAAAGCTCACTGGATTGATTCCCGTGAGGAAGTGCTTGAAATATGAATAAAGGTTGAGCAGTTATTTGCCTTTTGGAGCATAAAAGATGATCTTATTGAAACACCAATACATTGATATCCCTTGCAATTCTTGCAGTTAAAAGTGGGAAAACAGAATTTGTTGCCAAGATTGCACCAGTTATGATTTTACTTCGGAGTCACGTGAGTGACTACGTGAAGAACCCGCTCAGTGCACAGGCGCGGCATTACGCCAGCAGTGCAACAGCGGCGGCAGCTGGAGTCTGGCTCTCCAGCTGCACTTTAAAACGGACCGTCAGGTAAGTAGACGGTGCGTTGGGATAACAGAGGAGAGTTGCGTTTAGTGTTTTGCAGGCTTTCACAGAATGTCTCAACGCAGAAAACTCTCGAACAGAACTGCCCGCGCTTTAACTCCACCAGAGGAGCGTTCCATTCCAGCGGGGCAGCAACCGGCAGCAGCGTCACTCTCAGAGTGTTTCGCTATCCCCGAGACCGAGCCTGACCCAGTCACGCCAGAGCCTGCACGGCGGACTGGGAAAGCGGCCAGGAAGACCAATCGGCCGGTCGAATCCGATTCGTCGGAGGGGGACATGTCTCCCCCAAAGCGGAGGAGATACAGCCGCCTGAGCTGCATTCAGCAGCTCCTGGAGGAGATGGTCCACCGGGAACAGCAGCGCTCCCGGGGAGACAGGACAGGCACCTCCTCCATAGTGTCGTGTCAGGCACTGCCCTTTGCTACCCTCATACCACGGGTTGGAGCAGGAGGCTAGCATTGGTGACCAGGGCAGGGCTGGTCTGGAAATGGGGCAGGCGGACGAAATCGGGAGTATGCATGGGGTGCAGGAACAGGAACAGCTGTTGGGTGTGGTGGACCGCTTCGTAGCAACCCCACGGACTGGAGCACCGCTGGAGCCAAAAAATGGCAGCCAGTATTAACCATCTATCCAATAAACCTCTACTGGAAAAGGTGCTCGCCGAGGTGCTGGAAGAACATACAGCACCAGAGAACTATGAGGCCCTTAAGGTAAAAAGCCTCAACAGCCAAATCTGGGGAAATGTGGGGGCCCCTATTCGGGCACAAGAACTCAAGCTACAGCGGATCCTAAGGCTCCTGACGTCAGCCATCTCAGCCTTTGCTCGTTCTGTGGAGACAACGGAGATGAATACATGCCAGCAGGATGTGCTGGCATTAATGTGTACCACACAATTCGAACTCAACAATCTCCGGAGGGAAAATATAAGACCTGCCCTCAATCCCAAATTTGCTGGCTTGTGCAAAGCCCCAGCTGCGGAGGTTGACTCACTGCTGTTTGGGAAAGATCTGAACAAAAAGCTGAAGGAGATGGAAGAGGCATCAAAAACCTTCGGCCTCATGAGGGCAGGCCCCGGGACGAGCAAACCCACGACCTCCGATACCCAAGCGGCGGCACCCCACGGCATCCACCAGTCGACGTCTGGAATATGGGACTGGTGAACGCTTGGGGCCGCATTATCCCCAAAGATCTTTTTTAGATCAGGGCCCGCCGCGGACCCCCTGGAAAATGCGCCTCCCCCCAACATCGCCAGCACGTCGTCAGAACAAAGCACTCAGAAAACAGAAAAGACAAAACCGCCAATAACCATGGAGGTAGGTGGGTCTGGTTCCTACCAGCATATAGAGAATAAGGGTGCTTTACTAACAGGGGGGAGATTACACTTGTTTAAAAAAGCATGGGGGATGGTCACGAGTGACAAGTATATACTCAACAGCATTAGTGGATATAAAATTCAGTTTATATCAGAAACAACACCGCCAGTTCAACATTGGCCCGAAAGGGTATTTTCTCCCTCCAATAAAGAGCAACGGGAGGGACAAGCTGAACTGGTGAGACTTATAAATAAGGGGGTCATAGAAAAGACCAAACATGAACCCTTGGAATTTGTATCCAATATATTTACCAAAACCAAAAAAGATGGTGGATGTTGCATCATCATTGACTTAACATCCCTAAACAAGTTTGTTAAGTATATACATTTCAAAATGGAAACATTTGTGACTGCTAGACAACTGATTTCCAAAGGATACTACATGGCAAGCATTGATCTAATGGATGCTTACTATCTAGTACCCATACATAAGGATCATAGCAGATACCTAAAATTTATCTGGATGGGGCAGCTGTGGCAGTACAAAGCATTGCCTAATGGGCTCACGTCAGCCCCAAGATTGTTCACAAAAATATTGAAGCCAGCCATGGCAATATTAAGGAAACAAAAACATATAGTCATGGCATATTTTTCGAGGATGTAACTAGTAGCGTGGATAGGGGAGAACCAGTGGATGTGGTGTATCTGGAC
This sequence comes from Leucoraja erinaceus, assembly GCF_028641065.1. NCBI lineage: Eukaryota > Metazoa > Chordata > Chondrichthyes > Rajiformes > Rajidae > Leucoraja > Leucoraja erinaceus. The sequence continues at coordinate 211,420 of NC_073424.1, forward strand.
TTCCAGAAGGCTTTCGACAAGGTCCCACATAAGAGATTAGTATACAAACTTAAAGCACAAGGCATTGGGGGTTCAGTATTGATGTGGATAGAGAACTGGCTGGCAAACAGGAAGCAAAGAGTAGGAGTAAACGGGTCCTTTTCACAATGGCAGGCAGTGACTAGTGGGGTACCCCAAGGCTCAGTACTGGGAGCCCAGCTATTTACAATATATATTAATGATCTGGATGAGGGAATTGAAGGCAATATCTCCAAGTTTGCGGATGACACTAAGCTGGGGGGCAGTGTTAGCTGTGAGGATGATGCTAGGAGACTGCAGGGTGACTTGGATAGGCTGGGTGAGTGGGCAAATGTTTGGCAGATGCAGTATAATGTGGATAAATGTGAGGTTATCCATTTTGGTGGCAAAAACAGGAAAGCAGACTATTATCTAAATGGTGGCCGATTGGGAAAGGGGGAGATGCAGCGAGACCTGGGTGTCATGGTACACCAGTCATTGAAGGTAGGCATGCAGGTGCAGCAGGCAGTAAAGAAAGCGAATGGTATGTTAGCTTTCATTGCAAAAGGATTTGAGTATAGGAGCAGGGAGGTTCTACTGCAGTTTGTACAGGGTCTTGGTGAGACCACACCTGGAGTATTGCGTACAGTTTTGGTCTCCAAATCTGAGGAAGGACATTATTGCCATAGAGGGAGTGCAGAGACGGTTCACCAGACTGATTCCTGGGATGTCAGGACTGTCTTATGCAGAAAGACTGGATAGACTTGGTTTATACTCTCTAGAATTTAGGAGATTGAGAGGGGATCTTATAGAAACTTACAAAATTCTTAAGGGGTTGGACAGGCTAGATGCAGGAAGATTGTTCCCGATGTTAGGGAAGTCCAGGACAAGGGGTCACAGCTTAAGGATAAGCGGGAAATACTTTAAAACCGAAATGAGAAGAACTTTTTTCACACAAAGAGTGGTGAATCTCTGGAACTCTCTGCCACAGAGGGTAGTTGAGGCCAGTTCATTGGCTATATTTAAGAGGGAGTTAGATGTGGCCCTTGTGGCTAAGGGGATCAGGGGGTATGGAGAGAAGGCAGGTACGGGATACTGAGTTGGATGATCAGCCATGATCATATTGAATGGCGGTGCAGGCTCGAAGGGCCGAATGGCCTACTCCTGCACCTAATTTCTATGTTTCTATGTTTCTATATTTGGATGATGTCCTCATAGTAGGGAAAACTATGGAATTAGCTGTGGCAGCAGTCTCAGCTACAAAACAGCTCCTTGAAACTCTGGGATTCGTCCTACATCCAGATAAATCCAAGTTAAATCCATCCTCTATTATGGACTACCTGGGGTTCACAATTAACTCAGTCCAAATGACTGTTACCCTGCCAAGAGAAAAGATGATTGCATTAGCACAATCATGCAATAATTTAATAGTCAACAAAAGACCAACTATTCGACAAGTAGCAACTAATTGGTAAAATGGTAGCAGCATTTCCGGCTACACAATTTGGACCTTTGCATTATCAAAATTTACAAAGAGCAAAGGTGCAGGCACTAAAACAACATAGAGGTCACTATGATCGGGTCATGATGTTACCCACGGAAGTAATATCAGAGCTACAGTGGTGGACACAAAATATTTGGCATAGTTTGAGTCCTATTATCAATACTAATCCTACTTTAGTTCTTCAAACAGATGCCAGTGCTCAAGGCTGGGGAGCAACTAATTCCATATCCAGCACAGGTGGTAGATGGACTAACTCAGAATCATCATTACTATCTACACTGGCAATTTGGCAATGGTGTGTCGAAAGACATATTTGGCTTTCAGCTACCTATCTACCAGGTAAGCTAAACACAGTGGCAGACACCAGGTCACGCAAATTCAATGACAACATCGAATGGATGTTAAATCCTAAAGCATTTGCTAAAATTGTCAAGCAATATGGAACGCCAGATATCGATTTATTTGCATCAAGACTAAATCACCAGTTAACTATGTATGTCGCTTGGGAACCAGATCCAGAGGCAGCAGCGGTAGATGCCTTCACGCTGGATTGGGGAAAGTTCTTTTTCTATGCCTTTCCTCCCTTCTGCCTCATCAGTCGGGTACTTCGCAAAATCCAGATGGACTCGGCTTCTGGTATTTTGGTGGTACCCGACTGGCCTACACAGCCATGGTTCCCAGTACTACATGACATGGTGGTGGAATCACCAATGGTGTTTCCCAGTCATCCAGGACTATTGATTCACCCAGTGTCAGGCATAAGCCACCCATGCCATCAAGACATTAAACTCCTAGGTTGCAGATTCTGAACAGACCCTACCTGGACCTGGGATTATCCGAACAAACCATCACCACCATGTCAGCATCCCTGAGAACATCTACCAAGAGACAGTACTTAACCAGCATCAAAAAATGGGAGAAGTACTGCCAGGAAACAGGGACTTCATATGAAACAGCCACAGTAACCAACGTATTGGAGTTCCTGGCCTATCTACACCATCATGAAGGGATCAGCTACAGTGCCATCAACACGGCACGTAGTGCCCTCTCCGCTTACCTCAAACCAGCAGGACATCAGGCTATGGGATCCCATCCACTGGTGGTAAAACTGATGAGGGGCATTTACAACATCAAGCCCCCCAAGCCCAGGTATACCCATATTTGGGACATCAGTGTCGTCCTGACATACCTCCGGGAATGGCCACCAGCTAGATCCCTCAGCCTCGAGCAATCAACACTGAAGACGCTCATGCTGATGGCACTGGTATCTGCTCAGAGGGTCCAGTCGCTACACAAATTGAGACTGGACAACATGAAAACAACTCCAGACCAGATAACATTCATTCTACAAGGTCTGGTGAAACAAAGCAGGCCAGGAACATCCAATTCACTAGTGGTATTCCGGGCCTACCCACCAGAGCCACGGTTGTGTGTGGTGACCCACCTAATACAGTATATCGACACAACCCACAACATCAGAGGGAGTGAACAAGCCTTATGGGTCAGCCACAAAAAACCTCATGGCCGGGTAACAAGCCAAACCATCTCAAGATGGCTAAAACAGGTATTGGAAGCTGCTGGGATAGATATTAACACCTTTAAATCTCATTCCACTAGGGCAGCCTCCACATCAACGGCAGCAAGGATGGATGTACCTATTGACCTCATCCTGAATACAGCAGGATGGTCGAGGGAATCCACATTCCGAACATTCTACAATAAGCCATTGATGAAGCCTGATTTGTTTGCAGCAAAGATATTAGAAGCTGCAAATATTTAATTTAAGCCCGGGGGAGCAATTTTATTTTGTTATTGTTAATAAATACCTTTTGTTTTCTTGAAAAACAGATTCATTGGTTAATTACGATAACACTTCCTTCCTCAAGAGCTTTCGGCAGTGAGTGAGTAAAACTGTTACACGGTTTGAAATCACAGAGCTTTGAAATCTTCACGTAGTCACTCACGTGACTCCGAAGTAAAATAGTAAGATTAAACGAGAACTTACCAGTTTGAAGTTTGATCTGTATTTTATGAGGAGTTACGATGAGGGATTACGTACCCTCCGCTCCCACCCCCAATTATATGGATCAAACTGATAAATTGATGTCTCTTTTTCTTTACTATGTTACTTCAAATACTTGTGTCTATCTGTGATTCCACACCGCTGCTTGGAAGTATGCCGCGCCTGCGCACTGAGCGGGTTCTTCACGTAATCCCTCATCATAACTCCTCATAAAATACAGATCAAACTTCAAACTGGTAAGTTCTCGTTTAATCTTACTATTTTACTGAATGGCAGAGGTGGTTTGAGGGGCTGAAATGCTTATCTTGCTGTTTATGTTCTGCCAAAGTATATCACTTTGCACTTTAAAGTAATTGAATGACATAGCGTGGAAACAGGCCCTTAAGCCCAACTTGCCCACACCGGCCAACATGTCCCAGCTTCCTGCATTTGGCCCATATCCCTCTAAACCTGTCCTATCCATGTACCTGTCTAAATGTTTCTTAAATGTTAGGATAGTCCCAGTCTCAACTACCACCTCTGGCACCTTGTTCCATACACCCACCACCCTTTGTGTGAAAAAGTTACCCCTCGAATTCCTATTAAATCTTTACCCCTTCAACTTAAACCTATGTCATCTGGTCCTCGATTCATCTACTCTGGGCAAGAGACTGTCATCTATCCGAACTATTCCCCTCATGGTAAGATCACCCCTCATCATAAGGTCACAAGGAATAGGAGCAGAATTAGGCCATTCAGCCCATCCAGTCTACTCCGCTATTCAATCGTGGCCGATCTATCTCTCCTTCCTAGCCCCATTCTTCTGCCTTCTTCACATAACTGACACCCATACTAATCAAGAATCTATTTATCCCTTAAAAAAGTGTCAGCCTTCTCCACAGCCTTCTGTGACAAAGAATTCCACAGATTCACCAGCATCTGACTAAATACATTTCTCCTCATCTCCTAACTAAAAGAATGTCCTTTAATTCTGAGGCTATGACCTCTGGTCCTAGACTCTCTGACTGGTAGAAACTATCATCCTCCTGCGCTCCAAGAAATAGAGTCACGGCCTACTCAACAGCTCCCAATAGCTCAGACCTTCTGTCGCCGCAACATCCTTACAAATCTTCTCTGTACCCTTTCCAACGCTAGGGGAGCTGCACTGGCAGCAGCCTCTACCTACTGTCTGTCATTTCTATCTTTTTTTTAATATTCAGTTAGTCCAAAGTCTGTTTTAGGGGGAAACTTTTACTTTTCTATGTGGGGGAGGATGGCAGGGTAAGGGGGGAAACCGTCTCCCAGTCTCTTCCTGGCGGGGACGCGACTATTTCTCCGAGTCACGTCCTCGCCGCCACCTCGCGGCCTACCAGCTGGATCGGAGCGGCCTTTCCTGCCGGGGACGGGGAACCGAACCAGGGCTGCTACAGCTGCGGCGCAGCGCTGGAGTCACCATGGAGCAGGCGATGCCTACCTGGGTCGCCGTTTGGAGCTCCGGAGCATTGGGCCGCTGGTCCAACATCGTGGAGCTCTGGTGCGGAGAGCCTCCAACGCGGGCGGCGCTGAACAACATCGAGGAGTCCTGGGGCGCCTTGCAGAGGGTCTCCAGCAGCAGTCTCCACCCGGCGCGGCCTGCGGACTTTGGAAGCCGCCGACTCGGATAGGAGGGGGCCGACTCTGGTGTCCACGCCGCTGAGGACGTCCCACAGCCCCGACGTCGGACTTACAACACCCCAGCGAGCGGTCCTGGACATCGGGCCGCCCGTAGCGGCAACTGCGGAGGGCACGGGGAGGCCCTGACCACGGGGAACAATGGAGGAAGAGACTGACTTTGGTGCCTTCCCACACAGTGGGAAACTTTGACTCTGCTGTGTGGGGATGTTTTATGTCAAACCCTATAGTGTGGTGTGTCCCTTATTTTTATTGTATGGCTGTATGGGAATTTCATTTCACTGTGCCATGTGGCACATGTGATGAATAAATCTATCTTGTATCTTGTATCACCATCATCACCAAGTGCTTCGAGAGGCTGGTCCTGGCACACCTCAAAAGCTGCCTACCCCCCACACTGGATCCCTATCAGTTTGCCTACCGCAAGAACAGGAGTACGGAGGATGCCATCTCAACGGCATTTCACTCCGCCCTCTCCCACCTTGACAACAAAGACACTTATGTAAGAATGCTGTTCATCGATTACAGCTCAGCATTCAACACCATTATTCCATCAAAACTGATCACCAAACTCGGTAACCTGGGCATCGACCCCTCCCTCTGCAACTGGATACTGGACTTTCTAACCAACAGACCCCAGTCTATGAGGTTAGACAAGCACACCAACATTTCCTTCAACCCTCACCCTGAACACCGGCGTTCCTCAGGGCTGTGTGCTGAGCCCCCTCCTCTACTCCCTCTTCACCTATGACTGCACACCTGTACATGGTACTAACACCATCATCAAGTATGCAGATGATACAACGGTGATTGGCCTCATCAGCAACAACGATGAGCTGGCCTACAGGGAGGAGGTCCAGCACTTAGCAGCATGGTGCGCTGACAACAACCTGGCCCTTAACTCCAAGAAGACCAAGGAGCCAATTGTAGACTTCAGGAAGTCCAGAGGCGGCACGCACACCCCCATCCACATTAACGGGACGGAGGTGGAACGTGTTTCTAGCTTCAGGTTCCTGGGAGTCAACATCTCCGATGACCTCTCTTGGACCCACAATACCTCTACTCTGATCAAGAAGGCTCATCAGCGTCTCTTCTTCCTGAGGAGACTGAAGAAGGTCCATCTGTCTCCTCAGATCCTGGTGAACATCTACCGCTGCACCATCGAGAGCATCCTTACCAACTGCATCACAGTATGGTATGGCAACTGCTCTGTTTCCGACCGGAAGCTCTGTAGCTCTGCTTATAGCCACACTGACAGGGACCAGTGTCTCGTGCAACTGGTTGACCAGTTTGGGTCAATTATCTGATAGATACTTCATCTAAATCCTGTCTTTGGCTATGTTCTATTTGACTCATTTTTGACTTGATATGCATTGAGGTGAAAACTTTAATGAAATATTCATAAATGAAATGTTGCCACCAAAATAAATGCATGTTAAATTAAATAATGAATACAAAATGGAAAACGCCAGCCTCTCGTGGCATACATGCGTATAGACAATAGACAATAGGTGCAGGAGTAGTTCCATTTGGCCCTTCGAGCCAGCGTCGTCATTCAATGTGATCATGACTGATCATCCCCAATCAGTTTCTGGAGAATCTCTACAATCTCTGGAGCATTTTGAGAAGATGCTTTTGAGGAAATTGTGCACGAGTCAGAAAGTCATATTTGCAGCTTTATAAAATTTAAGGTGTAGGAAGCAATGATTTACACCGAAAATAGCTGGAGCAATTCAGCAGAACAGGCAGTTTCTCTGTATAGAAGGAATAGGTGACCAAAGATCTTTGTAGGTGACGTTTTGATCTCCTAGCAGATCAAGGAAAATGTAGAATAGACCATTGTAAGCTAGGAGAAGGTGACAACAAAGGAAACAGAGATACAATATAATCAGAGGGACAGTCAGACTGGTCGGAGAAAGGGGAGTCAAGAGTCAAGAATGTTTTATTATCATATGTCCCGGACTGGACAATGAAATTCTTACTTGCTGCAGCACAACAGAATATGTGAAGATGTAAACATTGTACATAACAGGGAAAAAAAGAAAAAGTTCAATAAATAACAAATATATTGCAAATAACAAATAATAAAATAGTATTTTGCAGTTCAGAGCTCAGAGCTTATTCGTTGTTGTGTTTAATAGCCTGATGGCTGTAGGGAAGAAGCTGGTCCTGAACCTGGACGTTACAGTTTTCAGGCTCCGGTACCTTCTTCCTGATGGCAGTGGTGAGAAGAGTGTGTGGCCAGGATGGTGTGGGTCTTTGATGATTTTGGCTGCCATTTTGAGGCAGCGGCTACAATAGATCCCTTCAACGATCTATTGTAAAGCCGGTGATGGACTGGGCAGTGGTCACAACTTTTTATCGCTCCTGGACGTTCAAGTTGTCGAACCAGGCCACGATGCAACCAGGGATGGGATGAGAGGGAAAGCAAGGGTTACTTAAAGTTAGAGAAGTCAATATTCATATGGCTGGGGAGTGAGTTGCCCAAGCAAAATAGAAAATTTAAGTTTGGCTGGATTTGGAATATTGTGTGCAATTCTGGACAGCCCATGACAGGAAGGATGTGGATGCTTTTGAGAGAACACAGACAGGATTTACTAGAATACCGCCTGGATTAGAATGTCTTGGCTATAAGGAGAGGTCGGAGAGTTGAAGGTTGAGGAGATTGTGCTGTCTGTACGGAGTTTACATTCACCCTGTTACCACGTGGGTTTTCTCAGAGATCTTCGGTTTCCTCCCACACTCCAAAGACGTGCTGATTTGTAGGTTAATTGCATTGGTATAGGTGTAAAATTGTCCCTAGTGTTTGTAGGACATCGTTAACGTGCGGGGATCGCTGGTCGGTGTGGACTCGGTTGACCGAAGGGCCTGTTTCCGCACCGTATATCTAAGCTAAACTAAACCATGAATTATGGGCATCAATAAAGTAAAAAAAAGGAGATACCATTCGAGTCTCATAGAGTTATACATCGTGGAAACTGGCAATACAGACCAACTTGCCCTTACCGGCCAACATGTCCCATCTATATTAGTCCCACCTGCTTGCATTTGACCCATACCCCTCTAAACCCTATCCATGTACCTGTATGGGTGTCTACCTTCGATTTTTCCAGCATCTGCAGTTCTTTCATAAACATGCACCTGTACAAATGATTCTTAAATGCTGCAAAAGTACCATTCTCAACAACCTCCTCTGGCATCTTCCACATCTCCTACATCTTCCACCCTTTGCATGAAAAAGTTACCCCTCAGATTCCTAATAAATCTTTCCCCCTTCACCTTAAACCTATATCCTCTGGTCGTGGATGATCAGCCATGATCACATTGAATGGCGGTGCTGGATTGAAGGGCCGAATGGCCTACTCCTGCACCTATTGTCTATTGCCTATTGGATTGGTCCTCGATTCCTCTTCTCTGGGCAAGAGACTTATTGTGTCCATCCGATCTATTCCTCTCAATTATTCAGCAGTGATGTTTTTAACTGTTTCAGAAGAAACAGGGCAGCACTGTGGCATAGCGGTAGAGTTGCCGCCTGGCAGCGCCAAACACCCAGGTTTGATCCCGACTATGGGTGCCGCCTGTACGGAATTTTTATGTTCTCCCTGCGACTGCATGGGTTTTCTCTGAGACCTTCGGTTTCCTCCCACGCTCTAAAGACGTACAGGTTTGTAGGTTAATTGTGTTGGCATAACTAAATTGTCCCTGGTGTGTGCAGGATGGTGTTTATGTGCGGGGATTGCTGGTCGGTGCAGACCCAGTGGGCCGAAGGGCCTGTTTCCGCGCTGTATCTTTAAACTAAACTAAACAACTGGGAGATCAGGTAGATTCAGGTGGGCTGAGCGAAGGTAGATTCAGGTGGGCTGAGCGAAGATTCAGGTGGGCTGAGCAAAGCAAACGCCCAGTCTACATTTGATCTCGCCGATGTACAATGGATACTGTAGACGAGGTGCAAGTGAACCTCTGCCTAACCTGAAAGGACTGCCGGGGTCCCTGGACAGAGTCGAGGGAGGAGGTATAGCGACAGGTGTTGCATCAACTGCGGTTGTAGGGGAAGGTATAAATGTAAAAGTTGTCCCTAGTGTACGTAGGATAGTGTAGTGTGCGGGGATCAGTGTGGGCTTGGTGGGCCGAAGGGCCTGTTTCCGTGCTGTATCTCTAAACCAAACTAAAAGATTTTACTTGAAACTCCCATTTAGTTTCCTTTTGTTCCTTTAAAATGTCAAGTACATCATCAATTTTATTCATTTCAAAAATACACCCGAGAAGTCTGCACACCCACACACAGTATTTAATTGTGTCGTTTGTGGTCTCATGTCTATCCGCTTTTATGCAGCACACAATGCTCAGAATGAAGATGTGTGAACTCACCACATACAGAAAGTACATGTCAAATGATTTCCTTTTGTTTTATCTTCATCTACAGGTTTTCATTTTTAAATTAGCACCTGCACTATTGATCTTTCATCTAGATTCTTACTCTGTACAACACAACTGCTCACACCAACCTCCATCCAGTTGACTCCATCTACCTTGCACGCTGTCTCGGGAAAGCAGCCACCATAATGGGGTGGAAGATTGCAACCTTCACGTGGTCCGCCCTGTTTCGACTAATGCAATCAACTCGACGGGCACAAACGGAAGCTCAAATAGAACAAGTTGTCTAACAACTTTAGGCTGTGCACGCCACACAAAAGAAGAAGAAGAAACCACCATAATCATGTGATAGAGCAGAATTAGGCCACCAGCCCATCAAGTTCACTGCACCATTCAATCATAGTCAGAGTGATACAGTGTGGAAACTGGCCCTTTGGCCCAACAATGTCCCAGCTGCACTAGTCTCACCTGCCTGCACAGGCCCATATCCCTCCAAACCCGTCCTATCCATGTACCTGTCTAACTGTTTCTTAAATGTTGGGATGGTCCCAGCCTCAACTACCTCCTCTGGCAGCTTGCTCCATACACCCACCATCCTTTGTGTGAAAAGGTTACCCCTCAGACATCTATTAAATCTATTCCCCTTCACATTGAACCTACCTATGTCCTCTGGTCCTCGATTCTCCTACTCCTACAAGAGATTCTGTGCATCTACCCGATCTATTCCTCTTATGATTTAATACATGATTTTCATCATGGCTGATCTATCTCTCCCTCCTAATCCCATTCTCCTGCCTTCTCCCCACAACCCCGGACACCCATACGAATCAAGAATGTACCCGTCTCTGGTTTAAATATATATATTGATGGCCTCCTCAGCTCTGGCAAATAATTCCACAGATTCACCACCCTCTGACCAAAGAAATTCCTCCTCATCTCCTTCCTAAAGGAACCTCCTTTAATTCTGTAGCTATGACCTCTGGTTCTTGACTGAAAATCAAGGACTATTTTCAACCTGGTCATGCCCCCCATGAGGGGAACCTCATCGAAACTAACCAAATAGAGAAAAGCGTGGATAGAGTGAATGTGGAGAGGATGTTTCCACTAGAAGAAGGGTTTCGGCCCGAAACGTTGCCTATTTCCTTCGCTCCATAGATGCTGCTGCACCCGCTGAGTTTCTCCAGCATTTTTGTGTGCCTTTAGTTAAACCAACCAAGCTGTGGTACATCCCTATAAGCTTTGTATGGTACATCTGCAGGAGCAGGTAAAAGCCATCGGAGATACTAAATCCTGAATTCTGTTTCTTTTCTTTTTTTCACTACATAATGTATTCATGTGGGATGACCTGCCTGGATAGCAAGCAAACAAACATTTTCACTGTATCTCAGTACACGTGGCCATAATAAACCAACACCAATCCCTGTTTATCTCCCAACAGCTCCTGTTTGAGCTGAGAACTTCCTGGATTTATTGTTTTTAATTATACTCTTGTTTATGCAGTTAAATTAAAACCTAGTACACCAATATAATATCAGCCATGATCATATTGAATGGCAGTGCAGCCTCGAAGAGCTGAATGGCCTACTCCTGCACCTATTTTCTATAGAAACATAGAAACATAGAAGTTAGGTGCAGGAGTAGGCCATTCGGCCCTTCGAGCCTGCACCGCCATTCAATATGATCATGGCTGATCATCCAACTCAGTATCCCGTACCTGCCTTCTCTCCATACCCACTGATCCCCTTAGCCACAAGGGCCACATCTAACTCCCTCTTAAATATAGCCAATGAACTGGCCTCAACTACCCTCTGTGGCAGAGAGTTCCAGAGATTCACCACTCTCTGTGTGAAAAAAGTTCTTCTCATCTCGGTTTTAAAGGATTTCCCCCTTATCCTTAAGCTGTGACCCCTTGTCCTGGACTTCCCTAACATCGGGAACAATCTTCCTGCATCTAGCCTGTCCAACCCCTTAAGAATTTTGTAAGTTTCTATAAGATCCCCTCTCAATCTCCTAAATTCTAGAGAGTATAAACCATGTCTATCCAGTCTTTCTTCATAAGACAGTCCTGACATCCCAGGAATCAGTCTGGTGAACCGTCTCTGCACTCCCTCTATGGCAATAATGTCCTTCCTCAGATTTGGAGACCAAAACTGTACGCAATACTCCAGGTGTGGTCTCACCAAGACCCTGTACAACTGCAGTAGAACCTCCCTGCTCCTATACTCAAATCCTTTTGCAATGAAAGCTAACATACCATTCGCTTTCTTTACTGCCTGCTGCACCTGCATGCCTACCTTCAATGACTGGTGTACCCATGACACCCAGGTCTCGCTGCATCTCCCCCTTTCCCAATCGGCCACCATTTAGATAATAGTCTGCTTTCCCGTTTTTGCCACCAAAATGAATAACCTCACATTTATCCACATTATACTGCATTTATCCACATTATACTATGTTTCTACATGACAATAAACTCACTTGAACTTGATTCTCTGGAATTCTCTGCCACATCTCTGGAATTCTCTGCAACAGAAGGTAGTTGAGGCCAGTTCATTGGCTATATTTAAGAGGGAGTTAGATGTGGCCCTTGTGGCTAAAGGGATTGGGGGTATTGAGAGAAGGCAGGTACAGGATACTGAGTTGGATGATCAGCCATGAGCATGTTGAATGGCGGTGCAGGCTCGAAGGGCCGAATGGCCTGCTCCTGCACCTATTTTCTATGTTTCTATTCTGCTTCACCATTCAATAAGAATGCTGAAGGTGGACAAAAATGCTGGAGAAACTAAACATTCGGGTCTCGACCCAAAAGTCACCTATTCCTTCTCTCTGCCTTACCCGCTGAGTTTCTCCAGCATTTTTGTCTACCTTCGATTTTTCCAACATCTGCAGTTCCTTCTTAAATAAGAATGCTGATGTGACTTTGGCCATAGCTCCAGTTTCCTCAGTTCAGTTCAGTTCTATTTGTCATATGTAGGTTAACACAGGGTCAACGATACAATGAAAGGTGCTTGACGGGTCACCTCAGCAATGATATTACAAGGATAAAAAAAAGATTTTAAAATAGATAGGATAAAAGTGACATTGGTAGGTAAAAGACAATAATAATAAATAAAATCATCAACATATATGATGTGTTTATGAGTTCAGAAGCCTGATGGCCTGATGGTGAAAACTGTTCTTAAGTCTGGTGGTACGTGCAGCCATGCTCCTATATCGTCTATCTGACGGTAACAATGAGAACAGTCTGCGTGCTGGGTGGCTGTGATCCTCGATGCTGTTTGCTTCCATAATTTTTGACTTGCCTACCAGCCTAAAAATTCTGTCCATCTTGGCCTTGAATGCTCCTTTTTCCTCAGTCCTTTGTGCCCAAAGGTGATGTCCTGTATGTTCTAAGGTGAATGACGAGCCCAACGAGAGATCTGTGGACTTAGCCACGTAGGCTGGTGGTTCATGATGGCTGGTGGTTCAAGATAGCCTCCTATTCAAGCTGACAATGTACCAATGCATCCACACTGTGGTCAACTGCTCTTGCACTGTGCTACCCTGCTACAGAGTATGCTTGTCCTGTTTGGGAGAGATCATCTCATGCAAAGAAAGTTGATGCAGCTCTTAATGACAGCTGCAGATGAATCACTGGCTGCCTAAAACCAACGGATGTGGATAGCCTGCATGTCTTGGTTGGTATTGCTCCACCAGGAATCCACAGATCAGTAGCCGGTGGAACTGAACGTAGTAGGCAAGTTGGGGACACCCAACATTCCTGTCACTCCCATCACACAGCCCCAAACTGGCTGAAGTGGAGGAAGAGTTTCCTTCACACAGTTCAGCCACTGTCACAGTCTCCTCAAGCAACCAATAGACAATAGACAATGGGTGCAAGAGTGGGCCATTCGGCCCTTCGAGCCAGCACCGCCATTCAATGTGATCATGGCTGATCATCCCCAATCAGTACCCCGTTCCTGCCATCTCCCCATATCTCCTGACTCCGCTATTTTTTTTAAAGCCCTATCTAGCTCTCTCTTGAAAGCATCCAGAGACCCTTGCTCCACCGCCCTCTGAGGCAGAGAATTCCACAAACTCACCACTCTCTGTGAGAAAAAGTGTTGCCTCGTCTCAGTTCTAAATGGCTTACTCCTGATTCTTAAACTGTGGCCCCAAAGTGTGGTCTCACTGGGGCTCTGTACAACTGCAGAAGGACCTCTTTGCTCCTATATTCAATTCCTCTTGTTATAAAGGCCAACATGCTATTCGCTTTCTTCACTGCCTGCTGTACCTGCATGCTTACTTTCATAGACTGATGTACAAGGACCCCCAGATCCCTTGTACTTCCCCTTTTCCCAACTTGACGCCATTTAGTTAGTAATCTGCCTTCCTGTTTTTGCTACCAAAGTGGATAACCTCACATTTATCCGCATTAAACTTCATCTGCCATGCATCTGCTTGCTCACACAACCTGTCCAAGTCACCCTGCATTCCCATAGCATCCTCCTCACAGTTCACACTGCCACCCAGCTTTGTGTCATCTGCAAATTTGCTAATGTTACAAGCATCGAAGCAAAGATCATAAAGGCCCAGCTTCCATGGACTGGACGTGTGATCCGGATGGATGAATCCCACATGTCCCGTCAAGTCCTGTACGGTGTTCCGCCACAGGGAAAGAAACCCAGGGCAACTAAACAAATGGTTCAAAGACTGCATCAAGGACCACCTCCAGCATGCTGTCAGTCCTAGCCTGAAAAGGACAAGAAAACCGTGCCAGTGACAGGACTGGCTGGCGTGCAACCACTAGGAAGGCAGTCAGCAGTTTTGAGGACAATCGCCAAAGTCGACTCGTTAGTGTGTCAGAGACAGGAGGAAGGCTGCAGCCCTAAATACTCCCACAGCGGCCTCCATGTGTGCCCCCCCCCCACTGCTCCGGCACGTGTGGCTTGCGCATTGGACTCGTGAGGCACACTAGATACCACAAGACATGAGACTGCACAACCATACTATCGTCATCTACCACGGGCCATCACCATAACATCCTCTGAATCTAGGATCTACGAGCCACTAAACAGAAAAATGGGGCAAACTATATATTTTTTCTAATGGAGTTTGAGATTCCACTGGTGAGACTACACAACATTCAAAACGACAAGATATTGTTATGAGAGTTGAATCATTGAGGCAACATGTGAGTGAAATCTTAGGACTATATCTTGTGTAAGATACCTTGTTTACACAGAGAGTGGTGAATCTGTGGAATTCTCTGCCACAGAAGGTAGTTGAGGCCAGTTCATTGGCTATATTTAAGAGGGAGTTAGATGTGGCCCTTGTGGCTAAAGGGATCAGGGGGTATGGAAAGAAGGCAGGTACAGGATACTGAGTTGGATGATCAGCCACGATCATATTGAATGACGGTGCAGGCTCAAAGGGCCGAATGGCCTACTCCTGCACCTATTTCTATGTTTCTCAAGGAACTGCAGATGCTTGTTTGAACTGAAGATAAGACACAAAAAGCTGGAGTAACTCAGCGGGACAGGCAGCTTCTCTGGAGATAAGGAACGGGTGACATTTCGGGTCGAGACCCTTCCAATCTGAAGACGTTACCCATCCTTCTCTCCAGAGATGCTGCCTGCCTGTCCCGTTGAGTTACTCCAGCTTTTTGTGTCTATCTTCGTTTTCCACCAGCATCTGCAGTTCCTTCTTACACAAGATATTGTTATGTCTTGCCTAGACCTAGGACTGCAGTCACATGATGATTCACGGGTAGCTGAAGGAAGTTGCCTGAAGATATCAAAACCAGTCTGACTGGAACAACTTCTACTTAATCCTATTTTGTCTACCTATCAGTACGTGCGGCCATATAAATACATTTCAAACCCACAAATATACTGCAGACACTAGAATTAAATGCAAAAGAAAACAATCATGCCTTAACAGAAAATAATGCATCTGTCTCCTTCAGTTGTGTGATTGAAAATTCCTTTAGATTTGGGGAAACCGCCCTTAGATTGGAAAACAGCTAATACCTCCCAACTCAAGGTATAGAAACATAGAAATTAGGTGCAGGAGTAGGCCATTCGGACCTTTGAGCCTGAACCGCCATTCAATATGATCATGGCTGATCATCCAACTTAGTATCCTGTACCTGCCTTCTCTCTGTATCCCCTGATCCCTTTAGCCACAAGGGCCACATCTAACTCCCTCTTAAATATAGCCAATGAACTGGCTTCAACTAATTTAAGAGTCAATTTAATTGTCATTTGGACCCCTTGAGGTCCAAACGAAATGCCGTTTCTGCAGCCATACATTACAAACAAATAGACCCCAGACACAACATAATTTACATTTTACAGAACTACCTTCTGTGGAAGAGAATTCCACAGATTCACCACTCTCTGTGTGAAAAATGTTTTTCTCATCTCAGTCCTAAAAGACTTCCCCTTTATCCTTAAACTGTGACCCCTTGTTCTGGACTTCCCCAACATCGGGAACAATCTTCCTGCATCTAGCCTGTCCAACCCCTTAAGAATTTTGTAAGTTTCTATAAGATCCCCTCTCAATCTTCTAAATTCTAGCGAGTACGCCACATCTCTTCCACCAACATTCCCTCCGTCCTGTTCCAGTCACCCAGCTTATTTCCCCTGTTATCGTATGCTCATCGGCCATCCCCGAGTCACCCATTTCCCTTTCATTCCCTTTCCCTTCCACGTTGTTCCCTTCCAAACATATCCCTACTCCCACCTTTACAGTTGGCCGGTTCGGCAACTTGAACGTCCAAGAGCGGAAAAGACCGCAAAAAGTTGCGAACACTGCCCAGTCCATCACTGGCTCTCACCTCCCCAACATCGAAGGGATCTATCGAAGTCGCTGCCTCAAAAAGGCAGCCAACATCCTGGCCACACACTCATTTCACCATCGGGAAGCAGGTACAGGAGCCTGAAAACTGTAATGTCCAGGTTCAGGAACAGCTTCTTCCCTGCAGCCATCAGGCTAATAAACACAACAAATAAGCTCTGAACTACAACAGACTACTATTATTATTGCACTCTATTTGTTTATTTATTGAGTACGTGTGCATGTATATATATACATACACACTGAACTTTTTTCACTCCCATTATGTACCATTACAACCTACGACAGCACCCACATCAGGAGAAGTCAACCGACGCTCATTGGCACCAACCCACTGCCGCCAAAATGTTTTGAACATGTTGAAAATCCAGCGGCGACCAGAAAGACGCTACGACTCTTTGGGCAACTGAGGAGACCTAGTCACTGGCAGTCGCCAAAAAAAAATAGCTTAACAGCCCTGTCCCACGGTACGAGTTCATTCTAAGAGCTCTCCCGATTTAAAAAAAAATCAAACTCGTGGTAAGCACGGAGAATGAACGTAACAGGTACGTCGGAGCTCGGGGACGTCTCTTAGCTCTAACGGCAGGTACTCGGGAAGACTCGCTAACGGCAGGTAAACACGGGAAGACTCGTGAAGATTTTTCAACATGATGAAAAATGTTCACGAGAGCCCCGAGTACCGACGAGCAGCCATTACCGTAAATCTCCGAGTACGAATCAGGGCAAACTCGGGAGAGCTCTTGGAATGAACTCGTACCGTGGGACAGGGATTTAAGTGGGACAGGCCCTTTAATTCGAAAAGGGAGTGAGGAAGAAGGCAAGTACTTACATGCCAGGTGGCTTAACGTCTGTCATTGAGGAATTTTTAGCAGCTGGTATTTAAAACCTTAATTCAAGGTAATCACTCAGCCAAAGACAATGTGGTTTTGCGAAAGGGAAACCATGTTTGTCCAATAAGAGTCTGAACGTCAAGTGCCTTGTGAATAAAGGGTGCACTTTTCTTGGATTTCCACAAGGCATTTGATACGTTGCCACATCAAAAGGTCATTGAAGGAAAATATAAATGTGTGTGGGAGGTAACACACTGATGTGAATAAACAAAAACAAAATAACAACAAAGAGGTTTTCTTCATGATGGGAAGGAGTAATGTGCGACAGGGGCCGCCATTGAGGGCTCCACATTCCACAATTTGTATCAATGATTTCGATGAAGGTAACAACGGAACAATTACTACATTTGCTGGTGAAATGAACAGGCAGAAAAATACGCTTTTTCTCAGAACGGAGATGAAGAAACACTTTTTCCACACAGTGAGTTGTGAGTGAGTGGAATTCTCTGCCTCAGAGGGTGGTGGAGGCCGGTTCTCTGGATACTTTCAAGAGAGAGCTAGATAGGGCTCTTCAAGATAGCGGAGTCAGGGGATATGAGGAGAAGGCAGGAACAGGGTACTGATTGGGGATGATCAGCCATGATCACATTGAATGACGGTGCTGGCTCGAAGGGCCGAACGGCCTACTCCTGCACCTATTGTCTATTGTCTATTATGAACGTTGTAAGAAATTTGCAGTTCAGGCCAGAACATTTCATAAGTTGTAAGAGCAGAATTTGGCCATTCGGCCCATCAAGTCTACTCCGCCATTCAATCTTGACTGATCTATCTTTCCCTCTCAACCCCATTCTCCCGACTTCTGACCCATAACCCTTGACACCCTTACTAATGAACAACCTGTCATTCTCCACCTTAAAAATGTCAATTTCTAAAAGAGCACCCTTTAATTCTGAGGCTATGACCTCTGGTCCTAGACTCTCCCACCAGTGGAAACATCCTCTCCACATCCACACCATCTATGCCTTTCATTATTCTGCAAGATCCAATGAGGTTTCATACTTCATACTTTCTTGTGTAAATGTGTAGGTTCATGAAAAGCAATGTATTCAGGATTGCCATTGTATCATGGAATAGTTATTGTTATCTCCTTACTTCACCTACAGGAGAGTGGATAGCAATGGTCCGTGAAGGAGCCAGTTGTAGTTTTGCTGAATGGGTGAGCTCGACACACAATACACAATACAGTTTATTTGTCACTTGAACCTCATAGAGGCTCAAATGAAATGTTGTTTCTGCAGTCATACACACAAGAAAAAAAGACCCAAGACACAACACAATTTACACAGACATCCATCACAGCGCATCTCCTCCTCGCTGTGATGGAAGGCAAAAACTTATCTCTCCCCTGCTCTCCCCATTCCCCTCCCGATGTCAGAGTCAAAGCCCCCGGCGGGCGATGGCAATTGTCGGGTGATGCAAGACCCTGCTCCGGTTCTGTTGTTGGAGCCCCCGGCGGGCGCTAGCAAAGTCCCGCAGCCGTTGAAGCCGTGCCAGACGGTGATGTAAGGCCCCGCTCCAGGCGCTCCTCGACCCCGCGACTCGGGCGGGTGAAGTCGCCGTTGCGGAAGCCCCGAAAAGCGATCTCCCAGCAGGGACCCGCGGGCTCCCGGCGTCACTGTCCACCGGACCCGCGGTAAGCCTCCGAATCCCCGGGGTCGGGTTGCAGCAGCGCGCCACCACCGCTCCACCCGCTCTGGACTCGGCCAGCTCTACGACTGGAGCCCTAGGTCGTTCCTGCCGGAGGCCGCTCCACGTTGCAGCCCCAATGACAACGGAGACCCGACAGGGAAAAGGTCGGGTTCTCCGTGCAGGGGAAAGATTTTAAAGGTTTTCCCCCTACCATTCTGATTCACCAATAAAAGAGTAAAACAGACGACGCCCCGGCTGTTCCACTGATAAATCTTGCAAAAAAAAGTACCTCTTGATGTGTTGTTGCTGTTTCGCGGTTTTCAACAAAGTTTGCTCTCATAAACTTCTGATTCACTTCCTGTGATCAGCACTGAAAGTATGTCTATTGTAATCCATTGCCAGGCAGGTTAGTAATCTTGTTTGGGGCGTAATCTAGTACAAGGCCATCTGTTGGCAAATAATACCTTTTATGTGCAAGAGTCATAAAAATGATGACATGCTTCAATAACTGAGGTACTTCTGGTATTACCATTACTTTATCAACTCTGATCAATTTCTAAACTGCTGTGTAGGAATAGACAATAGGTGCACTAGGAGGCCATTCGGCCCTTCGAGCCAGCACCGCCATTCAATGTGATCATGGCTGATCATCCCCAATCAGTACCCCGTTCCTGCCTTCTCCCCATATCCCCTGACTCGGCTATCTTTAAGAGCCCCATCTAGCTCTCTCTTGAGACTATCCAGGGAACCTGCCTCCACTGCCCTGAGGCAGAGAATTCCACAGACTCATCACTCTCAGTGTGAAAATGTGCTTCCTCGTCTCCTAAATGGCTTACCCCTTATTCTTAAACTGTGGCCCCTGGTTCTGGACTCCCCCAACATCAGGAACATGGTTCCTGCCTCTAGCGTGTCCAAACCCTTAATAATCTTATATGTTTAAATAAGATCACCTCTCGTCCTTCTAAACTTCAGAGTATACAAGCCCAGACTCCCCATTCTCTCAGCATGTGAGCTGCAGATGCTGGTTTACACCGAAGACAGACACAAAATGCTGGAGTAACTCAGCGGAACGGGTAGCATCTCTGGAGAGAAGGAATGGGTGTCGTTTCGGGTCGAGACCTTTGTGGTTCTTTAATGGAGAATAACAAAGTCTTCACCAATGTATTTTCAATGTTCCAGCACAATTTTAGATCTTGGAGTGATGCATGCTTTTCTATCAAGCTGCTTTCAACTTCTGTTGTAAATATTGACCATGACTTGGAAAACCAATCATCAGGGAAGGCTGTCACTTGAAGTGGATAGTCCCAGCGAGACAGTGAAAATAGGCCACGGTATATAGGCCGTAGGACCCGAAAGTCACGTGGCATCAAGATAGGATTGAAATTGCCCAAGATATTATCATCCAACTGGGGCTGCTGGATAGTTGTTCTCAAGAAAACATGAGCCAAGACATGGGCCCTGTAAACAAGTCCACCTGGGTGCCATTCAGCATCAATTTGTTCCTCAGCTCAAGGCCTTCAGTCAGGGTCCAGGCCTCAAAGTGTAGGCCATGAGGTAAGCAACAGATAATGAAATTGTATTTCATTTACAGTGGTGAGGGCAGCACGGTGGCGCAGCAGTAGAGTTGCTGCCTTACAGTGACCCGGGTTCGATCCCGACTACGGGTGCTGTCTGTATGGAGTTTGCACGTTCTCCCTGTGACCTGCTTGGGTTTTCTCCGGGTGCTCCGGTTTCCTCCCACATTGCAAAGGCGTACAGGTGAGGAGGTGAATTGGCTTGGTAAACTTTTGTGCGTGCTATCCTAGTGTGTGGGATAATGTTAGCGTGTGGGGGTCGCTGGTCGGCGCTAGCCTGGTGTGCCGAAGGGTCTATTTCCATGCTCTAAACTAAACTAAAACTATTTAATCCTCTCCAGGGACTTTTGCAAACCTCAAAATCATAAGCAGCCCTCTTTAACTTTAGGAATAACTCAGCCGGTCATCAAGTTATACAGCGCGGAAACTGGCCTTATGGCCCACCTGGTGAGTGCCGACCAGCCATCAACACACTCCAACACACACCCCAACTCGAACACTATCCCATACACACTAGGCTAGCACGCACACAATTTTACCAAGCCAATTAAAGAACGAACCTGCCCATGCCAACAAAGATGTCCCCTCCACACTAATCCCACCTGCCCGCGCAGGGCCCTTTCCCATCTATGTACCTGTCCAAGTGACTCTTAAATGGTGTTATATTACCTGTCTTAACTACTTCCTCTGGCAGCTCATTCCTGATAAGTCCCTCCCCTCTCACCTTAGACCCATGTCCTCTGGTTCTTGGCTCCCCTCCTGTGTAAAAGACTGTGCATTCACCCAATCTATTCACCTCAAGATATTATACACCTCTATAAGGTCACCCCTCGTCTTCCTATGCTCCACGGGATAAAGTTCCAGCCTTCCCAACCTCTCCCTATAGCTCAGGACCCCAAGTCTTGGCAACATCTCTGCTCTCTTTCCAACTTAACAACAACCTACCTGTAGCAGAGTGACCAAAACTGAACACAAAACACCAAATAATAATAATAATAATATTTTATTTGTATAGCGCTTTACAAGGACTCGAAGTCGCTTCAAATCGAATCAAATACGGCCTCACCAACGCCTTGAACACCTGTAACATAACATCCCAATTTCTATACTCAATACCCCGGTTGAAGGCCAATGTACCAAATACCTTTTTTCCCCATCCTACCTCCCTGTGACACCACTTTCAAAGAACCACGTACCTGCATTCCTAGATCCCTCTGCTCTACAAAACTCCCCAGAGCCCTAGCAAAGGGCCTGTCCCACCTGGTGATTTTTTCAGCACCTGCCGGCATCATTGACTGACGTATTGGGCCACCGAAAAAAGTCACAGCGCGATGACGTATTGACGCACGGCGTTTGCTCAAGTGCTGCAACATTTTTTTTGTCACCGCTGGATTTCGAAATCTTTTAAATCTTTTGGCGACCCTGATACGTCAGTCAATGATGTCGGCAGTCGCTGAAAACATCGCCACGCGGGACAGGCCCTTGAAGGTCCTCCCGTTTTGACTTTACAAAATGCAACACCTTGTACTTATCTGTGCAATGCTCCATTAACAATTTTCGAAAAACAAAAACTATTTTAGTGTCATCTTCCAACTCACTAATTAAGCCTTCTACATTCTCATCCAAATCTATCTATATAATTAAAAGTCTCATCTTGACCACTTCCAGTCTGCGCTGTATATTGATTTTAGAAAAGACATTACGATATATCGTTATGATTTTTGGTCATCTTACTCAGTCCTCCTCCGCTGAGCAGGATGCGTGGGTTTTTCCCATCGATAAAAAAGAAAAAAGTTATGAGTGTTTAAAAAAACCTTGAGATCCTCTCGGGTGTTTCACAGAGGAAGAGGACTTAACTTTCTGGTGCCTTTCCCCACAGTGGAAATTTTTGATTCTGCTGTGGGGGGACGTTTGTGTCCATTTTCTTTATTTTTTTAACCTTTTTCTCTAGTTTGTATGGAAAACGTATTATCTATTTTATGTAAAGCACTTTGGTGTCAATGAGAGTTGACTTAAAACGTGCTATATAAATAAAACTTACTTACTTACTTCATTCACCTCAGGATGTCTAGCAATTCCTCCACTATAATAGGGGCTGTCCAGAGGACATCTCCATTAACTGTCCCAAATACCCCAGTCTTCATGTCTTTCTCCATGGTAAAAGCAAAGGAGAAGTACTAATTGAAGACCATGCTCATCTCCTGCAGTTCTACACAGAGGTGACTGCTTTGGCCTCATATTTTTTCTCTAGTTACCCCCTTTCCTTAAGATCCAGCCATAACATCTCTGGCTGGGTCAGGCAGCATCTTGAGAGGGAATGGATAGATGACCATGAAGGTGGAGTACATGCCCTAAGTGGAATCAGTTGAGAGCTTCAATTCCCTCGGCATTAATATTATCAACGAACTGTCTTGAACCAACCAAACTGATGCGACAGCCAAGAAGGCACACCAACTTGCTGAGGAGTCAGAAAATTCAACATGTCTCCAATGATTCTCACAAAGTTCAACAGATGCACCACAGAAAGCGGGTTGCATCACAGCTTGGTTTAGGAACAGCTTTGCTCAAGACCGCAAGGCATTGCATCGAGTAGTAGATCACACAGACCGCTACTGACTCCATCTGCACCTCACGCTGCCATGGGAAAGCAGCCAACAAATCAAAGACTTTTCCCACCCCGGTCATTTTCTCTTCTCCCCCAGAGATAAAGGCACAGAAACATTAACGCATGCACTACCAGACTCGGGGACAGCTTCTTCCCTTCTGTTATCAGGCTTCTGAATGGTTAATCCAGAAACTAGGGTGCTGTCCAATTCACCTCTGCCTCATTGCGGACATTGGACTTTGTCTATGGAACTGATGCACTGCTATGCATAGAATAATATTGTGAACCCTGCATCTTCCCCTATACTCTATCTATTGTACTTGAATTTGATGGCATTTATGTATAGTATTATCTGTTCTTACTGGATAGTATGCAAAACAGCCTTTCACTGTACCTTGGTCCATAACCCTAAAGGTTTCCACAGCCATAGCCATACAAACAAAGACAATTTCCCAGACACACACACAATTTAATTCACACAAACATCCATCACAGTGAACCTACTGTGATGGAAGGCAAAGTCTTTTCTCTCCCCTGTTCTCCATGTCTCTCCCGATGTCCAAGCCCCAGGCGGGTGATGATAAGTCCCACGGACATTTTAGGCCGTGCTGGGCGATTTACGGCCCCGCTCCCGGTCTAAAAGTCTCGAAGTTGGAGCCCCCGGCGGGCGCTGGAATGTCCCGTGGCCATGGTGCCGGGCGATGTACGACCCCACTCCGGGTCTTTCCAACCCCGCGACACGGGCTGGAGAAGTCGCGTTGCGGGAGCTCCGGGAAGTGGTCTCTCCCCCCGGACCCGCAAGCTCCCGATGGTGAGTAGTCCGTAGCTCCGCAGTCTCCGGAGCCCCCGGGTCGTTCAGGTTGGAGGCCGCTCCACGGTGCTAGGCCCCAACGACAATGGAGACTCGACAGGCAAAAGGTCGGGTCTCCCGGACAAGGAAGAGATTTTAAACGGTTTCCCCCGCCCCCCATATATACACATTTAAAACCAGTATTAAACCAGTATTAAAAAACACCAACACTACATTTAACTAGACAAAAAATGTTTTAAAAGACAGACAGACTGTAGGGGCTGCTGCAACGGGTGAGTCACGCTGCCAATTGGTAGATGCAGGCAAGGGTGGCAAATTAATTGGCAAATGGGTGGTGTAAGTAACAAAGGGATGGCGGATAAGGAGGATAAAATGCAAAGCTGGTGGGGTGATTAAGGGTGGAAGGTACCGTGGGGGGAGGGGGGGAAGAGATGGAACAGTGTGTCTCCTCTTTTATGTTATCTCCCTCAACATCTCTTTTGTCATTTCCTTTCCTTTATCCTTTAATTGCAACATGACTCTTTGCCTCCAATATTTCCAGTAAGCATTCTATCTACAATTCATGTGTCTGGTTTATACAGAAATAAACTAAACTGCCTGATATACAAGCCTAAAATAAATAGGCCAAGTTCCTACTCCTGCGATCACTCAACTTTTACTGTAAAGGGTCATTCGGCTTCAATGCTACTTCATCTCACGCTGCAAACATATCTTTTAGTGTTGACCTATAAGGGTCATGTACAAATAGCAGTTGTATGCATTTAAACATATCTTTTAGTGTTGACCTATAAGGGTCATGTACAAATAGCAGTTGTATGCACTTTAAAAAAAAAATCACAAGATGAATAACATTTTAGGTTAATTAAAAAGTACAGACACTTTCATTAATATTTCCATCAAGACTGTCTCATTTTGCATGTGGCAAAGTGCAAAACATAAAAGAGACAAATTTGAAGTGCATCTCCTATTGCAGTCTGGACAACTATTGCCACACTGAAGACATGAGACTGTAGGCGGGGTAACATTGAGCAACAAAAAAAACAAAGTGTTGAAAGAACACAGTGGAGTGAAATAGACCAACAATATTTCAGGTTGAGACTCTCGATCAGCTACCTTTACTCATTACTCCATCAGTCTGAAGAAAGGTGCAACCTGAAACATCATCTGTCCATTTACCACCACAGATGCTGCCTGACAAGTCACGTTCCTCCAGCAGAGTCTGAAGAAGGGTCTCGACCCGAAACATCACCTATTCCGTTTCTCCAGAGAGGCTGTCTGACCGGCTGAGTTACTCCAGCTTTTTGTGTTTAAGAAAGAACTGCAGATTGCTGGAAAAATCGAAGGCAGGCAAAAATGCTGGAGAAACTCAGCGGGTGAGGCAGCATCTATGGAGAGAAGGAATAGGCGACGAAGGAATCGACCCGAAACGTCGCCTATTCCTTCTCTCCATAAATGCTGCCTCACCCACTGAGTTTCTCTAGCATTTTGTCTACCTCCAGCTTTTCGTGTCTTCAGTTTAAACCAGCATATGCAGTCCCTACCGACACTGATTCAGCAGTTTGGTTTTGCTCAACTATTACCACACTGTAAAATT
The DNA here is from genome assembly GCF_028641065.1 of Leucoraja erinaceus. Lineage (NCBI taxonomy): Eukaryota > Metazoa > Chordata > Chondrichthyes > Rajiformes > Rajidae > Leucoraja > Leucoraja erinaceus. Next base: position 236,911 of record NC_073424.1, read on the forward strand.
ATCCACACATCAAATAAGATGAGCATACAGTTTCTAAGTGTTTTTTTAAAATATAATGTTAGGTCAAAATGGAACATTAGAATCAAAGAACTGTTCTCTGCCTCAGAGGGCGGTGGAGGCAGGTTCTCTGGATGCTTTCAAGAGAGAGCTAGATAGGGCTCTTAAAGATAGCGGAGTCAGGGGATATGGGGAGAAGGCAGGAACGGGGTACTGATTGGGGATGATCAGCCATGATCACATTGAATGGCGGTGCTGGCTCGAAGGGCTGAATGGCCTACCCCTGCACCTATTGTCTATTGTTCTTCTTTGCTATTATGAAAACTTCAAAAAGTAACCAGTAGAAAGCTGGATATTAATTCAAACGTGCAGTCAATTTAAAACACCACCCAAGTTCACTGCCAACCTTAATGATGTACTCAAGCTCTGGAATGAGTTAGAACTGACAATACGTGATAAACAAACACAATTAGATAAATCATCATGACACAGACAAGTTGGGCCGATGGGCTTGGTTCCACTCGGTATGACTCTATGAAAACAATTAAATAAACCATCATGACAAAGGCAAGTTGGGCCGAAGGGTCTTTTTCTGTGCTATACAACCGTATCAATTTGTGAAGAAATAGAAAAAGTTCCAAATTCTATCTGCCACTAAGTTTTCAATAACTGCACCTATCATTACTATAACACATTGTTTGTGAATACTAATAATCAAACAAACATCTTTATATAAGTCCCTCCAGCAAAATAAAACAGAGCTGTCATGCAGGAGCAATTTCAGTTTAAAAAAAATGACAGAGCTTAATAGACAAGTAAAAATACGCTGGTCAAACCAGATAGATATCATTACTGCAGGCAGTTTAAAGCAGTGGTATGCAGCATTTATGCAGGATAGGGCAGATTGACAATACAAATTATCCTGTAAAGTCACTCACATGATTGCATACTGTTGAACTTCCAGATAGCTGACAAGGCAAAGAAGATTCACATTCCGCTCGAACTCCTTATGGAACCGAAAAGCACACACCCATGGTAATGTTTCTTGATCGTCGTTGCTTTTTACATATTTTTCGTTCATTTGTGGTATGTACCATCTGTATCTCTCGTTTCCCTTTCCCGCTGAATCTCAGTCTGAAGAAGGGTCTCAACCTGAAATGTCGCCTATTCATTTTCTCCAGAGATGCTGCCTGAGTCGCTGAGTTACTCCAGCATTTTGTGTCTATTTTCAGTATAAACCAGCTTCTCCAGTTACCCAAGGTAATTTGGCCACTAAACCCATGCCAGGTTAGATCTAGTATGTGACTACATTCTTTTCAATGAGGTGGGAGATTACATTTCAAGTAGTTTTCACAATTAATTTACATTTATTTAATTGTTAAATTTAACTGTTTTTGACATTTCCTTGTGTCTTGGACATTTTAATTATGGTAAAGCTGCAGATACTAGAAATCTGATAGACAAACAGAAAATGGAAGTGTTAATCTTTAAGGATCTGTAACGTAAACTTTGTCTTTCGTTCCTGTCTATGCACCATGGAAAGCATTTTATCAACTGCAGGGAATTGTGGACGCAGCCCAGACCATCATACAAACCAACCTCCCTTCCATTGACTTCATTTATACCTCACGCTGCCAAGGCAAGGCTAGCAGCATAATCAAGGACGAATCGCACCCTGACCACTCCCTCTTCTCCCCTCTCCCATCAGGTAATCATGGAATCAGGTACGCATGACTGCGTAGCCGGTCATAGTGCAAACTCCATCATAAAGTTCGCTGACGACACCACTGTTGTGGGACGTATCACTGATGGGGATGAGTCAGAGTATAGAAGAGAGATCGAGCAACTGTCCATATGGTGCCAGCACAATAACCTGGCCCTCAACACCAGCAAAAACAAAGAACTGATTGTGGACTTTGGAAGGAGTAGGATGGGGACCCACAGTCCTGTTTATATCAACGGGTTGATGGTTGAAAGGGTCAAGAGCTTCAAATTCCTGGGCGTGCACATCTCTGAAGATCTTTCCTGGTCCGAGAACACTAACTCAATTTTTAAGAAAGCACGTCAGTGCCTCTACTTCCTGAGAAGATTACGGAGAGTCGGTTTATCAAGGAGGACTCTCTCTAACTTCTACAGGTGCACAGTAGAGAGCATGCTGACTGGTTGCATCGTGGCTTGGTTCGGCAACTTGAGCGCCCTGGAGAGGAAAAGACTACAAAAAGTAGTAAACACTGCCCAGTCCATTATCGGCTCTGACCTCCCTTCCACTGGACTGTTTTCTCTGGAGCATAGGAGGCCGAGGGGAGACCTGACAGAAGTATCTAAAATTACAAGATAGAACAGATAATCTTTTTTTGCATAGTGTAGATTGGTTTATGCATGACAACCAATCATAGTAGAAATAGCATCACTAACCCCACCCTACTGTACGATTTATATTAACACCTACTTCCTGTACTCCTCAGTCCTGGAAGCAGTTATGATGTTCTGACAAATAACAATCTTCTGTACTGCTATAGTAATACTGATTAAATACTGATTAAAGATGATCTTGGATTTTAGATTGTATGACTCAGATGCTTACACATAGAATGAAAATATCCAATACTAGTGGCATCACTTTAAAAATTAAAAAAACATATTTAATGAATATACAGAGAATGGTAGATGGGGTTAATGGTAAAGGAGATATGATTATCATTATGAGAGAGGCATATCGGCACACATGAACATGCAGGGAATAGGGGAATATGGGTCATTGCAAACAGATGGAATTCATTTAATTTTTCACCATGGTCAGCAAAGATCTTAGAGCAGAGCAAGATAGGCCACTCCTGCGAAATACAATGGGCTGACGTGTAGTACTCTACGGAGGGGATCCTGGGCATTTTTCCCCGCCCATTTTAGTAACCGGATCCTACCTGACCCGACTCGCAGTGTAATCAATGTGGCAGGGCAACAGTTTGTGTGTGTGATAGAGGGTTAGATTCATAATTCTGTCAGTTCATACTTCTTGGCAAGAATAAAATTTGACTCTGGGAATTGTCTTTTTTTATGTTTTTTAAATAATTTCCTTTTAAATGGCTCACAAGCAGTGTTTGAGTTGATTTTGTAGTAACCGGAACCGACCCGACTCGCAGGGTAATTGACATTGCGGGGGAAGTTTTTGTGTGTGAGATATAGGGTTAGATTCATAATTCTGTTAGTTCATAATTCTGTTAAATCTTGTTAAAGAATAAAATGTTTATAAACACACATCCATGAATGTGATATAAATGTATATAATCATATAACACACACAATTATATTTCTTCTGATCCAATGATAAACTTTATTTCAGACTAGACAAGGGACATTAAATAAGAAACATTGTAAACCTCCCCGCAACTTCACACACACTAGGCCTCATCCCCACCCCTCAACTGTCCCCCCACTCCGGCACTCCCTCGCCTGCCTCCACACTACAATGCCTCCTCCCCCCCCCCCCCCGGGCCCCTCTCCCCGCTGCCCCGGACTGCTCACTCCCTCTCCCCGGGCCGCTCACTCCCTCTCCCCGCTGCGGAAACAAAGATCCGATCTTTGTCCAGAAGCAAGATGGCGGAACACGATGGTGGAACAAGATGTCGGGGCATGGTTGCTAAAATGGGTCCTATAATCACCCATAAATCTGCCCATGAGCGTACTACACGTTTGCGTGAGAGTAACCCATCTTGCTCTGCTATAAGATCTTTGATGGTCAGCACAGACATCGTCAGCCAAAGGCCCTGTGCTACATAGATACATAGACAATAGGTGCAGAAGTAGGCCATTTAGCCCATCGAACCAGCACCGCCATTCAATATGATCATGGCTGATCATCCACAATCAGTACCCCGTTCATGCCTTCTCCCTAAATGTCTTGATTCCGCTAGCCCTAAGACCTCTACCTAACTCTCTTTTGAAAGCATCCAGTGAATTGGCCTCCACTGCCTTGTGAGATAGAGAATTCCACAGACTCACCACTCTCTGGGTGAAAACGTTTTTTCCTCATCTCCGTTCTATATGGCCTACCCCTTATTCTTAAACTGTGGTCCCTGGTTCTGGACTCCCCCAACATCGAGAACATGTTTCCTGTATCTAGCGTGTCCAATTCCTTAATACTGTTGCACTGTTCGATGTTTCTGATGTTCACCACAAAAGAATGCTTGGCAGTTTTGACAATTGATAGTCCTGTGAGGGTGACTTCATTGGCTGCCTAGCATTTCAGGGGCTAGAGATGGCATTTAAGGCCGTACACGCCACTAAACCCCACTATTTAGGAGCCAGTAATGAGGACAAAGTTGATATTACTGGCAAGTACAGATAAGTGTGTAGCAATCACAGGCAGGCTCCTACTCTGCCAACTCTCACGGTCGGCATGGTAACCATTGGGGAAAGGGCAGGAGGAGAGTGGGGGAAGGAAACACTAATCTCTGAAGGTTGTTGGACTGAAGGAGATTACAGCTATACATAAGTGCAAGGGAAATATATTGGATAGAAAATTCCCAGAACAGAATGTGATGTTGCAGCTATCCACGGCTCTGAACAGAAACAATGGAAATTCCTTTGCAAGAAATTGAATAAAATGAAAATTTAAACTACCAGTGCAGTAAGACTCTTCAAAACTTAAGGATGCATGAATAAGAATCATTCTTCTAGTTTTATACAGATCTAGACCAAGGGGGACCTGTTGGGTCCCGTCTCCTCAACGCGCGGGGGAGGGGGGGGGGGGGGGGGGGGGGGGGGTAAGAGGAGGAGGGATGCCGGGAGAGGAAGAGAAAGGAGGTGAGGAGAGAGAGAGAGGGGGGGGGGGAGAGAGAGGGGGGGAGGGAGAGAGAGAGAGAGGGGGGGGGGGGGGACGGGGAGAGAGAAGTAAGGGGAGGGAGAGAGAGAGAGAAGGGGAGGGGGAGTGTCCAGGGGGGGTGGTGGTGGGGGGGGGGGGATGGCGTGGGGTGGGGTGGAACGGGGGGAGGGGTAAAGGGGGGGGTGGAGGAGGGGGGGGATGAAGGGGGGGGGGGGAGAGGGACTCCACTCAGCGGCCACAGGCACCACACAGCGCCTCCCGACTCCACACAGTCGACTTTCCCGACTCCACACAGCGACTTTCCCGACCACTTTTGCGGATTAAATCAGCACTTGTGGACTCAGCCCCGCCTCCGGGGTTTTATTCTCCAGCGGATGCCGGAAGGGGCGTTACCTTCATGGTGAATGACAGGCGAGAAGACCAATCTGCTGATCTCACGATTTTTAAAATCTTCATAACTTTTATAATATTCCACCGATCGGAAAAAAACTTGGTGCGCTTAGAGGAGAAAGTAAACAAGAAGTGGTCAAGATGAGTGTTTTAGTAATGGTGTAGATAGATAGGGTGCCTAGAACAACTGCCAGGAGTGGTGATAGAGGCAAATGCAACAGCGACATTTAAAACAGGTGCAGGAGTAGGCCATTCGGCCCTTCGAGCCAGCACCGCCTTTCAATATGATCATGGCTGATCATCCATTCCTGTTCCTACATGCTCCTCATATCCCCTGACTCCGCTATCTTCAAGAGTTCTATCTAACTCTCTCTTGAAAGCATCCAGAGAATTGCCCTCCACTGCCTTCCGAGGCAGAGAATTCCACAGATTCACAACTCTCTGTGTGAAAAAGTGTTTTCCTCATCTTCGTTCTAAAAGGTCTACCCCTAATTCTTAAACTGTGGCCCCTGGTTCTGGACTCCCCCAACATTGGGAACATGTTTCCGGCATCTAGAGTGCACAATAATCTTATATGTTTCAATCCGATCCCCTATCATCTAAATTCCAGAGTATACAAGCCCAGCCGCTCCATTCATTCACATATGACAGTCCCGCCATCCCGGGAATTAACTTTGTGAAACTACGCTGCACTCCCTCAATAGCAAGAATGTCCTTCCTCGAATTTGGAGACCAAAACTGCACACAATACTCCAGGTGTGATCTCACTAGGGCTCTGTACAACTGCAGAAGGATCTCTTTGCTCCTGTACTCAACTCCTCTTGTTATGAAGGCCAACATGCCATTAACCTTCTTCACTGCCTGCTGTACCTGCATGCTTACTTTCAGTGACTGATGAACAAGGATCCCCAGATCCCATTGTATTTCCCCTTTTCCCATCTTGACAGCATTCAGATAATAATCCGCCTTCCTGTTTTTGCCACCAAAGTGGACAACCTCACATTTATGCACATTAAACTGCATCTGCCATGCATCTGCCCACTCACCCAATCTGTCCAAGTCAATCTGCATCCTCATAGCATCATCCTCACATATCACACTGTCACCCAGCTTTGTGTCACCTGTATTTGTTATTTGCCATTCCTTCGCTCCATAGATGCTGCCTCTCCTGCTGAGTTTCTCCAGCATTTTTGTCCACCTGCAAATTTGCTAATGTTACTTTTAATCCCTTCGTTCTAATCATTAATGTGTATTGTAAATAGCAGCGATCCCAGCACCGAGCCATGTGGTACCCATGTGTGCTAATCACTGCCTGCCATTCTGAAAGGGACCCGTTAATAAGCAGCCTGCCATCGAACCAAAGGGCAAAAAAGCTTTTTACTGTACCTTGGTACACGTGACGATAAACGAAAGTAACCACAAAAATGATTTAAAATACAATCAACTTTCATTGGAAACAAAATCAGCCGTCTAGGTCCTGAGACCTACTACCATATTCAAGTGAGGGTTAATGTTGAGAACATCAGAATCAGATTTTATTCGCCAAGTATGTTTTGCAACATACGAGGAATTTCACTGGCCAGGTCAGTCATACAATTAAAAGCAACACTCAAAAAAAACACATTTTAACATGAACATCCGCCACAGTGACTCCTACACATTCCTCACTGTGATGGAAGGCGAAATAAAGTTCAAGTCTCTTCCTTTGTTCTTCGTCAGTCAGGGGCCTCGAGCCCCTCCGTTGACGGGATGGTCTAAACTCCCGTAGCCGGCAGCGTTCGGGCCCTATGCGTCCAGCTCCTGCATCGGGGGGTTGTCAGCTCCCCCGCGCCGGGCGATCGAACCTGGCATCGGGGCTGGTGAACCTTCTGCGGCGTTTGAGCTCCAGACTAGCCTCTCGGGAGATTGCAGGCCGCGGTGGGAGCGATCCCAGGCAAGGGATCTGCTCTGATGTTAAGTCCGCGCCCCGCGGTGGGGCTCAAGATAGTCCGAGGCAGCTCCCAGCTCTAGCAATGGTAGGCCGCAAAGCCCGGAGAATGTGATCCGAAAAATGATCACATCTCTGGGAAGGTAAGGACTTGAAAATAAGTTTCCCTCGATTCCCCCCTCCCCCTCATTAAACAAACCGAAGAACATAAAAACAAACTTTTAAACAGACGCTAAAAATAACAAACTGTTGAAAAAAACTAACAGACTGACGCCAGGGCTGGCCATCTCCCCGGCGTCCTAGGTGGTCTTAGCCTGGGAGAGGCAATTCTTCAATGAATTGAGGATTTGATGGTGGCAACATTAACTCTAGATCTCCAGTGCTTTGATTTATCTGCAGTGGTCCCAAGGGGTGGGAGACTGCAACTTTCTCGTGGTCCACCCTGTTTCGACTAATGCAATCAACCCGACGTGCAGAAACAGAAGATCAAATGGAGAAAACTTACCTACAACTTTAGGCTGTGCACGCCATACGCAAGAAGAAGAAGTTGTCCCAAAACATAGAATCGCAAAGCCTGTTGGTTAACAACTCAAACTATCCTTTTATTAAATAATCTGCACAGCATGTTGTTAATGTGGATTGCTGCTGAGACGCAGAGGGTTTTGTACTTGGACAGAACACAAAGTGCTGGAGGAACACAGTGGATCAGGCAGCAACTTTTCAGGTCGGAACCCTTCAGAGTTTTCTACCTGGTTGCTCACTGCTATTATTCAATTTTTGTTTAAGTCCAAATGTCAGGCAAATATTTCATCACTGTTGTTTAAAGTAATTAAACATTGAACACATAAATATCCTGAAGGGTGGTTTACATACACAGCCAGTGGAAAGGCGTGAACATGGGAATATGGCTATTAAGTAAGAAGGTCAAATCATGTTAAGTGGGTTCCAATCCAGCTACAAATGGAATATGTAATGAAGTGAACAGCAGGGCATTGATGAAAGTAATTTTGACATTTATATTTCAAGTTGTCATTCTTGACAGCGCAAACTAATACCAGAACTGATCACAATGTACATTTTAATACAAGTTGGTATGGTTTGATATATTATTGATGTGTACTGAGATAGTGAGAAACGTTGTGTGCTGTCCTGTTAAATCATACAGCAGGCAGTGAAGAAAGACAATAGCATGTTGGCCTTTATAAAAAGAGGAATCAAATTTTCTGCAGTTGTACAGGGCCGTAGTGAGACCACAACTGGAGTATTGTGTGCAGTTTTGCTCCCCTAATTTGAGGAAGGACATTCTTGCTATTGAGGGAGTGCAGCGTAGGTTTACAAGGTTAATTCCCAGGATGACCGGACTGTCATATGCTGAGAGAATGGAGCAGCTGGGCTTGTACACTCTGGAGTTTAGAAGGATGAGAGGGTATCTCATTGAAACATATAAGATTGTTAAGGGCTTGGACAAACTAGAGTGGTGAGTCTGTGGAATTCTCTGCCTCAGAGGGTGGTGGAGGCAGATTCTCTGGATGCTTTCAAAAGAGAGCTAGATAGGGCTCTTAAAAATAGTGGAGTCATGGGATATGGGGAGAAGGCAGGACGGGGTACTGATTGGGGATGATCAGCCATGATCACATTGAATGGCGGTGCTGGCTCGAAGGGCCAAATGGCCTATTGTCTCTTGTGATAGGAAGCTCTCTACGGGCATCTGTAGAAGTCAATAAGAGTCGCTGTGAACATGTGAACGATGTACCCGCTATGTTAATTCTCCGTGCTTACCACGAGTTTGATTTTTTTTTTAAAACTTGGGAGAGCTCTTGGAATGAACTCGTACCGTGGGACTGGGCTATAAAGTTCCTGGGTTAAGAATGAAGTTTAGTTCAGGTCAGGACCCTTCTTCACATTGACTGTAGGGATATCAGCCAGGTCCTTCAGCCCAAATCGCCCATGCCGACCAAGGTGCCCCATCTAAGCCAGTCCCAGCAGTCCCTCTAAAGCTATCTTATCCATGTACCTGTTCAAATGTTTATTCAATGTGATAGTAGCCGTCTTAACTACCTCATCTGGCAGCTTGTTCTGTATACCTGCCTCCCTTTGTGCAGAAAAGTTACCCTTCAGTTGCACCCCCTCACCTCCCCTTCCCCTCACCTTATACCTGTCCTCTGGTTCTTGATTCTCCTACCCTGGGTAAAAGACTGTTCATTTACCCTATCCATTCCTCTCATACACCTCTATATGATCAACCCTCATCCTCTTCCTCAACCTCTCCCTGAACTCGAGAGATCAAGCTCAGGCCCTTGATTCCTGGCAACATCCTCAGAAATCTTCTCGGCACCCTTACCAGCTTAACATCATATACTTAGAAAATAGATTGAATAGGTTGGGTAAATTGTCACTGGATCATCAGAGGTTTAAGGGTGACAAATTTAAACAGACATACATTGGGTAGACAGGGTAAGAGATGTGGGGGGATGGGGGCTAAACCTGTTGGGCATGGTGAGAATGAATTTAAAGGCAATCACAAGAGCAAGCTGTTTCAGAGGGTAATGGCTTACATTGAATGAGACAATAGATGCAGGAGTAGGCCATTCGGCCCTTCGAGCCAGCACCGCCATTCAATGTGATCGTGGCTGATCATCCCCAATCAGTACCCCGTTCCTGCCTTCTCCCCATATCCCCTGACTCTGCTATCTTTAAGAGTCCTATCTAGCTCTCTCTTGAAAGTATCCAGGGAACCGTCCTCCACCGCCCTCTGAGGCAGATAATTCCACTCTCACAGCACATTAGAAGCAGGTACAATTAGCTGAGGGATTTGCACCTAATATGGGCAAATGAGATTAGCACATCACATTAAGCATGAACAAATTGGGCCAAAGGGCCTATCTATCTCTGTGCTGTACAAATATGTTCATGCCAATAATATTAGATTCAATTGATGTTTATACTGATTCACAATTCAGATAGATTCTTAAATTCAGAGGTACAAACATTTCTGGTATTGGTACATTATTACCATGTGGGATATAGTCTCCCAAAAATGCACACTAGTTTTGAGAATCTAAGAACAATTGCAGCATTTAATTCCTTCCCCCAGAGGACAATGGCTTCTCCAGCTTGGCAAGACGATATTGTTTTGCGTTCCAGAAATGGAGCAGAGGATTTTGAACACGTTGTTACCAATCCCGCAGGAATTGTTGTTTACTTATCATTAGGGCACATCTATCTAGTTGCTATTTTTTTCCATGCACTGTTAGCTCTGGGATAGGATCACCAGTTAGTGACAGCTACTAACAGGAGGTCCTCCCGCTTTTTCATGCAACAAGAAAATCAGAATAAAACTGCCTGCATGACATTGAAATACTCTAATGGTTCAAAAGTTTACTATTAAATCAGGTCATGTTCACGCACAAAGTCGGTCTTGTCTTCAGAGAATCCAGTACAGAGAACTGTATTCATGCTAACTCTAATCAGATTAATGGCCAATTGTTAAGCACCGTGCATATTTGCATTCATTGCAAGGTAGCAAGTTTGCACAACATTATGTCGTGTTTTATGGCGCATCTCAAACTGTTTCAGGAAAACATTATCGTCAAATATTAAAGCGGAACCCACAGCAGGCAATAGGGATGAAAAAGCTCGAGAGATATAAAGGAAGCAGGGAATAATTTAAACAAGAAATTAAGACGTCTAAAAGGGGCCATGAAATGCCAATGACAAGTAGGGTCAAGGAGAATCAATCAAGGCAGTTTATGTGTATTAGGAGCAAGTGGGCAGGCTGCAAAAGGGTAGGTCCACCCAAGTAAAAAGGTGCGGAGTGCCATAGGAAGTGGGCGAGGTCCCCAACGTGTACTTTGCACTTGTATACACCGAGGAGAGGGACATTGATGATGGTGAGATTAGGGAGCGGCATGTTGACATTCGACGTCATGCTGATATAAAAAAGGTGGCAATGTTGGGTGTCTGGAAAAACATTAAAGTGGATAAGACTGCATCTTCTTCTTAGGCCCCCTTCAGTCGTGGCTGACCATGGGTGTCTCCAGGGTGCTATTCCCTATATGGAGGACGCCTGTGCGTGACTTTGTTTAACGTGGGGAGGCTGGTGCACAGACAGCCACCCCACGGTCCTTGACAGATCTGGGTCAGGATCCAGTGGCGTGGAGTCCAAGACGACAGGAGACCCTTTTCCGCTGCAGCCTTCATCCGCCTTCCCAGCCGTTGTGACGCTCCACTAAGGTCAGCCATCGTCCTCCGCCTGTTCCACTGTTGAGGTCTTGGTTGGATTGCTCTTTGTCAGAGACCTCCCCCTCGACCTTACCACCATGGGTGGCCCTACCAGGAGCATAGATAGCTCCAGACGGCATCGCTCTCAGGATCTCAGGACCACACAAGCTTCTCCACCACGACAAGGTGACAATCCACGGAGAAGGCTGCATGGCCTGATGAGATCTATCACAAGATAAGGAAGCAAGGGAGAAGATTGTCGCCGTTTCCACGGAACTCTGTATCCTTTTTAGACACAGGCAAGATGCCAGAAGACTGAATAATTGACAATATTGTTGTTTTGTTCAAGGTAATAGGGATGAACCTAAAAGCTCTATGCCAATGAATGGCAGGAAAATTACCCTTAGAAAATTACCCAGAATACCCTTAGGGACAGTAATTACTTGCATCTGAAAAATCATGGACATTAATAATAGTCAACATGGTTTGTGTGGGGGTAGTCCAGTCTCAGAAACTTACCTTTTTTATTAAAAAAAAGTGATGAAAATGACTGTTGAGAAGAAAGCAGTGGATGTTGTCTGCATTGACTGTTGAAGCATTTGACCAACTCCTCAGAATCGGCTGATCCAGAAGATTAAGTCACAATAGGAGCATTGATGCATAGAAGGACCTTTTGGGTGCAAGTTCACAGCAGCCCAAAAAGTGACAGTGCAAGTGGATACAGTGGTAAAGAAGAAATAAAGAAGGGATTACATGCTTGCTTACATTAGTTGAGGGATTAAGTATGAAAGTCAGGTTGCAGTTGTACAAAGCCATGTTTGGAGAATTGAGTGGTATTTCGATCACCACACTATAGGAAAGATATGGAGACTTTGTTATCTTTATACCAGTTTTAGGAAATATTTCATGTTCATGTGTGATAGGAGCAGAATTAGGCCATTTGGCCCATCAGGTCTACCCCACCACTCAATCATGGCTGATCACTCTCACCCTCTTAACCACATTCTCCTGTCTTCTCCCCATAACCCCCGACACCCGTACTAATCAAGATTCTATCTTTAGTTTAGTTTAGAGATACAGCACGGAAACAGGCCCTTCGGGCCATCGGGTCTACGCCGATCAGCGATCCCCGCACATTAACACTATCCCACATCCACTAGGGACAATTTTCACATTTACCAAGCCAATTAACCTACAAACCTGTACGTCTTTGGAGTGTGGGAGGAAACCGAAGATCTTGGAGAAAAAACCCACGCAGGTCACAGAGAAAACGTACAAACTCCGTATTGACAGCACCCATAATGGGGATCGAACCCGGGTATCCGGCGCTGCATTCGCTGTAAGGCAGCAACAGAGTGGTGAATCTTTGGAATTCTCTGCCACAGAAGGTATTTGAGGCCAGTTCATTGGCTATATTTAAGAGGGAGTTAGATGTGGCCCTTGTGGCTAAAGGGATCAGGGGGTATGGAGAGAAGGCAGGTACAGGATACTGAGTTGGATGATCAGCCATGATCATATTGAATGGTGGTGCAGGCTCAAAGGGCCGAATGGGACCTATTTTCTATGTTTCTATGTAACACCACCGCTGCGCCACCGTGACTGCCATCAGAGGACTTTGCTCTCAAATGAAAATCTTTTGTCCATGTTCATTATTGTGTGTAGCATCATATTCTGCATATTTTCTCTTTAACACAAGCAAAGTTTATCTACTGCATGTGTAGGATGAAACTGCAGATGCTGGTTTATACTAAAGATAAACAAAATGATGAAGTAACCCAGCAGGACAGGCAGCATCTCTGGAGAAAAGGAATGGGTGACGTTTCGGACAAGTCTCAACCAGAAACGTCACACATTCCTTCTTTATCCACTATATACTGGCAAAGCAAGAAGGGAATGATTTAATGGGAACCAGAGGAACATTTTTTCACACCAAAAGTGATCGGTACATGGAATGAGCTGTCAGAGGAAGTCGTTCAGACAGGTACTATAACAACATTAAAGAGATATTTGTTTACGAAGGAACTGCAGATGCTGGAAAAATTGAAAGTAGACAAAAGATGCTGGAGAAACTGAACGGGTGAGGCAGCATCTATGGAGGGAAGATATAGGCGACGTTTCAGGTCGAGACCCTTCATCAGACTGATTGATGACTGTCAGTCTGTATTTGGACAGGTACAAGTAGGAAAGGTTCATAAGTTAGATGTGTAGCCATTCGGCCCATCATCTACTCCACAGGGATAGAGGTTTAGTAGAACAAGCTTAGATGGGGCATCTTGGTCTGAATCGGCAAGTTGGGCCGAAGCGCCCGTTTCCATGCTATACGACTATGACACTGTGACAGTAAAAACAATTGTTCAGTGGTATTAACAGTTAGGAATTACTCTATATCAAAATAGGGAATACATAGGGTGGACAAAATCATGAGAGGAATAGATCGGGTAGACGTGAAGAATCCCTTGCACACAGTAGGGGAATCGAAAACCAGAGGACATCGTTTTAAGGTGAGGGGGCAAAGATTTAATAGGAACCTGAGGGGTAAATTTCTAAACACAAAGGGTGGTTGGTGTATGGAATGAGCTGCCGGAGGGGGTAGATAGGGAAGGAACTATTGCAACGTTTAAGAAACATTTAGACAGGTACACGGATAGGACAGGTTTAGAGGGATATGGGCTAATCGCTGGCAGGTGGGATTAGTGTAGATGTGGGCAAGTTGGGCCAAAGGACCCGTTGTCACACTGTGAGACTCTATGACTCTATCTGAAAGACAACTTCTTTCCTCAGCTTTTTATCTTAGTAACATCAAAAGATACATCCAATAACTCCATAATTGTGCAGCTCCAAAGAAAAAAAGGCTAAGTGTTGAAGTTGGTATTGGGGATTGGACACAAACTTTCAAGACCATTTGCCATTTTCTGAACTTACTTGCCGGATTTTGTAATTAAAATTAGAAGAAAAACTGAAATCAAAGTAGAAAATAAAAGGAACCTGCAGCAGCATCTGTGGAAAAAATAAACCAGGTTAACATTTCAGGTTGAAGAATCTTTGTCAGAACATGAATCATTGACTTTAACATTGCACAAATGCTGGCTGACTTGCTGTTGCCAGCATTTAGTGTTATTCAATCTTGGTATTGGTTCATTGTTATCTAGAGTACTGAGATGCAGTGAAAAACTATGTTTTGTGTTTTCTCCAGGTAAAAACACCCATATATGGTTACATTTAAAACCATCAGTACAACAGATAGTGCAAAGAGAATGGAAAAGAGAATAAAAGTAAAAGGCAAGGGGTGCAATGAGGTAGAATAGGAGATTGGAACTAGCTCCCAATGGCCCTGTCCCACGGTACGAGTTCTTCTAAGTGCTCTCCCGAGTTTAAAAAAAAAATCAAACTTGTGGTAAGCACATAGAAAGAAGGTAGCGGGTACTTCGGAGCTCGGGGACGTCTCTTAGCGACTCATAACGTTAATAGCAGTTGCTCGGGAAGACTCGTTAACGGCAGGTAAGCACGGGAAGACGCGTGAAGATTTTTCAACATGTTGAAAAATGTCCACGAGAGCCCCGAGTACGTACGAGCGGCCATTACTGTAAATCTCCGAGTTCGAATAAGGGCAAACTCGGGGAGAACTCTTGAATGAACTCGTACAGTGGGACAGGGCTTTTAGCTTATGAGAAGTCCATACAAGAGTCCAATAACAATGGAGAAGACGCCGTTTGTGAATCTGTTGATTCATGCCTTTAAGCTTCCGTATCTTCTACCTTGGCTGCTTTCACGAGGCAGCATGAAGTGTGGATGGAGTCGACGGGTGTGGGGAGAGGCTTGTCTGTGTGATAGATTGAGCTGCATCCACAACTCTGCAATTTTTTGCAATCTTGGGCAGAACAGTTGCCAAACCAAGCTGCGATGCAACCCTACAGGATGTTTTCCACAGCGCATCTGTAAAAATCACTAAGTGGTTTGAAACACTCTTGGTTATGAGAAATGTAATTGAAAAAATAAAATTTGCAACAAATATCTTAAAAGCAAACCAATGTTTTTATGACATAGAGTACATACAGTTTGCAGAAGCAGCTTTAACATTGCATTTTAAGTAACCAAAGATTACTTGAAATGAATACTCAAATACAGTGTCCATTCATCACCAATTAAAATGCAGAACAAAAAAATCTTTGAGCCTTGTATCTGCCTCAAGATCTGATGCAATCTCCAATTATAACTGAATAAATTAAACAATACACATTTTTACATTGATTCCAAAATTGTGCACAACTCCTTTTGTCACATATGCAAGAAAACAGCTTCCAGAAGGAGGTCAGCCCTGCTGCTCGTGACACCAGCCAGGCACATATTTGCAAGCTGTTCCTCGACATAGATCTTTTACTCCTGTTTTGATGGATTGCATCCATTTAAAAGGCAGAAGGGTATGGAAAAAATCTATAACACCTAATAATCATTTAAGCGCAGCACTAAGGAAGAGAGAAAAGCTGTGTTGAGGTATGAGCAGCTAAAATAAGGCTTTCCCTACTCAAATGAATTTTTGTATAATCACATGGCATTATCTGAAAAAGGATCTCGACAGGACCCGTTACCCATTCCTTCTCTCCTGAGATGTTGCCTGTCCTGCTGAGTTACTACAGCTATCTTCTGTGATTCTCTTAAATACCTAGGTATGTTATGGACGTTTATAGCTAAAAATACCTAATTGAGATTTGTTGGACACTTCCATGTTATCTGTCAACATCACACTGCAGTTCGGAAGAAGATCCACCTCAAACATTAACTGTGACAAACAGCAACATCAAAAACCGCAATGTTAATTATGTTTGCCTTCAAGGCAAGAGTCAAGTGAGTTTAACTATCATATGCGCAAGGAATGGAACATGAAATTCCTACTTGCTGCAACTTTTCAAGCACATTAAATGCAACATACAAAAAATAGATATACGATAAATTATTAGTTATACCAAGTGACTAGACCATAATCATGCAATTTGAAGTGGTGCAAACTATAAAACACATAACTGTTCATTGCTGAGGCAAGGTTGTGCTTAGGAATGTGCAGAATGGTACAAAAGTTTAACAGTTGTCAAAAAGCTGCTCTTGAACATGGAGGAAATAATTGTCAAGCTCCTGTACCTTCTTCCCAGTGGTAGCAGTGAGATGAGAGCATGTTGAGACCAAGAGATAAGCCATGATCAAAACTGAACAGCAGAAGAGGCTTGAAGGACTGATTAATCTATGCCTCCCCCCTCTTGTGTCCTCAAGTCATTTTTGTTACACAAACAAAATCTCTATTCCGTGAAAATTAACAGTCGCAGATAAACAGCTGAAATTTGAACTGGAGAAGTGTGAGGGTTAGACAGTGTTTGGGGGCAGGAGCATTTTGTGGGAGTAGTGGTGATAGTATTCATGGGCCATAGTTCCATGGCAGCCGGAAGTGGATATTAGTTGCAATTAGATGCTGGTCGCAGGCATCTGCTGCAAGTGGCGGGCTGCAACCCGGAAGGGCGTACGGGAAAACAACAAGCCCTCAGGTGTGCGGTCAGCAGCCTCCTGGGTAAGGATGCTGCGACCAGCAAGTTAGGTAACACCAAAGGCGCATGAACACCAAATGCCAGGCTTGCAATTTAACCCACCTTGCGATGAGAGTATTAACCACGGTGCATATACCAAATGTCTCACGGCAATGAAGGGCACGTTCCCACAAGAGTGGACTTGAAATAACGCTGTATTTCTACATCGGCGAGGCCAAGCGCGGGCTTGGCGGTCGTTTCGCCCAACACCTCCGCTCAGTTCGTATTAACCAACCTGATCTCCCAGATGCTCAGCACTTCAACTGCCCCTCACATTCCCAATCTGATCTTTCTGTCCTGGGCCTCCTCCATTGTCAGAGGGAGGCCCAGCGCAAATTGGAGGAACAGCACCTCATATGTCACTTAGGTAGTTTACACCCCAGTGGTATGAACATTGACTTCTTTAATTATAGATAGCTCTTGCTTTCTCCTTCCTTCCCCTCCCCATTCCCAGCTCTCCCATAAAGTCTACTGTCTCTGTTTCTTCCTTTCTTTCCCCCCCCTCCCCCGGGCATCAATCCGAAGAAGGGTCTCGACCCAAAACGTCGCCTAATCCTTCTCTCCATAGATGCTGCCTCAGCCGCTGAGTTTCTCCAGTATTTTTTGTTAAGTTCAAGTTACAAGCTACATTTATTGTCACATGGACCAATTGGTACAGTGAGATTTGAGTTATCATACAGCCATACAATTAAAAAAAACACAATACATGAGAGAGTTTAACATGAACATCGTCCACAGCGGAATCAACGTTTCCCACTGTGAGGGAAGGCAATAAAGTTCAACCATCTACCTATATTTCACCCTGTTGATCCAATGCAATGTCACCATGATATCAAGATCATGAAGGTACACAAAAAAGCTGGAGAAACTCAGCAGGTGCAGCAGCATCTATGGAGTGAAGGAAATAGGCAACGTTTCGGGCCAAAACCCTTCTTCAGACCATGAACACCTGCTCCAACTGATGGGACTACTGGAGTAAAGGCCCTGTCCCACTTTTCCGAGTTACTCACGAACTCTTCCCAGTTTTCCCCTTGATTCGAACTCGGAGAATTACGATAATAGCCGTGCGTAGGTACTTGGGGCTATTTTTTTAACTCGTGGACATTTTTCAACATGTTGAGAAAATGTCCCGACTCACCTGATGCCCCGAGTTCCTACGGCTGGCATTACGAGCCGCTATGAAACATCTACAGACTCCTACGGTCTCCTACTTGCTCGCTACCGACATTCCCCGAGTTCGAATCAAGGGGAAAACTCGGGTGAGTTCGTGAGTAACTCGGGAAAGTGGGACGGGGCTTAACACTGCACTTTCACCAACCCTAACCCACAGTGACCTCCATCCCACGCCCCAACACCGGCTTAGTGGCGTAGGGGATAAAGAGTAAGCCACAAGGTGCGTAAAACCTCGGAAAGCGTACTCATTTTGAGTGTTATATATAGTATGATCCAATTTGATTGAATGGAATGCAAAGCAAACCTTAATCACTGCACCTTGGTGCATGTGGTAGCGCACAGATCGGATGCAGACTGCAGTGGCAGAGTAGCAGTGAAGGACACCCACAACAGCACCTGTCCAAGCTGACCCAGCAACTTCCAACCCAGTGCTGCCGCTAGGACGACAACCCTTTATGGCCAAGGCTACATTTTTAACAACCATGTTTCTTCCCAGTTGTTACCAGGCAACAGAACCATCCTACCACAACTGGAGAGTGGGGCGGGAGATTGCAACCTTCATGTGGTCCGCCCTGTTTTGACGAATGCAATCAACCTGGCGTGCACAATCAAATAAGATCAAATAGAACAAGTTGTCCCACAACTTTAGGCTGTGCACGCCATACGCAAGAAGAAGAACTGGAGAGCAGTCCTGAACTACTATCTAACTCATTGGAAACCCTTGGACTATCTTTGATCAGACTTTACTGGCTTTATCTTGCACTAAACGTTACTCACATTATTCCCTTTATCATGTAGCTCGACACTGTGGAGTGCTTGATTGTAATCATGTATTTCCGCTGACTGGATAACATGCAAGAAAAGCTTTTCACTGACAATAAACTGAATGGAAACTAAGCTAACCTTGGGTTTGAATCATACAAAATGGCGCCAGAAACGTGGCAACTCTTGTATACGGTCTCAGTATAATGGACTATTCCTACAAATGAGAGTTCTTGTTCTCACGTCAAGAAGAGGATCATCCAAACTCCAGAGTTAGTTACACAAAAGGAAACTCCAAAAATGGGAATTCTAGATTACAACTCTCTCTACTGTTTCTACAATTAGTCTACCACCATTCAAATGAAAATCTATAGTGCATCCAGAAAAATGGATCCTGTCCATGTTTATCTTCAGTCGATGCAAGGGTGACTTACCCAGTCAACCAGGAGATTTTAAATGTGGAAATACACAGACGCTATTCAGCCTAGCGTGTTTGTCAATAAATATTCTGTATATAGCCACTAGTTTTGTGACAACAGTTTCAGAGACAGCTGCTTAATAGCTGCCTAAGAGTGCAATAGAAGGTTTCATGCTGAGATTTTGGATAACAAATACAGATATCACATCTGTGATGCAGGCTGAATATCTACCTCCCCCACTCAAAAGCCACAGTATAAATGCTAGTACGCCATACGCAAGAAGAACTGGTTAGCATGGTTAGCAAGTTTGGGGATGATTCTAAAATTGGTGGCATAGTGAACAGCGGTTATCTACAGTTACAGCAAGATCAGCTGGGCCATTGAGCTAACAATGACAGTTAGAATTTAATAAGCGAGTTCGGTATTCCGAAAAACGCAAGGAGTCAAAGGTCACTCGCGATAACATTCTCGGCAACTGTGCTGCTGCATGTATACGGACCTGCATTTCATCCGTAGTCAGAATCAAACCCAGGTCTCCGGAGCTGCAAGCGCTGTTGAATTACTACTGGACCGTCCCCTCCAGAGTGTCCCATTCCTGTCTGCAGGCGGTCGTAGATGTCCGAGGTGACCCTGGACTGACGGGACATCGGCCCGGAGCAGTGGAGTTAGCACTTCTTCCCCGCGCTGGCTGTAAGCCTGAGTCACCACTGCTCCAAGTCGGTGTCCCATCAGTCCAGGGGAAGGAATAGGACACTCGGGAGGGGACGGAGACGGTCCAGTAGCAATTCAACAACGCTTGCAGCGCTGCAGACCCGTGTTCGATCCCGACTATGGATAAAACACAGGTCTGTATTCATGCAACAGCACGGCTGCCGAGAATGTTTATCGAGAGTGACCTATAACCTGGGCATGCGCAGTCAGAATACCGAACTCCCTTATTCAGATAAATGCGAGGTACTGCACGTCATTATGTCAAACCAGAGCAGGATTTACACTGTTAACGGTAATGCCCCAATGAGTGTTGCAGATCAGAAAAATTTAGAGGTGTGGTTACAAACTTCCTTGAATGTGGCAACACAAGTGGTGGCAAACTACAAGGCCTAGATTTGAGGTGAGAAGGGAAACATTTAAAAAGGGACCCGAGAGGCAACATTTTCCACCGAGGATGGTATGCATGGAACAAGCCACTAGAGGAAATGGTAGAGAGCAGTACAGTAACAACATTTAGAAAACACTCGGACGGGTACAAGGAGAGGAAAGATTCATTCATAAGTGGTAGGAGCAGAATTAGGCCATTTGGCCCATCAAGTCTACTCCACCATTCAATTATGACTGCTCTATCTTTCCCTCTTAACTTCATTCTCCTGTCTTCTCCCCATAACCCTTGACAAAAATCTATCTATCTATCTCTGCCTTAAAAATATCTATTGTCGGCCTCAACAGCCTTCGGTGGCAAAGAATTTCACAGATTCACCGATCCTCTGACTAAAGAAAGTCCTCCTCATCTCCTTCCTGAAGGAACGTCTTTTAATTCTGAGGCAATGACCTCTGGTCATAGATAGAAGGGATGTTATGAAGGGATTTGGGCCAGGCGCCGGCAAGTGGGACTAGTTCAGTTTAGCAACTTGGTCGACATGGATGATCAAGCCTATTCCCATACTATGCAAGTCTATGACTATGAATGAGTTCAAGCAAGAATGCAATTTATGAAATAACACTTGAAAGTTGTGCACATGTATTGTCACATGACTGGATTGTTTTTGAGAAGAAATATATCATTTCCAGGGGCATTAACGTGTGCAGTTCACAGTTGAACATGGGGCTACTTGTGACAAAGTACACAGTAGGTGGCTGAGGTATTGGAGCTGTGAATAACAAACACTTCATTTGCAGGGTACAAGTGCCAACACTGATGATGAAGCTGGCAGCATAACAGTGGTAAAGTAAATAGGACATTGTATTAATTTCAAAAGTACATTGCTTCTCTCGTTCTGCCTCAAAACATTCTTCTATAAATTGTGCTCTTATTACTAGAGATAGTCTGCTGCAAGTAGACAAATGCCTGAAGAAAGGCTGTATTTTGCAAGATGGATGAATTGTTCCATGCAAGCATACATTAAGTGTTTCAAGTGTTATTTAAAAAAATATCATTCCTCTAATTTACAATCATATTCCTTTAACAAAGCAATCAGAAATACTTTCAAGTGTTATTTTGAAAATTATCCCTCTAATTTACAATCATATTCCTTTAACAAAGCAATCAGAAATTATCCTTCAAACAACAACGGTATGGAAAAAGCATAATTCCAGCCAAACTGCAAAATGTTCTACCCATTAGCACAATGGAAATGTTACAAATAAATTTTCAACATTGCAACAAAGGTAATTTTACCCTGGTTCATCTCCAGAATTTACAACTGTATTTATATTTACTGGATATTAAATATGAATAAGAATCGGAAATGGAAGATGCACGATTCAGTGGATAAAAGCTCAATGCTGCAGTCATGAAACCATCTCTGATCAGAGCTTATTTTTCTTCAAATGTAGTTTACAAATTGAATAAAACAATCTTCATCAACGATGCCACAATGTCAATTTAGCCAAGTAGAGTTGGGTAGAATCATGCTATCAACAACAAATCTACTTGTAGTTTAAGAAGGAACTGCAGATGCTGGAAAATCGAAGGTACATGAAAATGCTGGAGAAACGCAGCGGGTGCAGCAGCATCTACGGAGCGAAGGAAATAGGCAACGTTTCGTGCCGAAACCGTTCTACTTGTAGGTTGCGGAAGCAGAAACTGCAGATGCCGATTTGCACCGAAGATAGACACAAAAAGCTGGAGTAACTCGCCGGTACAGGCAGCATCTCTGGAGAGAAGGATGACACCACTGAGTTACTCTAGCATTTTGTGTCTATCCACGTGTAGATTGTTTAGCTGGCTGTTTTATTTTGAGCCAAGAAATGGGGTAATGTGGATTGGCATCCCAAAATTAGCATGCACGTCAAAAGGTATGGAGAGTGGCCACCTCTCTGCCCACCCCTTGGACCATCTTGGACTATGATAATTTTTAAATCGTCCGTCCTCCCATTCCAAAGGTGGTTATCAACTGGTCAATGATCAAGTGAGAAAGTATGAGTCAGTGTTGGTGGCAGTAAGTAACTGGCAACTCAAGGATATTACAAAAAGTCAATTAGGCAACTATAGAAAATGTCCTTGAACTTCCCTAAATAAGAAAAAAAAATCTGTGGTAGAATACAGGGTGCTGGAATAACTCAGCAGGCCAGGCAATATATTTGGTGGACAAAGAATGCTGGAGAAACTCAACGGGTGAGGCAGCATCTATGGAGAGAAGGAACTGGCGACGTTTCGAATAGAGAGCCTTTTTCAGTCTGAAGAATGGTCTCGACCCGAAATGTCGCCAATTCCTTCTCTCCGTCGATGCTGTCTCCCCCGCTGAGTTTCTCCAGCATTTTTGTCTACCTTCGATTGTTCCAGCATCTGCAGTTCCTTCT
Source organism: Leucoraja erinaceus (assembly GCF_028641065.1). Lineage (NCBI taxonomy): Eukaryota > Metazoa > Chordata > Chondrichthyes > Rajiformes > Rajidae > Leucoraja > Leucoraja erinaceus. Next base: position 259,708 of record NC_073424.1, read on the forward strand.
GAAACATAACCCTTTCATGTGCTGGGTTTTCAGAATAGATATACGGTTGGTTCCACATCCAATTCACCAGCTCTGCAAATTTCTCTTTAAACAGGCATCCAATTTCCTGTGCTCCCTGGTGGATCTAACCAAATGCACGCCCCTATTTGAAGAACAAGCAAAGGATTCATCCTGGGAAATTAGCCAGTACTTTTTTGACAATCAACGTCTCTCTAAGTAAATTAGATGGTCGTTATCGCAGTATTAATTGTGGAAACTTGTTGTGTTCATAATGCCTGCCACGTTCACACATCACAACTGCAATACAGAACATTTTCAACATATTTATTTAACCCAAAACACATTAGAGTGTGAAAGTCACTGTGGAACAGCACAACACATGAGCCTGAAATCTGCAACATCCAGGTTCAGGAACAGCTACTTCCCCACAGCCATCAGACTATTAAACACAACTTCAAACAAACTCTGAACTATAGCAGCCCATTGCACTTTATCTGTTTATTTATGTGTGTATATATATATATTCTATGTTATATGGTCACTCTGATCTGATCTGATCTGCATTAATGCCTACAATATTCTGTTGTGCTGTAACAAGCAAGAATTTCATTGTCCTATCTGGGACACATGATAATAAACTCTCTTGACTTGTCCCTTGACTTGACTCGACATACACAAAGAGGTTTTCTTTTTATTTCAGAGACATTTTTATATTTTGAGCTCAGAGCTGCTACTCCACGCACTGTTTTTTTGCCACTCCAAGCTCTCAAAATTGTTACCTTCCGGCAGTCTGACATTCATATTTAAAATCTGGGCAAGCTGCCTGCTGCGAGGGTAGAGCAGGTGCCACGGCAATGACCCAAAGAGAGAAAGACTGCGGGAGATCACATGTTGGACCCGTCTCACAATAAGCTCAAAAACATGCACTATATTTTAGCAACTTCAGTTCTCTGCTGCTGATTTTGTTGCTACTGCGTAGACCGAGTTGTGTGCTTCCTAGCTTCCGCGTTTCCCTGCATTAAAAAGTAACATCAGTGCAAAGCGATTCACCCAGAGTAGATCATAAACAGGTCTTGCATTTGTTTTTTCTTTGTGAACTAAGTATCACACTAATAATTTCACGGCCGAAAACAACGCATGGCGAAGCGATCCCCCGAAATCTCTTGTTACGCACACGTGTATGTCAATTAGTTGCATTAATTTCAATAGGAAAAATATCATTAAGAGAAACACATAAAAGCAGAAAGCAACACCTACCATTGTAAGAGATAGTTTTCCTGGGAAGTAATTCCTTAACCAAGGCCAAAACGAAGACATGGATTGGACACAGAATGGCAACGTAAACAACAAGAACCACCACACGTCCTCCCTGCATCGTGTTGCTTCTATTTAAAACGGCTTAATAACAATATTTTCCAGTTGGGTTTTTTTTCTTGCTTCTTGTACAATCGGACAGAGAAGAGCAAAGTACAAAGACAACCGACCAGGTGTTTGAAATAACACAGCCAGCAGCTCCTTTCCTTCTTCAATGTCTTTCAAACTACTTTTCCTTGTTTTGCATCTGATTGTCGTTCGGTCGCGAATCCTCCACTGTGGCGAAACTTTTTATCTGCTTAAAAACCATGACTTATGTCGACATTCGGACGTATTACGCAGTTGCCTTTTTTTTAAAATTGTTACTGCATGGAGCATTGCAACCAAAGATCTTTGATTGCAACAGCGCCAGGTAGCGAAAGGCACTTGAATCTGAGGGGCGGCCCCGACTTTTTGAGTCACGGTTTTCTAAGTACCTAAGAAAACTCCACCCTCTCATTTGTTCCCTACAAAAATACAAGCGATCTCGTTACTGAACTGGAAGTATTTTCTTAGTGCAATACCTAATACAAACATTGCAACATCTGATTCTACCTTCCAGTGTTAATAGATGCAAGTTAGCTCGTCAATAAAAAAATATATATGCAGATAGAGATAGATATTCGTGATGCAATGAGGGAAACCCAGTGGGGCGTTTCTTCCAAAAAAAAAATCACAAGCTAAAGACCTCCCTTGAGATCCTGCTTCCTCAAGCAGCAATCTAAAATGCTGGTGGTCTTTAGCTGGGTTTTCAAGATGACTGGAGGCAAAAAGAGTTTCGGTCGTATGCGATTTCTTGGAGACTGCAGACATTAAGTAATGTTCTGCAAAAAAAAAAAAATGTTATTTGCATATTTTGTTGTTTAATTTGAAAAATACCTCGAATGAAGCGAAAGGGACAGGGTGACGGATGGGGCGGGAGACGTCTACATGATGAAATCCCAAATCTCAGCTACTGATACATGGCGTCGACCCGAAACGCCGACAATGACTCCCCCCTGATCCAAATGATGCAGTTCTGTGTGTCACTCCTCGAGGAGCTGTTTTAACCCCCAGTTAGGCACGGTGTGATGATGAGTAGCTTCTTCAATGGGCTTGCAATTCCTTCCTTCGTCGCAATCTCCTCTGACGCCAGTGCATCTATTTTAACAGACTGATTCTTAAACAAGGCATTCGAGGAAATCAGACTGAGATTCTGAAGCCCAGCGGGTGGCATCCGAATAACAGGACACCCCCCCACGTCCCTACCACAGTTAGTCAGAAGAAGGGTCCCAACCCGAAACGCCACCGGTTAATTCCCTGCACAGATGCTGCCTAACCCACTGAGTTAGTTGGCATTAACTTTTTCTTTGCCATTGATTTGCATTTATTTACTTTTTAATATCAGAATAGCAATCAGACACCACATACATGACAGTAGAAAGAGCAAGAGGGATGATGGATTAAATTGCGTTCATATGGCAAAAGAGGAACAAAGGCACAATTTCACAAAGGTAGATAATAGGGGAACATCATTGGAATAATTATGAGTTGTCAGTCAATTTTTTTAAAAGCCACAGTGAAGTTGTGGAATTGTGATACAGAATGGTTGCAGACAAAGAATGTCATACACAATTTTGGTTGTTATGGAGGATGGAAACCATACCAGAGGAACTGAAACATTAGGTAGTGAGTGTCAGATACAAATCTGGCTGATCATACATTCGGGTCACTGAAGAGGAACGAAAAACTGGATACAGGCTATGAGTTTGCAAAGATGAATTTTCTGAGGAAATTCAGCAAGTGAAATAAAGCAAAAATGTTGGAATATCTAGGTCAGGCAGTATCTATATTGAGAGAAATTGAGTTACTCTCAGATTAGTTGATCTTGTTTTGAAAGGGGTAGTACACAAGTAAGGCAATGTGGCCATCTAGTCTTCCAATCTAGTTGGAATGGAGTTTAAGGGGAAAGAGTTGGGCAAGAGAGACGTGGGTGAGGACAAAGCATGGGAGCTTTGGAGATGCAAGAATTGCAGATACTGGATCTTTGAGCAAAAAAAGTTTCTAGAGCAACTCAGTGGGTAAGGCAGCATCTGTGAAAGTGGTTCCCTCAATCTGAAGCAGAACCCTTCACAGATGTGATCTCACTCGCTGAGTTCCTCCAGCACCTTGTGTTTTGCTTAAGGTTCCAATATCTGCAGTTTCTTGCCTCCATCTGTGGAGGGAAATAGACGGACGATGTTAGGGTCTCAGGAAGAGAAGCTTTGTGCTTGGGTAGCGAATGGAAGAGGAACTATAGCCTTAAGGAATGTCCTTGACTGAACAAATAACAGACAACTTGATGGCAAATAACTGAATGAACTCCTGATAGTTGCTACCACAGCACTTTGACTATGGGAAGGGGCAGGAAGTAAGCTAACCAGTTATTACTGCAATTAAACACCAATGTCTGTGGAATTCTCTGCCTCAGAGGGCGGTGGAGGCAGGTTCTCTGGATGTTTTCAAGAGAGAGCTAGATAGGTCTCTTAAAGATAGCGGAGTCAGAGGATATGGGGAGAAGGCAGGAAAGGGGTACTGATTGGGGATGATCAGCCATGATCACATTGAATGGCGGTGCTGGCTCGAAGGGCCAAATGGCCTACTCCTGCACCTATTGTCTATTGTAATGCAAAAAGAAAACCATATGCGTGTAGTAAAATACCACTGTCGTTGTTTTCCTTCACAATTCTTTTAATGTCCTATTTTTCATCTCACCTGAATTACTGGCTCTAAAAAGATATATAAACAAATCCAAATTTTTAATGCTAACAAAATCTGGATTTATCCAGTCAATCTTCTTCCTTGTTTGATTCATTATTAATGGAATCCTTCACCTCTCTCAGTCTACCTTCCACCCATAACAAATAGTTGTGTAATATCCAAGTTGACATAATAACCAAAGATGATTTATCTTGTACCGTTTTCTATTGTTGTCAATTTCAGCTGTTATCTATAATCGATGTAGTTCGGTCCTTAAATATTTCAAGTAGATTAAATGTAGATATCTCTATACCTATAAAAGTCTCATCGTGTGTGTGTGTGTGTGTGTGTGTGTGTGTGTGTTGTGTGTGTGTGTGTGTGTGTGTGTGTGTGTTTGTGTGTGTGTGTGTGTGTGTGTGTGTGTGTGTGTGTGTTTGCGCGTGCACGCGTGATGGGTGTTTGATCACCATTTCACTCTGGAATCGACGCCTGTTTTCACACACTGCCATCCGTGGTCTCCCTCGGTCGGATCCTCGGTGCTCCCTCCTCATCGCCCCGCCCTTGCTCCCTCCCACTGCACGGTGCTCCCTCCTCACCACCCCTCCCTCCCTCCCACACACTTCCCATCGCGGGCCAAATATGATTTGAAAGTAATACGGCCAACTCTCAACACCAAGGTAAAGGAATTCAATCCCACTTACAGACCAGCTTCTAAAGTTATTCAAGGTCTTTCTGTAACTTTACATTCTTGACAACAGCTCAGAAACCGCAGATAACTCAATGCACGTAGTTCTGAAATTTGCTCTGAGGAGAAGGACCAAAATTGCAAAGCCATAAAGTTATCCCCTCCGTCCCACACAACCCCCCCCCCCCCCCCTCCGCCCGAACCCTCCCCCACATCCCGCTGCCCCCCACACACCCCCGTGTTGCATTGGGAGAATGGGATAATAATAATAATAATAATAATAATAATAATAATACATTTTATTTTCGGGTGCCTTTCAAAATCTCAAGGACACCTTACAGAAATTAACAGAAGAGAAAAAACATATAGTCGGAATTAAATAAATAACAAGGACATCACCAGTACACAAATTAAAGACAGAAATCGCTCCAAAGACAAAAAATCAAAAAACACAATGTGAAGAGAAAGCAGCGGCAGTTAAAGCGCGTCAGCGTCCACTCTCCCTTCCGACAGCCATCTTGGACACAGACTAACATATTAACCCTCACACAAAAAAAATCATCCCCCCACAATGGACACCACTGTGGGGGAAGGCACAATGTCCAGTCCCCATCCCCAGTTCACCCAAAGTCAGGCCTATTGAGGCCTCCGCAATTGCCTCTACGGAGGCCCGATGTTCCTGGCCGTTCTGGCCGGGTGGTGTTGCCCCGGCGTCGGGAGAGTCCTCTCAGCGGCTGGGCCACCTGGAACGGCCGCTTCCTAGCTGGGGACCGCGGCTTCCGAAGCCGACAAGGCCGCGCCGGTTTGGAGCTCCCAGGCTTCCGATGTTAGAGTCGGCGCTGCCCGCTCCGCTCCGCAGACCCGCAGCCCGGAGGTGTTGATCTCGGAGGTCACAGCTCACCAGAGCTCCAGCGCGTCGATCCAGCACGGTGACACAGGCAAGGCATCGCCCGCTCCGCTCCACGATTACGCTCCAGTGCTGTGCTGCCACTGAGGCCAAGGTGCTGGGCGGTCCCCGCCAGGAAACGGCGCTCCACGCCCGCTGGTAGGCCACGAGGACGGGTCGACGGGGCAGCCCGGAGAAAAAGCTGCCTCACCGACCAGGTAGGGACCTAGAAGTATAATTACCCCCTACCCCCCCACATTAAAAAGTCCATTTCTCCAACAGACGAAGCACAAATTTACTAAAAACTTCAACAAAAAAAAAAGAATTGAACGGACGGCTGCTGATTAGCAGCCGTTCCCCAAGATGGCTCCTCCTTGTTACTCTCATTGGGGGAATCGGTGAGTGTTGGAATATTGCATTAGAAACATAGATAATGGGTGCAGGAATTGGCCATTCGGCCCTTCGAGCCTGCACCGCCATTCAATATGATCACGGCTGATCATCCAACTCAGTATCCTGTACCTGCATTCTCTCCATACCCCTTAATATTGCCAATGAACTGGCCTCAACTACCTTCTGTGGCAGAGAATTCCAGAGATTCACCACTCTCTGTGTAAAAAATGTTTTTCTCATCTCGGTCCTAAAAGATTTTCTCCTTATCCTTAAACTGTGACCCCTTGTTCTGGACTTCTCCAAGGAACAATCTTCCTGCATCTAGCCTGTCCAACCCCTTAGGAATTTTGTAAATTTTGTATAAGATCCCCCCTCAATCTTCTAAATTCTAGCGAGTGCAAGCCAAGTCTATCCAGTCTTTCTTCATTGGGGGAGCAGACCCAATGGATCTGCACTTGGTCTTGTAGACATTAAAGGGATAGGTAGACAAAAATGCTGGAGGATGCAGCAGCATCTATGGAGCGAAGGAAATAGGCAACGTTTCAGGAAACGTTGCCTATTTCCTTCGCTCCATAGATGCTGCTGCACCCGCTGAGTTTCTCCAGCATTTTTGTTTACCCTTGATTTTCCAGCATCTACAGTTCCTTCTTAAACATTAAAGGGATAGGAATGTGTTTACACAACTCCATGCAAACCAGTGTAATGCTATTGAAAATCTCGTTATAGCACAGCAAAGTAATTTTACACATGTCTCTGGGAACACTGGCGCACATTGGGAATTTTATCTCCTTATCTATCAAAGGAATTTTTGTTCCCTGACACTTTTTCCCCTAGTGTAAGGTTCCCATAAATTGTACTCGATCATGCAAAATTTTTCTAGTGCGAATTTTAACCTTAGTGACCTGTAAACAATAGTTCTTATTTACTCAAAGGAGAAACCAATTTTACGAACAACAAAACAATGCTGTTGAAAAAGTTCAGATTGCTTTCTTTGTCCTCACTTCTGACCTCCAATTCAACTTCTTGTGCCGAGTCTGCTTTATGCAGGAAGGTTATAGCCATGTTCACTGTTTTGTAGCTTCAGAATCATTCCAGGCTGTTCCAGCTAAACACTACCCAATATCACAATTTATTGCTAAGCCTGTAATAGCGAGGTCAGTTAAATTACTTAATTTACTACTCCTTCGGTATACAAGTGGCCAGAGAGGCTGCACAGATTTTTATCTACATTGTAGGCTTTCTTAAAGTACAGTCATTCAGAAACTAAAGATGAGTGCAGATATGTCTCCCTTGCGATTTCTGCCAGGGGCATCTAGTTTTAGCTCTCCATGGCATTCCACACAAATCAAACACAACCAGTTATTTAGTTTATCCCAAACGTGTACGGTCACATTCAGAAGGGCATTTTGCTGGGAAATCGAAAAGGTATTTTCTAAATCTTGTAATTGAAATTCTTGTTCCTTCAAACAGCTTTAGGCCCCTCTCCCACTTAGGAGACCTAAACAGCAACCTCAGGTGACCTTGCCCGCCACCCAAGGTTTCCATGAGGTCACCGGAGGTTTTGGTCATTCTTCCTAATGACCAAAACCTCCGGTGGTCGAGGCTTCATCTAGGTTGCTGCTATTTTTTCCATCATGATTAAAACAGGCCTCGACTAAAAATAGGTTGCCGTTTTAAACATCGATCATTTTTTAGTCGCAGGTCTAGTCCAAGCCGGTTTTCCTCATAGTCGAGAAAGGTTTCAACATATGCGTGGGAGGTGGTAGGTGGTTGCAGGTCACCTCGACCTTGATTTTTTTTTGGGTTTCGGGCAAGGTCACCAGAGGTTCCCACTTAGGTCTCCTAAGTGGGATAGGGGCTTTACATAGCTTTTGGAATAGCAAGATTCCAAAGTGCCACATCTAACAGCGCTGCTGTCCCACATTTCCTGTGATCCAAATTCAATCCTGATCTCCAGCGTTGTCTACATTGTGTGAGAGAATCAGGAGAGAGTTAATGGAAACCTGGAGAGAATAAATTGGGATTTGGGTAAATGGGTGCTTGATGGACGCCAGTGGCCCTAAGGACTTGTTTTCCCACCGCGTGACTTCATGATTAAATTACAAGGCCACGATGCTGCATAAATAATTAATAAAACTACCACCTTTGGCAGAGGAACCAGGACAAGGATGTAATTCAAAGTGGTTTCAGAAAGCACAGCGTTATAAAAAGCTCAATAGGCAAAGCCAAGATTCAAGATTCAGGATTCAATATTCAATTTAATTGGCACATGTACCAATTAAGGTACAGTGAAATTTGAGTTATATGGCCAATTTCAAGATTTAGAATAAGTAGATCTTTCATTGAGAAGAATATTAACGGTTACAGATGGACTAACTTAAGATCTGAATGGTGATACAAGTTTAGTTTAGTTTGGAGATAAGAGTGGAAACATGCCCACCGTGTCCACTCCGACCAAGAAGCACCCACACACTAGTTCTATCCGACATGCTAGGGACAATTTACAGAGGCCAATTAACCTACAAACCTGCATGTCTTTGGAATGTGGAGAAAACCCACGTGGTCACAGGGAGAATGGACAAACTCCGAATAAGGTATGGCAGTTGAACTGCTAATCCTTAGTTCCTTGTTTTACTGTCTGTAACATATACAAGGAACATCCAGTTGCAAGTCTGCTTTCAGTGGCCAGCGCCACACAGTGGATTGGTCCCTAACATATCTGTTCTACTTCCTGTTTTAATTGGAGCCAAAAATTGTTAAGACTTATTGCCTTCAGTGAGGAAAGGAATATGTTAGATTAATACTCTGCAACAAAAGTAAAATAAATTATAGACACAAAGAGCTGGAGTAACGCAGCGGGTCAGGCAACATCTCTGGAGAAAAACGATAAGAAACGTTTCGGATTGCGACCCTCATTCTGAAGAAGGGGCCCGATCCAAATCGTCACCCATTCAAGTCTGAAGAAGGGTCCCGACCCAAAACGTCACCTATCCTTTTAGATTAGATTAGATTAGATTAGATTCGTTTATTGTCATTCAGACCTTTCGGTCTGAACGAAATTTTGTTTCCCTGCAGTCATACATATAATTAAAAAAATGACAAAAACACACAATCAACACAAATTTAACATCCACCACAGTGAGTTCACCAAACACCTCCTCACTGTGGTGGAAGGCAAAATCTTAAAGTCTCTGTCTCTTCCCTCTTTGTTCTCCCTCTGCGCCGAGGCGACGGCTCAAACTCTGCGGGTGGTCGCTGGTCGCTGCCGCCACAGCTCCAGGACCGAGTCGGGTCTCCGCTGCCACTGCTGCTGCTGCCGCCGCTACAGCTTCGGGGCCGAGTCGGGTCTCCGCTACCGCTGCTGCTGCCGCTGCCGCCGCCACAGCTCCAGGGCCGAGTCGGGTCTCCGCCACAGCTCCAGGGCCGAGTCGGGTCTCCGCCGCTGCTGCTGCTGCTGCCTGCCGCTACAGCTCTCGGGGCCGAGTCGGGTCTCGGGTCTCCGCTGCCAAGTGTGAAGACGGGTTCCGAATCAAAAGGTTACCTATCCCGAGTCTGAAGAAAGGTCCTGACCCAAAACATCATTAATTCTTTTTCTCCAGAGATGCTGCCTGTCCTGCTGAGTTACTCCAGCATTTGGGGTCTATCTGGTTTAAACCAGCATCTGCAGTTCCTTCCTGCACCTAACCATCGTTTCAGATGCACAGTAGCTCAAGATGACGGTAGACAAAAATGCTGGAGAAACTCAGCGGGTGAGGCAGCATCTATGGAGTGAAGGAAATAGGCAACTTTTTGGGTCAATAGACAATAGACAATAGGTGCAGGAGTAGGCCATTTGGCCCTTCGAGCCAGCACCGCCATTCAAGGTGATCATGGCTGATCATCCCCAATCAGTACCCCGTTCCTGCCTTTTCCCCATATCCCCTGACTCCGCTATTTTTAAGAGCCCTATCTAGCTCTCTCTTGAAAGCATCCAGAGAACCTGCCTCCGCCGCCCTCTGAGGCAGAGAATTCCACAGACTCACCACTCTCTGTGAGAAAAAGTGTTTTCTCGTCTCCGTTCTAAATGGCTTACTCCTTATTCTTAAGTTGTGGCCCCTGGTTCTGGACTCCCCCAACATCGGGAACATGTTTCCTGTCTCTAGCGTGTCCAAGCCGTTAACAATCTTATACGTTTCAAACCATAATAGACCATAAGCGAGAAAGCATTGTTGAAAGACCGTTAGTATGCTACATGCCTCTGATATTCCAAGTGTTATCAATTTTTGGTCTGGTTCTAATGGGATTACAAACACAAAATGTTTACATCTGTTGTTTTGATTATCCAAATTATATTTGCTTATTAGACCAGGTGCAGACCTGTTGGGCCCGTCCCCCAGGTCAGGGGTTCACGTTGTGACGCCAGTGATCCCCATTGTGACACGAGTCATGGTCAGCCATGGGGGGCCTACAAATTCTTGACTGAACAGTGACCTGGAAGACAATGTGGTTACCCAACTGTCTTCTTAGAGGAATTGCATTTATTCTTTTCTTTCTTACAAGCAAGACCACATAATCCAAATACCTGCAATTTTATGTGAATAATATATTTGGATTTATTAACATTAAACAATCACCAAACAATCCCTGATATGATTGTCCAGAGCACAATTAATGCTTGTGAAAGTGAATTTACAGCTTACCTAATTTCAATGTCTTGTGCCGTGTTGCGATGCCTCTATAAACAGACTATAAGCAGCAGGCAGAGCAGCAGGGGGAGCTGGAACATTCCACGTGATGCTGGATGTAACACCAAGGTGTCTCACACCTTGTCTAAGAGCAAAGCACTCAGTAAATGGCAGATCTGATTAAGAGGCCAAGCATGCAGGAGAGATTAATACCTATTTGGGGATACAAAACATTTTTATCATCATTTCGAAGTAATTACTCCACCGGAAAGTATTTAAATTATTTCAAATGAAATATAAAATATGTAAGCCATTATTCAAATGTATCTAAACATTTAAATGTATGTGTTGTGATTCAACATATAACGCTCTAATCTCTCAGTAAAATTCCTACACATTCAAGCGTATCTGTTGTGACTCAATGTATAACACTATCATCTCTAAATAAAATTTATGTGGGTTCAAATCTCACTGCAAAATCACATATTTGCACATACCTGTAATCTGGAATGGTATTTTGGAGTCAAACTGCGGGAATGCAACACAGTTGAACCATATACAATAAACCAACACTTTGTATGAGTCCCAACCTATCTAGTCTCTCCTCAATTCAAGCCCTCCAGTCCCAGGAACATCCGTGCAAATCTTTTCTGCACCCTCTCTAGGTTCATGACATCCGAGAGTATGGGAACCAGAACCACACGGAACCGTTACAGGGTGTACAGCAACAGTTTCCTAAGAGTGGTGACACACATAAAGAATGAAGAAGATATCTGGCATGCTTGTCTTCATCAGTCAAGTGTCAAAAATGTTTTATTGTCATATGTCCCAGGTAGAACAATGAAATTCTTACTTGCTGCAGCACAACAGAATATGTAATCATAAATAAGAATATAACAAAAACTCAGAAAAAAAACCCCAAACAATAACAGTGCAATATTAATAATAATCTATTGTAGTTCATAGCTTATGAGGTTTAATAGCCTGATAGCTGTAGGGAAGAAGCTGTCCCTGAACCTGGATGCTCCTGTACCTTCTTCCAGGTGGCAGTGGTGAGATGAGTGTGTGGCCAGGATGGTGTGGGTCTTTGATGATGTTGGCTGCCTTTTTGAGGCAGCAACTACAATAGATCACTTCGATGGTGGGGAGGTCAGAGCTGGTGATGGCCTGGGCAGTGTTTACAATTTTTTGCAGTCTTTTCCGCTCCTGGACGTCCTAGTTGCCGAACCAAGCCACGATGCAACCAGTCAACATGTTCTCTACTGTGCACCTGTAGAAGTTCAAGAGAATCCTCATTGACATACCGAATCTCCATAATCTTCCCAGGAAGTAGAGGCGCTGATATGCTTTCTTTATGATTGCTTCAGTGTGCTGGGTCCAGGAAAGATCGTCGGAAATCTGCACGCCCAGGAATTTGAAGTTGTTGACACTCCCCACCATCGTCCCATTGATATAATCAGGACAGTGAGCAAAGGAGTTGTAATGTTATCAATGCAACTTTGCCTTTGAACGCACTTCAGATACTGGGCACAGTTCTGGTTGCCCTACTATTGGAACAATGTTCAGCTGGAAAGGGTACAGGAAAAATTCACAAGGATGTTACCCAGAACTAGAGGGCTTGAGTTACATGAAGAGGCAGGGACATGTTTGGAGTATCGCAGATTGAGGGATGTCCTTCACGCAGTCGGCATTGGTTTGCATGGGCGTATTGGGCTGAAGAGCCTGTTTCCATACTTTATAACCTTATGACTGTGACACTAAAAAGATTAACAAAATGATTCTGGGATGCAAAATTTAGGTGCATGGATAGAATGGAGAAGTTAGCATTGTGCTCTTTGGAGCAAAGGCCAGTACAAGGGAATCTGACAGAAGTATTTATAATTTTTCAGGTACAGTGAGAGAAAGAAATGTTCCCTGTGGTAGAAAGTTCAAGAAACAAGGAAAATAGAATAAACGTGACTGGTGATTGACAATGACAAAAGTAAAAAGCATGTTTTTATACTGTACATTCCAGGATCTGGAATATACTTTCAGCACTTCAAGCAAGACAGATTCAATTGTTTTGTTCAAATAGGAGCCAAGTAAATTTAGATTTATTATATTATCATGTGTACAGAGTTATAGTGAAAAGCTTTATTTTGCCAGCTATCTGATTAGATCAGATAATACTGTACATGAATACAATAAAGTCAAATTCAAGTAAAATAGACAACAGATGCAGGAGTAGGCCATTTGGCCCTTCGAGCCAGCACCGCCATTCAATGTGATCATGGCTGATCAACCTCAATCAGTACCTCGTTCCTGCCTTCTCCCCATATCCCCTGACTGCGCTATTTTTAAGAGCCCTATCTAGCTCTCTCTTGAAAGTATCCAGAGAACCTGCCTCCACCGCCCTCTGAGGGAGAGAATTCCACAGACTCACCACTCTCTGTGAGAAAAAGTGTTTCCTTGTCTCTGTTCTAAACAGCTTACTCCTTATTCTTAAACTGTGGTCCCTGGTTCTGGACTCCCCCAACATCGGGAACATGTTTCTTGCCTCTAGTGTGTCCAAGCCCTGAACAATCTTGTATGTTTCAATGAGATTCCCTCTCATCCTTCTAAACTCCAGAGTGTACAAGCCCAGCTGCTCCATTGTCTCAGCATATGACAGTCCCGCCATCCCGGGAATTAACCTTGTAGAGCAATAGAGCAAAGGGGAAGATACAGAGTGCAGAATATAGTTCTCAGCATTGCAGCACACCAGTTCTACAAACAAAAGTCCAACATCCATAATACTGGATAAACTGGACAGTTCACTAGTTTATGGAAGGATAATTCAGAAGCCGAATAACTAAGAGGAAGAATTTGTCCCCGAGTCTGGTGGTGCGTGCTTTCAAGCTTCTATACTTTCTGTCAGAAGGGAGGCGGAAAGACTGGGATGGTGTATGTAAATCCAATTGAGGGTGTCTTGTCTGTGTGATGGACTGGGCTAATCCATAACACTATGCAATTTCTCACGGTCTTGGGCAACCACGTTCCCAAACGAATCTACGATGTAATGTGAAAGTATGCTTTTATGATGCATCTGTGGAAGTTTCAAGTTATTGAAAACATTCCGAACTTCCTCCGTCTCCTAAGGGCTTGGAGCCATTTGTGCGCCTTCTTGGTAACAGACAGATCATCAGCAACATTAATGTCATGGAAACTCAGCCATTTCCACTTTGGCACCGTTTACGCGGATTGAGGCTTGTATTCACCTGCACGTTGATAACTAGGTCCCTCATCTTGCTGTCATTGTCTTCACACGGTTACTTCAGGTTGTTGTCCTCACCTGGTTACTAAATTTGCCTTCCTGTACTCCGTCTCGTCATCAGATCTCGTCACGATCTGGCACACTAGCGATGTCACCTGTAAATTTGTAGATGTAGTTAAAGTCAAATTTCAGTCGTGAGTATATTGGGTGTATAATGCATTAGACAATAGACAATAGGTGCAGGAGTAGGCCATTTGGCCCTTCGAGCCAGCACCGCCATTCAATGTGATCATGGATGATCATCCCCAATCAGCATTATTGTGGGGCATTGAGAACTATTGTGGAGAAGATGTTGTCACCTGTGGGTCAGAAAGATGATGATCCAGTGGTAGAAGGGGCTGCTGATTTCGAGATCCATGAGTTTGGATGGGATTATGGTGCTGAAGGCAGAGCTGTAGTTGATATATGGGAGTCTAAAGTAGTCCTTGTTGTCCAGGTGTTCCAGAAACAGGTTTAGGACCAGGGAGATAGTGCCTGATGTGGATCTGTTATACAGTAATGGTTAGCAAACTACAATGGATGGGAGACTGGAGTTAATGTGCACCATCTCCAGTCTACACAATGATGGATGTCAGGGACACTGGACAATAGTTATTAAGGCATACTACCTTTTCTTTGGCACCGAGAGGATAGTAGGTGGTGGCGACCTCAGGTTCAGAGGATATTAGGAGGTTGCAGGGTGACTTGGACAGGTTGAGTGAGTGGGCAGATGCGTGGCAGATGCAGTATAATATAAATAAATGTGAGGTTATCCACTTTGGCGGCAAAAACAAGGGGGCAGATTATTATCTCAAGGGGTTAGGTTAGGCAAGGGGGAGGTGCAGCGAGACCTGGGTGTCCTTGTACACCAACCACTGATAGTTGGCGTGCAGGTACAGCAGGCAGTGAAGAAAGCTAATGGAACGTTGGCCTTCATAACAAGAGGATTTCAGTATAGGAGTAAAGAGGTTCTTCTGCAGTTGTATAGGGCTCTGGTGAGACCACATCTGGAGTATTGTGTCCAGTTTTGGTCTCATAATTTGAGGAAGGACATCCTTGTGATTGAGGCAATGCAGCGTAGGCTCACGAGATTGATCCCTGGGATGGCAGGACTGTCATATGAGGAAAGATTGAAAAGACTAGGCTTGTATTCACTGGAGTTTAGAAGGATGAGGGTGATCTTATAGAAACATATAAAATTATAAAAGGACTGGACAAGTTAGATGCAGGAAAAATGTTCCCAATGTTGGGCAAGTCCAGAACCAGAGGCCACAGTCTTACATTAAAGGGGAGGTCATTTAAGACTGAGATGAGAAAAAAATTTTTCACCCAGTTGTGAATTTGTGGAATTCCCTGCCACAGAGGGCAGAGGCCAAATCACTGGATGGATTTAAGAGAGAGTTAGATAGAGCTCTAGGAGCTAGTCGAATCAAGGGATATGGGGAGAAGGCAGGCACGGGTTATTGATTGGGGATGATCAGCCATGATCACAAAGAATGGCGGTGCAGGCGCGAAGGGCCGAATGAGCTCCTACTGCACCTATTTTCTATGTTTTGAATCAGAAGCATTTGAAAATAAAAATTGATGTCAAGGAATGGGGAATAAGTAACACACTGGGTCAGGCAGCATTTCTGGAGAACATGGATGTGTTACCTTTTGGGCTGGGACTTTTCTTAAAATTGAAGAAGGGTTCCAAAGCAAAACATCCCCCTTCTATGTTCTCAAGAGATGCTGCCTAACCCGTTGAGTTACTCCAGCACTTTGTCTCTGTTAAAATTCTGGAAATATTTTATCATAGTCAAAATAAATGGACTAGAGGTACATGCTATAGTAAACCAAAACAGCACTACCATGTGCATTGGCAAAGAAAGGAAAGATCAAGAACCCCACTCCTCCAGCAAACACCGGCCGGAATACAACAGCAAGCTCAATATTGGATCCTGAAGCCACTTATTCATTATCTGATAGGATCTCAAGAACCTTGACAATCAACCTCTCCTGGAGCTCCCATTACCCCCAAGTAGGGTTTGGTCAACATTTAAAACAGTAAAATTAGTAGTGCATCCTGTGAATGTTCATTTCCCTTCACTAAAATATTTTCTCTTCACCCCCTCTTAAGCATCAAGATTTTTTCACCCTCTCCAATGTATCAAAAAAAGGCAGTGTGGGGCTAACTGAATCATGGGATATGGGGAGAAAGCAGGAACGAGGTACTGATTGTGGATGATCAGCCATGATCATATTTTTCATCCCCTCCCAAATGCAAATAAGTTATTTCTCCCCACCCCTCCCAATGCATCGCTCTCTCTTCTTACGCCCCTTCCTCCAGTACATCAAATGATTTGGTTCACCCTCGACCTGCAAATGCAAATAATCTTTCTCTCCCATCGCTCCCAATGCATCAAAAGATTTCCCCTCTTCTTTCTCCCCTACCCCCAGTGCACCAAAAGATGTTTCATCCACCCTGCAAAGACGTTTTCTCTCCTCATCCCTTCCTCTCTCTTCTTTCTACCCCCAGTGCATCAAAAAAATTGTTTCACTCCCCCCAATGCAAAAACGTTTTCTCTCCTCATCCCTCCCAATGCATCAAAAATGTCCTCTCTCTTTCTCCCTTTAACCCAATGCATCAAAATGTTTGTTCCATCCCCTTCCCCAAATGCAGTTTTCTCTCCTTATCCCTCCCAATGCGTAAAAATATTTCCTCCCTTCTTTCAAAACTTTTTCTCTCTTTTTTGTCCCCTCCCAAATGCAGTTTTCTCTCATCCTTCCCATTGCATCAAAAAATACTCCCTCTTTTTTTCTCCCCTTAACCCAGTGCATCAAAAATGTTTGTTTCATCCCCTGCGCCAAATGCAAAGATGTTTTCTCTCCTCAACCCTCCCAATGCATAAAAATATTTCCTCTTCTTTCTCCCCTTCCCCAGTGCATCTAAATATATTTTTTGTCCCCTCCCAAATGCAATGTTTTCTCTCCTCATCCTTCCCAATGCATCAAAAGATTTCTTCTCTTCTTTCTTGAGGGGGGATCTTATAGAAACTTACAAAGGGGTTGGACAGTGTGAGAAAAGGGTTAATAGAGATGGTTGATTTATACTAGAACTCTGAAATATAACTTTGAAAGAAATAAGGTGTCAGCAGAAGCCAGACTACTAGTAGAATAGAAAGTAACGATATAAAGAACAGAGAGAAATTCTAGATAAAAAAGTAGCAATAGAAATACTTCAGCAGGAGATTTGAAAGAAGTGAAAGTTGAGAAGTACAAAAGATCAAACAGATCTACGCATGCCCAATGAACTTACATGAATATGTACATACACCTACTATGACAATTTAAATGCACATGCGATGCATGTAATAGGAGGTAACCTTGACGTCAGGGGAGGTGTCTTTGACATTCTCGTCGGAATCTGGGCTTTATGTTATGATTGGAAGAAGCTCAATGGAGAGGGATGAGGGTGTGACAAAAGTGAAATGAAAATGTATAAAGATAGAAAGCATCTCCATCTTCGGTGTGTCTCTAGAGGGCGACAGAGGGGCACCCTTTTCTGTGCGGAAATGTAATAAATAAGATAAACTTGTTTCTCTGACTTTGTCTCTGAGCATTTGTGAATTTGAATCTCACAGACAGGTTAGATGCAGGAAGATTGTTCCCGATGTTGGGGAAGTCCAGGACAAGGGGTCACAGCTTAAGGATAAGGGGAAATCCTTTAGGACCGAGATGAGAAAAACATGTTTTTTCACAGAGAGTGGTGAATCTGTGGAACTCTCTGCCACAGAGGGTAGTTGAGGCCAGTTCATTGGCTATATTTAAGAGGGAGTTAGATGTGGCCCTTGTGGCTAAAGGGATCAGGGGGTATGGAGAGGAGGCAGGTACGGGATACTGAGTTGGATGATCAGCCATGACCATATTGAATGGCGGTGCAGGCTCGAGGGGCCGAATGGCCTACTCCTGCACCTATTGTCTATGTTTTCTCCCCTTCCCCCATTGCATCAAAAGATACTTCGACCCCCCGGCAAAAAAAGTTTTATCTCCTCATCCCGGCCAATGCATCCAAAAATGTCCTCTCTCTCACCTTTCTCTCTTTAACCCAGTGCATCAAAATGTTTGTTTCATCCCCTGCCCCAAATGCAAAGAGGTTTTCTCTCCTCATCATGTATCAAAAAAAAAATCCTCTCTCTCTCATATTTCTCCCCTTAACCCAGTGCATCAAAATGTTTATTTCATCCCCTGCCCCCAAATGCAAAGAAGTTTTATCTCCTCAATGCATAAACCATTGGGGGTTTTTTTCCTCTCTCTCCCTCCCTCCCTCTTGCCCCCTCTCCCTGGGTCCGGGTAACGGGGACAGGTTCGTCGCTCAGGGGCAGCTGCCGCCCACTGATAGAGGGGAGGGGGAGGAGCGCAGCGCCCGGCCAGCGCGAGCGGCCCAGCCCAGCCCAGCCCAACCCAACCAAAGATTCTAGAATCTTCCGGCCCAACCGCCGCCGCTTCCAACCGTCGCCGCTTCCTTACAACCAACCAACCGCCTCGCGCCCGGCCAGCGCGAGCGGCCCCGCCCAACCAAAGATTCTAGAATCTTCCGGCCCAACCGCCGCCGCTTCCTTACAAACCAACCGCCTCGCGCCCGGCCAGCGCGAGCGGCCCAGCCCAACCAAAGATTCTAGAATCTTTCGGCCCAACCGCCGCTTCCTTCCTTCCAACCAACCAACCGCCACGTCCACCGCCTCGCGCCCGGCCCGGCCTGACCCCGCCATTTTGACGACAGGTGGGGAAAAAGGCGGGAAGCGGCCGCGGGCGGGACAGGTGAGGCCATTCAAGGTGAACCCCAGGCCAGTCTAACCGGCATAAAGCAATTAAACAAAACACAGGTAACCCCACCCTCACACAAATGCTGGGATTTTCGTTTACAGAAAGCATTATAAACCATTTGACCTCAGATAA
This sequence comes from Leucoraja erinaceus, assembly GCF_028641065.1. Taxonomy (NCBI): domain Eukaryota; kingdom Metazoa; phylum Chordata; class Chondrichthyes; order Rajiformes; family Rajidae; genus Leucoraja; species Leucoraja erinaceus. The sequence continues at coordinate 278,616 of NC_073424.1, forward strand.
TTATTCAATGTGATTTTAAACATTTAATGTCTACTTTCGCATAATTTCACGCAAATGTCTTCATCTTTTTTATGCTTTCCCATTTCTCCTTTTCCTTCAATTTTCAGAAAATATATATAATTATTAAATGGAATTTTATCATTAGGTAAAAGATAATTATTAAATGTGATTTTACATTTGATATGTAAATTATAGATAATTACAGATAATGTAAATCAGATAATTATTAAATGTAATTTTATCCTTATTTTCTCGTAATTTCACGTAAATGTCACCTTCTTTATGCTTGCACATATTTTTCTTCTTTAATTTTTAGAAAGCATTATAAGCATTTTGCCTGTAGATGATCCAATGTAATTTTAAATGTATCTTTTTTCTTAATTCCATGTAAATGCCTTCACCTTTTTTTGCTTGCCTATTTCTCTTTGCCTTTAATTTTCAGAAAGCATTAAAAAACATTTTACTTCAGATAATTATTCAATGTAATCTTAAATATTTTATTTTTTCATAATATCACGAAAATGATTTGATCTTTTTTATGCTTGAGCTTTTCTCTTTGCACACTTCAACACACCTTTCAAACAGTCAGAACAAACATAAATGGGACACTTTCCAGTAAAAATTGTTCAATTGTTCTTTCTTATCAACACCTAATAAAGGTACAGTGACATTTTTTTGTGCATACCATAAAAATGTACAGCAAAATATAGGTACAGGGTACAATGATATTATTTTATTGCGTACAGCTCAGTAAGGTATTGCCGTACCAAATGAAGTAAACTATATTTATTTTTAAACATAATGCAATGTGGAAACAGGCCCTTCGGCACAACTTGCCCACACCGCCCAACAATGTCCCAGCTACACAAGTCCCACCTGCCCATGTTTGGCCCACATCCCTCTAAACGGTTTGGCCCATATCCCTCTAAACCTGTCCTACCCATGCACCTGTCTAACTGTTTCTTAAACGTTGGGATAGTCCCTGGCTCAACGACCTCCTCCGGCAGCACATTCCATACACCCACCTGTACTTCCTGCGGCAGCTGAGGAAGTACAATCTGCCACAGGCAATGATGGTCCAATTCTATACGGCCATTGTAGCGTCTGTCGTCACCTTCTCCATCATGGTCTGGTTTGGCTCAGCCACCAAGCACGACATCTGGAGGCTGCAGCGAATCGTTTGATCGGCTCGGGCGGAAATCCCGGGGGGGCCAGTCCTCCCCCCCCCTGTTTTGAGAGGTGGGGGACGATCCCCCCCATTTTTTGTAATCCAGATTTTAAAACTCGGTGAAATCTCCGCTTTCCAAGAGTGGAGGTGGGACTGCTGATCGAGGGCGCCGATTGGACGAGAGAGACGTCGGCCAGCAGACAATGGGGGCTGGACATGATTATTCAGCGCGATCATTGGAGGAGGGTGGTGCCGGTCTGAGGCGGACGTAGGGGGGTGGGACTGAGAATAGAGCGCGGTGATTGGAGGAGGGAGACGTGCAAAAACACCCTCGGCAGCCCTGGACACAGACCTGCGCCTCGTCCGCAGCCAGGATCAATCCTGGTCTCCTGCGCTGCAATTGCCGCCGAACCGCCACTCTCCCCACTCGAATGCCCCCCCCCCCCCCCCCCCCGGGGGTGGCCAGAGACATCGGGAGTCAGACAGGAGCACTGCCCATAGGCCCACAACCAGTGCAGAGAAGCAGCGCTAAACCCAGCTCAACTCTGCTTGTCCCACCAGGTTAACCTACAGCCCTGCCTGGACTTACGGGAAATATGGCCTAGGTTTACAGACAGCGCGGTGAAGCAGCGCTAGCTCCATGACTCCAGGCTGGTGTCCCATCAGTCCAGGCAGGGCTGTAGGTTAACCCGGCAAGACAGGCAGAGTTGAGCTGCATTTAGCGCTGGATTGAGCCTCCGAAGCCTCGAGTGTGTGAGTGTGCGCATGCGGGAGCGGCTGCCAAGAAAATGTGTCCCCCGGTCCCCCCATATTTTGAAAGCGATTTCCGTGCCTGGATTAGCTGAGAAGGTTATTGGCTGCAACCTTTCCTCCATTGACAAACTGTACACTGCAAGGGCCAGGAAGCGAAAGGGTAAGATCACCTCTGACCCCTCTCACCCTGGCCACAACTCTTTGAATCACTTCCCTCTGGAAGGCGACTCCAGACTGTCAAAGCTGCCACAGTCAGACATAAAAACATCTTTTTTCCATGAGTAGTAGCTCTACTCCATGACCAAAAATATGTAGCCTTCTTTTGCTCTAGTATTTTATTTAATTCACATGTTTAATCGATAATATTTTATTTTTAATGTTTAATGTTTTATGTGTCATTCCTAACTGTCACTGTATGTCATGTCACTTGCGGGCGGAGCAGCAAGGCAAATTCTTTGCATGTGAATACTTGGTCAATAAACTTATTCATTCATTCATTCACTTTGTGTGTAAAGGTTACCCCTCAGATACCTATTAAATCTTTTCCCCTTCACCTTAAACCTATGTTCCTGGTCCTACTCTGGGCAGGACACTGTGCAAGAGACTATCCCTCTCTTAATTTTGTACACCTCTACAAGATCATCCTCTTGCGCTCCAGGGAATGCTCCCAGTCTGACTAATCCGAGGAAAGACTGAAAAAATACATTCTTGCCATAGAGGGAGTACAGAGAAGGTTCACCAGACTGATTCCTGGGATGTCAGGACTTTCATATGAAGAAAGACTGGATAGACTCGGCTTGTACTCGCTAGGATTTAGAAGATTGAGGGGGGATCTTATAAAAACTTACAAAATTCTTAAGGGGTTGGACAGGCTAGATGCAGGAAGATTGTTCCCGATGTTGGGGAAGTCCAGGACAAGGGGTCACAGTTTAAGGATAAGGGGGAAATCTTTTAGGACTGAGATGAGAAAAACATTTTTCACACAGAGAGTGGTGAATCTGTGGAATTCTCTGCCATAGAAGGTAGTTGAGGCCAGTTCATTGGCTATATTTAAGAGGGAGTTAGATGTGGCCTTTGTGGCTAAAGGGATCAGGGGTTATGGAGAGAAGGCAGGTACAGGATACTGAGTTGGATGATCAGCCACGATCATATTGAATGCTGTGCAGGCTCGAAGGGCCGAATGGCCTACTGCACCTATTTTCTATGTTTCTATAGTTGTCTAGTCCTGGCAACATCCTCATAAATCTTCCCTGTACCGTTTCCAGCTTGACAACATCCTTCCTATAACATGGTGCCCAGAACTGAATTCAATGCTCTAAATGCTGCCTCGCCAATGTCTTACAGCTGCAACATGACCTCCCAATCGTGTCTTCATCTTTTTTATACTTGCCTATTTCTCTTGTACACACTTCAAACATGCCTTTAAAACATTCAAAAAGCCAATGTTTTTTTTAACTAACAAGGGCACACTCTCTAGAGAAAATGGCTCAATAGTTCTTTATTATCACATGTCCATTGGTACGGTGAAATTCTTTTTTGCGTACTGTTCAGTAAAATATTGCCACACCAAATGAAGTTAACTAAATTTAAGTATTTTTAAATATAATATCTAATTGAAATACAAAACACAGATTGAGTAGTTTTGCTGGCAACTTGTCATAAGCATTTATACGATAGATAATGAAAGGTAGACAAAAAAGCTGGAGAAACTCAACGGGTGAGGCAGCATCTATGGAGCGAAGAAATAGGCAATGTTTCGGGTCGAGACCCTTCTTCAGACTGATGTGGGTGGGGGAGGGGGAAAGAATGGAAGATGCGGAGACAGTCGGCTGGGAGAGAGCTGGGAAGGAAAGAGAATGCAAGGACTACCTGAAATTGGAGAAGCCAATGTTCATACTGCTGGGGTGTAAACTACTCAAGCGAAATATGAGGTGCTGCTCCTCCAATTTGCAGTGGGACACTCTGGCCATGGAGGAGGCCCAGGACAGAAAGGTCGGATTTGGAATGAGAGGGGGAGTTGAAGTGCTGAGCCACCGGGAGATCAGGTTGGTTATTGAGAACTGAGCGGTGGTATTGGGCGAAGCGATCGCCAAGCCTGCGCTTGGTCTCACCGATGTAGAGCAGTGATAATGATACGATAGATAATGATTATCACATCTACAAATAAATTTTGGCAATATATCAGCATTTATTGTGATTTTTTGTATGCAAGTGTGTAAACTACATTTACTGGCATGTTTCTTTTGTGATTTTCTGATGGGAACGGAGATGTATACAGATTGGATGCCCGTCATAAACATAAAATACAACAGATCTATTATTATTTTCCTAAGTAAACCCTTAGCTCCTAACCATACAACGTAGAATTTTATTTCCTGGTGCAGTACTTAGCCTTAAAGACTATTAGGTGCCATGTTTGAACTAATTTCTGTTCTCACCACTTGCTGAGCGTGATAGAATTGTACAACACAGAAACTGGTCCTGCAGCTCACCGAGTCCATGCTGACTATGAACCACCCATGTACACCCAGTTCCACAATCATCTCTTTCTTTCTATTCTCCCCATATCGTCATCAACTGCTCCCTGGTTCTACCACCCATCTCCCCACACTAGAACATCTCGTATGCCCTTCTCCATTTTAACAACTTCCAATTCCTGGCCCTCATCGTCACCAGTCACTGGGCATCCAATCTATATACATCTCCGTTCCCATCAGGAAGGCTGTAGATTGAATGCATGTGAACCAATCATACACAAGCCAGCACCACTAACTCCACCCCTTCACAACACCCATACTAACACTCTTACTAACGTCCCACCCCGGCACTTGAGTTCGAGCAGCTAGTGTGTACTGACGACCAGTTATCCTAGTGCTGCTAAGAGATTATTAAAGATGTGTTTAAACTACGCAATGACTTTGGCTCTTGTTTACATGGCGTCAGAAGTGGGCTGACCCTCATTTTCTGTATAACGGTTTTTATTTTTATCATTTTGGGGAGTTTTGTCTTACTTTACGATGGCCTCCTCTTGTCAAAAGCCTGACCCTCTTGTCTTTGATGTGGATATCAGCGAACGCTGGGCTACGTTTGGCCGCGCACACTGCCACTGACGTTATGCTTCAAACCCCCTCATCCATCATCAAAACAGGCTGGCCAGACAAACGATCCGACATGCCCACAGAGGTACAGCCGTACTTCCTGGTACGTGATGAACTGGTGGTACAGAATGGTGTTGTGGTTAAGGGTCACAAAGTGGTGATACCGTCATCATTGCGAGATGAATACTTCAAAGAGGCACACAGCGGTCGCCCAGGGGCTGATTCTACACTGGCACGCGCTCGTGGTCTGTTCTACTGGCCGGGGATGGTCGAGTACATTCGGGACTGCATAGCCTCCTGCCCCATTTGCAACAATCTTGCGCCTCATCAGCAGCGGCAGCCCCTTCTGCAACAACCACCACCAGCACTGCCCTGGACGTTGCTGGCGGCAGATATTTTCGAATGGTGCGGAAAGCACTATCTCGTTCTGGTCGACTCATTTTCTAACTGGTTTGAACTTGACGAACTGACCTCCCTCACGTCTGAGATGGTCATCAAGAAGCTGAAGAGACACTTCTCCGCCTATGGCATTCCTGTTTGCCTGAGAACCGACAACGGTCGGCAGTTCACCAGCCACATGTTCCAGCTTTTCGCAGACCAATGGAACTTCCAGCACGTCACGAGCAGTCCCGAGTATCCGCAGAGTAATGGACTCACTGAACGCCCTGTCAGAAGTGCCAAGCACTTGCTGGAGCTAGCACGCATCTCCAAGTCAGACGTCTATCTCGATCTCCTGAATCTTAGAAACATTGCCAGGGACGGTACCCTGGAATCGCCGTTACAGCGCCTGATGTCAAGATTGACGAGGTCTCCAGTCCACACCGCGCAACAGCAGCTGGTTCCTCGTGCATTGGAGTCTGCCACAATCCAGAAACGTCTCCAAGAGAGGCAGAGCATCCAGAAACGATCATACGACAGTTCCAGCAGACCACTCATGCCTCTACTGCCGGGGCAGGTCGTCCGTCTACGAACTTCGACTGGACATTCCCGTCTGGGCACTGTTGTCAGCCCGACTAACGAGCCACGATCCTACATGGTGGACTGTGAGGGAGCGGTTTACCGGAGAAGTCGACAACACCTGCTTGCTGTGAGGGAGCCCCGCCCACCGCCTGCTGGTCCCTATGCTCCGCCGCTCCAGTTCCAGACGCCTTCTGCGATGTCTCCCACCCGTCCCCGCATGCCTTACACCCCTCCTCGTCCCTCGGTCTCCACTAACCACGGGGTCTCACCTACCGCATGTCTTCCTTTTCGGTCCCCACAAACCTCTCCCGCGCCATTCTCACCTCCTGGATCTCCGTCCCATCTTTCGGGAGAGGGAGGGGAGGGTTGGGTCTGCACGCGCTCGGGACGCGTTAGCAGACCACCAGACAGATATGGCGAGTATGTTTAACTCCATGGCATGGGTACCCTTTCCACACTTAATCCCAAGGGGGAAGGATGTAGATTGAGTGCATGTGAACCAATCACACACAAGCCAGCACCACTAACTCCACCCCTTCACAACACCCATACTAACACTCTTACTAACGCCCCACCCCGGCACTTGAGTTCGAGCAGCTAGGGTGTACTGACGACCAGTTATCCTAGTACAGGTGCACAACCTTTTATCTGGTGTTCCGGAAACCGAAAAACTCCGAAAACCGGCCATTTTTTCCAGGATGTCGTCTGCACACCAAAGTTCGCGTTTGGCGCCAAACTTGACCCGAAACGACCCACGGTCAACCCAGGTCTGTACTACTGTAGCGGCTGCCTCCTCCCCGGAGACCGGGGAGACACTTAAACATCTGTAAATCATTGTTTACCATTCCGGTAGGCGGCGCGGCTCTGGCCAGCAGCGGCCTCTGCAGCCTGTCCGCGTTTTTATTATTTTTTGTCTGTGTTTTTATGTGGTTTTTGTTATTTTATGTTGGGGTGTGTGTGTGGGGGGGCGGGGGTGGGGTGGGAGGGGGGGGGAAACTTTTTGAATCTCTCCCTGCACTGGAGACCCGACCTTTTCTCGTCGGGTCTCAGGTGTCGTTGAGGCCGCAACGAGGAGCGGCCTCCAACAGGAAGAAGCCGGGGACTCAGGTGTCGACTCACCGTTGCCGTCGCGGAGCTGGCCGAGTCCGGAGCGGGTGGAGCGGTGGAGGAGCGCTGCTGCTGCCGCTGCTGCTACCGGAGAGTCGGAGGCTGCTGCTGCGGGTCTGTGGACGACGGCACCGGGAGCCCATGGCTCCCTGGAGGGAGACCGCTTTTCAGGGCTCCTGCAACGGCGACTTCCCCCGCCCGAGTTGCGGGGTCGAAGAGCTCCTGGAGCGGGGCCTGACATCACCGCCCCGCGCGGCTGGAATGGCCGCGGACTCTGCGAGCGCACACCAGGGGCTCCAACACCAAGACCCGGTGTGCGACCTTGCATCACCCGGCGTGGCTTTAATGGCCGCGGGACAATCGCCATCGCCAGCCGGGGGCTTTGACTTTGACTCTGACATCGGGGGGGAGAGAGTGCAGTGGAGAGATAAGTTTATTTGGCCTTCCATCACAGCTATGTGATGGATGTTTATGTTAAATGTAATTATGTTGTGTCTGGGGTCTATTTGTGTGTAATGTATGGCTGCAGAAACGGCATTTCGTTTGGACCTCCAGGGGTCCAAATGACAATTAAATTGACTCTTGACTCTTGACTCTTGACTCTTAAATGTTAGTCAGTTAGTTTGGAGGGCTTTTATGTGAAGGGGGGGAGTGAAGGGGTAAACTTTAATTCTTAGTCCCCTACCTGGTTGGAGAGGCGGGGAGCGGTCAATGCCTTACCGGGTCGCCGTGCAGTAAGCTCCGCAGCGCTGTGGCCGCCAACTCCCAGCTGGAGCTGCGGGCGTCCGGCCGCGGGCGGCGCCGGATTTGGAGCGCCTCGCAGCCAGGGGTAGAGTTTCCGGGGTCGTAGCTACAACCGGCGCCGCCCGCGGCCGCACGGAGCCCCCAGCTCCGCGATGTTGGGAGTCGCCGACCAGGTAGGGGACTAAGAATTAAAGTTCCTCCTTCACCCCCACCCCACCACCACCACATAAAATCCCTCCAAACTAACTGACTAACATTTATGCAATGATTTACAATGATTCCCCGGTCTCCGGGGAGGAGGCAGCCGCTCCAGACTTTTCAAGCCGCCCGCGCTACCTACCTAATCCATTCGGAAATCCGAAAATGTCCGAAATCCGACAAGTGTCTGGTCCCAAGGCTTTCGGATAAAAGGTTGTGCACCTGTACTGCTAAGAGATTATTAAAGGCATGTTTAAACCACGCAATGACTTTGGCTCTTGTTTACAAAGGCCGAAGGACCCTCCATTTCTTTCTAGAACATAACAACAACCAGTTTCTCTCTCCTTCGCCCTATGTGAGGATGCTGTTCATAGACTTCAGTTCAGCCTTCAACACGATAGTCCCCACCAGACTGGCCGAGAAGCTGCTGGAATTGGGGCTCAACACCCCCCTGTGTGCCTGGGTCCTGGACTTTCTCACCACCAGGTAGTCAAGATGGGGGGAAATACATCGAAGTCCCTCACCCTGAGCACAGGATCCCCCCAGGGTTGTGTCCTAAGCCCCCTGCTGTACTCCCTGTACACACATGACTGTGTGGCCAAGTTCAGCTCCAACTCGATAATCAAGCTTGCTGATGACACTGTGATGGTGGGCCTGATCTTAGATAATGATGAGAAGGCCTACCAGGAGGAGGTGGCTGATCTGGCACTCTGGTGTCAGGACAACAGCCTCCTCTTGAATATCAAAAAAACTAAGGAGCTGATCGTGGACTTTAGGAGGGCACATCATCCGAGGACGTATACACCATTGAAGATAAATGGGGATACTATGGGTAGGGTGAGCTGCTTTAAATACCTGGGAGTCCACATCTCTGAGGATATGACATGGACATCACACGCTGCAGCACACGTGAGTAAGGCAAGGCAGCGCCTTTACCACCTCAGGCAATTGAGGAAATTCAGAGTGTCTCTGAGGATCCTCAAGTGCTTCTACTCAGCGGCTGTAGAAAGCATCTTGTCCGGAAATATCACGATTTGGTTAGGGAACTGCTCTGCCCAGGGCAAGAAGGCTCTGCAGAGAGTAGTGAGTTCGGCCGAACGCACTAGGGGAACTACACTCGCCCCCCCCTGCAGGAACTATACATCAGAAGGTGCAACTCCAGAGCCAACAAGATCATGGGAGACCCCTTCCACCCCTGCAACGGACTGTTCCAGCTTCTACGGTCTGGCAAACGCCTCCGTTGCCATGCTGTGAGAACGGAGAGGATGAGAAGGAGTTTCTTCCCAGAGGTCATTAGAACTGTAAACTCCTATCTCTCCTTTAGCTGATCTCCCGGTGACCAACTTTACTGTACCATTTTACTGTTGTGTGGTGTCTTTTTAAAATTGCTGTTTTTTTCCTTTTCTTCCCTCCCACAAATATGTAATATGTGAATATGTGATTCTATTCCATTCTGTTTGTAGTTTGTTTGTTTGTTTTTCTGCACAATCTGCGAGCATTGCCACTTTTCATTTCACTGCACATCTCGTATGTGTATGTGACGAATAAACTTGACTTGACTTGACTTGAAAAACTTGTTCTTAGTCTGAACAACTTTCTACAAATCAAAGGTGTAGCCATGGGCACTTTCATGGGCCCCTGCTGCATCTGCCTTTTTTGTTAGCTACGTGGAGATGTCCTTGTTCCAAATCTACTCCTGTAACTTTCGCCACCACATCATTAAGTACATTGGTGCTGCCCCCTGCATCTGTACAGAACTCAATTTCATAAACCTCCACACCTCTCACAAATTCACTTGGACTTTTTGTGACACTTATAATAAATAACCATAGAACAATTACAGCACGTTAGCAGGCCATCTCGGCCCTTCTAGTCCGTGCTGAACACTTATTCTCACCTTGTCCCATCTACCTGCACTCAGACCATAACCCTCCATTCCTTTCCCGTCCATATACTTATCCAATTTATTTTTAAATGATAAAACCGAACCTGCGTCCACCACTTCTACTGGAAGCTCATTCCACACAGCCACCACTCTCTGGGTAAAGACGTTCCCCCTCACGTTACCCCTAAACTTCTGTCCCTTAATTCTCAAATCATTCTTTCCCCTTTCTGGAACTCTGCTCCATCTCAGGAGATAAACTATCCATTGACATTTACTATAAATCTACTTATTCCAAGAATTATTTAGACAATACCTTCTCCCACCCTTTCTGCAGCTCTCAACCCTCATCTTCATCTCTTCCAATTCCTGTATTTCTGCTCTCGGCTTCCCTCCCCACTGACAGAAAGAGGATGAGTCCTCTTGGTCTAGACCTTTTACCCTTCCAACTTCTTCATCCAGCATATCATTCTTCGTCACCACCACCAGGTAAACACAAATTACACTACCAGTCACATATTTCCCATCCCACTGCTTTTTTCTCTGCAGAGACCTCTCTCCATGTCTACCTGGTTTACTCATTCCATACTGCCCATGCACTAGGGCTCAGTCTGTGTGCCCAAGCAGATTGCTGTATGTGGAATTATTGAAAAATAGTATAAACAGAACTGCTGAAAGATATACCCTGTACCAGCAAATTGAGGAGGCTTTCAGGAAAATATGGTAGGGAGGGATGTGAGGGAATGGAGTAATGACCTCCAGTGCTTTAGTTTGAGCATTAACTTCAATGGAATACAGTTTACAGTTTTGTTTATTGTCACGTGTATCGAGGTACAGTGAAAAGCTTTTGTTGAGTGCTATTTGGTCAGCGGAAAGACAATACAATATAATACAATATTTATTGTCATTTGAACCTCAGTGAGACTCAAACAAACTCTGTTTCTACAGCCATACAAACAAAAACGATTCATACTAGACACACAACCAATTTAATCAACACAAACGTCCATCACAGAGAACCTCCTCCACACTGTGATGGAAGGCAAAGTCTCTTCTCTCCCCTGCTCTCCATTTTTCTCCAATGTTGAAGCCCCAAACGGGCGATGGTAAGTCCCACGACCATTTCAGGCCGCGCCGGGCGATGTATGGCCCCGCTCCAGGCCCAAAAGTCACAATGTTGGAGCCCCCGGAGGGCGCTGGAATGTCCCGCGGCCATTAAAGCCACTCCGGGCGATGCATGGCCCCGCTCCGGGTCGTTCCAACCCCGCGACACGGGCTGGAGAAATTGCGTTGCGGGAGCTCCGGAAAGCGGTCTCTCACCCGGACCCGCGAGCTCCCGATGTCCCAGTCCACCGGACGTGCGGCTGCAGCTGGAGCCTCCAAGCTCCATTGTCGGGCCGAAGCAGCGAGCCACCACCACTCCCCACGCTCCGAGGCCGGCCAGCCCCATGATGGTAAGTCCGCAGCTCCGCAGGCTCTGCGACTGGAGCTCCCAGGTCGTTCCGGCTAGAGGCCGCTCCACGGAGCTGGAAAATTGTCGGGTCTCCCGTGCAGGGAACAGATTTTTTTAAGTTTCCCCCTCCCTCCCCCCACCCCCCACATAAACACAGTTAAAAACAGTATTGAAAAAACACAACAACTTCATTTAACTAGACCAAAAAAAAAAAAAAAAAGACAGACACGCTGTAGGGGCCGCTGCAACAGTGTCGCGCCACCTACCGGGCCATTTACAGTGTATAGATACATGATGAGGGAAAAACATTTAGTGCAAGGTAAAGCCAGCAAAGGATAGTCCGAGCGTCACCAAAGAGGTAGATAGTAGTTCAGCACTGCTCTCTGGGTGTGGTAGGATGGTTCAGTTGCCTGATAACAATTGGAAAGAAACTGTCCCTGAATCTGGAGGTGTGCGTTTTCACACTTCTATACCACTTGCCTGATGGGAGAGAGAAGAATAGGGAGTGGCCAGGGTGTGACCCGTCCTTGATTATGCTGGTGGCCTTGCTGGGCAGAATCTCTATACTTATAAAACTCTGATCTTGGATGTGTGTGTATTTGTGTGTGTGTGTGTGATGTTCGTGTGCATTTCACATCTCGAAAACACGACGGGCTAATGGTGGCATTTTTACATATTCCGATAGAGATTTACGCCATGATATAAAAATCGCCTTATCTGAAAATGTTATGCTTTATTTCTAGAGTTATTTATGAAAATGTTCACAAATCTCAAATAACTTAGAAAATAAACGCTCGCTGATGACGTCACAATGGATGTGACTGCTTGCCTCTACTCGCGCTGCGAGTGACGTCACCCCGTTCTGTCTTCTGTACTTCTAGGCTTCTTAACTTTTACTTCTTTAAATTTGTCACTTAGCATTTTTAACCTGCTGCTCAGGTTGTGCTGCGCGCTCCGCTGGGCTCCTTGAAGTTCTAGAGCATGGCGACGGCGGTCGTTATCGCCGCTTGGGTGAGGGTGCGGGGCAGCACAATGGGAAAGTGGATGTGGCGGCCATTACACCCTCTGGGAGAGGCCATCTATGGAGTTCTGCGATTCCTCGGTCGATCGCAGGGACTCGGGGAATGGTGACGCCTTTTCCTCGCTGGTGATCCCGATCCCACCTGGCGATCTCTGGCCAGCACAGGGGACGACCTCCTCTCCATCTCCCTCGCCCGATCGTCTGTCACGCGGGTGGGTGGGTTTCCCCTCGCGGAAGCCACGATCGGCTGGCCCTCTGCTGCTTTTGACTGTCCTCAAATCGCACCCGCCCCCGGCCTCCCTCGAGACTCCGCCGACTGCTCGCCATGGGCCCCGCAGCCAGCTCGGTCGCAGCCTGCTCGCCGCCCGGCTCCCCTCCATCTCTCCCCCCCTCCTCCTCTCCACCCTTCCAACCCCCCCCTCTTTCCTCTCCCCCCTTCCTCCTCTCCCCCCCCCTCGGCTCCTTCCTCACCCTCTCTACCCCCTCCTCTCTCCCCCCCCTCCTCCCCCCCCTCCTCTCCCCCCTCCTCCTCCCCCTCCTCTCTCTCTCCCCCCTCCCCTCCCCTCCCCCCTCTACTCTCTCTCCCCCGCCCTCCCCCCTTCCTCCTCCCCTCTCCTCTCTCCCCCTCCCCCTCTCTCTCCCCCTTCTCACTCTCTCCCCCCCCTCCCCCTCCCCTTCTGCCCCCTCCCCCTTTCCCCTCCACCCCCCTCCCTTTTACCCCCCTCTCCCCCCCACCACTCCCCCTGTGTGTGTGGGGGGGGGGGGGGTGGTTAGTATGTGTGTGACACCACAGTCCGACCCTTCCCCCCCCCCCCCCGCAACCACGCCGTTGAGGGGACAGGACCCAACGGGTCCCATTTGGTCTACTAAGATATAAATGGAGTCAATAGAAGGGAAGTTTGTATGATGGTTTGGGCTGCGTCCACAATTCGCTGCAATTTTTTGCACTTGGATGGAGCTGTTCCCAAACGTGCGATGCATCCATCCTGATAAAATACTTTCCATGGTGACATCGCCAACAAGGTTATTGTAAAGAGGCACTTAATACTGCAATTTCTGCTATGCTGAGAAGGTAATGATAAGATTTGACTTAAATTCACTTAATAAGAGAATTCTAATGAAGTAGCAATTGGTGTTTCATGCCCCAAACCATCAAGTGCTGCTCTCTACCTTCAGATTTACATTAAAGTGGCACATGGAATTCTAATTTACATTTGTTTTTCTGGCAACAGTTTTGCATCTTAAATTCAGAGTTTTGCATCTATCCTTTCATGAAGACCATTAGAAATATATCACTAATGTGGAATCCTGACAAGTTGAGCGTTGTGATTTTTGGGCTGCTACCAGCCATTTCATCAGAGTTAAGGTCTCTCTGCTGAAACTGTATCTATCCACTATGCATCATATATCCCTATCAAATTCTTGGAAGTCTTTGAAGTAAATAGTTTCATCTATTTTCTACATTATCTTTTATTAGTTATGTTTAGCAGTATTATTCCATATTATGTAAAAATTCTTTAAGATATTTGTCTGGTCAGTGCATGTTTTTCAACTATGTTAATTGTTTAGGAATGTGTATGAAGGAACTACAGATACTGGTTTAAACCGAAGATAGACACAAAATGCTGGAGTAACTCAGTGGGGCAGGCTGCATCACTGGAAGGAAGTAATGGGTGATGTTTCAGGTCGAGACTCTTCTACAGACTAGTCGGGTGAAAGGGAAACAAGAGATATAGACAGTGACCTAGAGAAATATAGAACAAATGAATGAAAGATATGTATAAAAGTAACGGTGATAAAGGAAACAGGCCATTGTTTGCTGTTCGCTAGGTGAGAACGGGAACCTGGTGCAACTTGGATGGGGGAGGGATTGATAGGTAGGGAGTGCAGGGGTTACTTGAAGTTAGAGAAATCAATATTCATACCACTGGGTTGTAAGCTGCCCAAGTGAAATATGAGATGCTGTTCCTCCAATTTGCGATTAGCCTTACTCTGACAATGGAGGAGGTCTAGGACAGAATGGGAAGGGGAATTAAATTGGTTGGGAACCGGGAGATCAAGTAGGTCCAGGCGGACTGAGCGAAGGTGGTCAGCGAAGCAATAGCCCTGTCTCGCCGATGTATAAGAGTCCACATATTGAACAACGGATACAGTAGGAGGAGGAGGTTGGAGGAGGTGCGTGAACCTTTGCCTAACCTGAAAAGACTGTTGTGGTCCCTGGACTGAGTCGAGGGAGGAGGTATAGGGAAAGTTGTTGCATCTCCCACGGTTGCAAGGGAAGGTACCTGGGGAGGGAATGGTTTGAATGGGAAGGGATGAGTTAACCAGGGAGTTGTAGAGGGTCGGTCTCTGCGGAAGGCAGAATGGGGTGGAGATGGAAGCTGTGAATCGTGGTGGGATCCCATTGCAGGTGGCGAAAATGTTGGAGGATTATTTGTTGTATGCGACGGCTGATGGGGTGGAAGGTAAGGACTAGGAGGGAGTCTGTCCATGTTGTGACTAGGGGAAGGGGGAATAAGGGTGCAGCTGCTGGCTACTGAGGAGACACGTGTGAGGGCCTCATCCATGAAGGAAGAGGGGAACCCCCGTTCTCTAAAGAATGAGGACATCGAGGATGTCTTGATATGGAACACCTCATCTGCGGCGTAGACTGAGGAATTGGGAGTAGGGGATGGAGTCTTTGCAGGAAGCAGGATGGGAAGAGGTGTAGTCGAGATAATTGTGGGTGACAGTGGGCTTGTAATAGAAGTCAGTCGATATTCTATCTACTGTGATGGAGACGGTGAGATCAAGACAGGGGAGGGAGGGGTCGGAGATGGTCCAAGTGAATTTGAGTGCAGGATGGAAATTGGCGGTGAGTTCTGAATGGGTGCAGGAGGTAGCACTGATGCAGTCGTCAATGTAACAGAGATAGTGTTCGGGGATGGAGCCAGTGTACTTCTGGAACAGGGAGTGTTCAACATACCCTATTGTTGGTCATTTCTATCATCTCCTTGGAATGACTATTGTCTAGAGACATACAGCATGAGAAAAGACCCCTCGGTCCAACTTGCCCGTATTGGCCAAGATGCTACATCTACACTAGTCCCACCGTGTTTTGCCCATACCCCTTTAAACTTTTCCTATCAATGTACCTATCCAAATGTCTTTTAACTATTGTTACAGTACCCGGCTCAACTACTTCCTTTGACATCTCGTTCCATATACCCTCTGTGTGAAAATCTTATCTTTTTGTTTTAGGTTTTTTCTAAATTAAGGCACTCATCACAGAACAACACAGTAGCTCAGCGAGCAGAGCTGTTGTCTCACAGCAACTGAGACCCAAGTTCGTTCCTGACCTTGGAGGCTGTCTGTGGGGAGCTGGTGTGTTCTTCCCGTGACTGCGTTGGTTTCCTCCGGGTGCTCTAGTTTCCTCCCTCATCCCAAAAACAGGCGGGTGTGCAGAGTAATTGGCCTTTGCAAATTGACCATAGTGTGCATGGAGTGGATGAGAAAGTAGGATAACAATACTAGTGTGAATGGTAATCGACGGTCAACATGACCTCAGTGGGCTGAAGGGCCTGTTTGCATGCTGTGTCTTTCAAATTCTGTTATGGTATTGTTCAAGAAAAACTAATATCCACCTAACTAAGTCAGCTTTCCTATCCAATTTTATTGGATATCATTTGGTGATTATTTTCCGATGATCTTGTTACATCCTCAAAACATTCCAGAAGATTAGTCAAGCACGATTTCCCCGTCATAAATCTGTGCTGTCTTTGACCAATCCTGTCACTGCTTTCTTAATGCGCTGCTGCGATAATACGATAATTTTCCAATGTTCCATAGACTCTGGATCAGTTCAATAGACAATAGACAATAGGTGCAGGAGTAGGCCATTTGGCCCTTCGAGCCAGCACCGCCATTCAATGTGATCATGGCTGATCATCCCCAATCAGTACCCCGTTCCTGCCTTCTCCCCATATCCCCTGATTCTGCTATTTTTAAGAGCCCTGTCTAGCTCTCTCTTGAAAGAGAGAGAACCTGCCTCCACCGCCCTCTGAGGCAGAGAATTCCACAGACTCACCACTCTCTGTGAGAAAAAGTGTTTCCTCGTCTACGTTCTAAATGGCTTACTCCTTACTCTTAAACTGTGGCCCCTGGTTCTGGACTCCCCCAACATCGGGAACATGTTTCCTGCCTCTAGCGTGTCCAAGCCCTTAACAATCTTTGTGTTTCAATGAGATCCCCTCTCATCCTTCTAAACTCCAGAGTGTACAAGCCCAGCTGCTCCATTCTCTCAGCATATGACAGTCCCGCCATCCCGGGAATTAACCTTGTAAACCTATGCTGCACTCCCTCAATAGCAAGAATGTTCTTCCTCAAATTAGGGGACCAAAACTGCACACAATACTGCAGGTTGCCCTCCAGGTTCCTGTGGACTGGAGGGTAACTAATGTAACTTTACTTTTTAAGAAAGCAGGGAGAGCGAAAACAGGGAATTATTGACCAGTTAGCCTTACATCGGTAGCGGGGAAGATGCTTGAGTCCATTATTAAAGATGTAGCAGCAGCGCATTAAGAAAGCAGTGACAGGATTGGTCAAAGACAGCACAGATTTATGACGGGGAAATCGTGCTTGACTAATCTTCTGGAATGTTTTGAGGATGTAACAAGTAGAATGGATAAGGGAGAGCCAGTGGATGTGGTGTATCTGGACTCAAAAAGCCTTTGACAAGGTCCCAAATTAGAGCACATGGTATTGGGGGTAGGGTGACATGGATAGAGAACTGGTTGGCAGACAGGAAGCAAAGAGTAGGAATTAATGTGTCATTTTCAGAATGGCAGGCAGTGACTAGTGGGCTGGGAAGGCTTTGTGCTGGGACCCCAGCCATTTACAATATATACTAGACTAAGTGGAACCCATTGGGTCCCATGTTCACACGGAAGGGCTGGTCCTCCAATGCAATATTCCACCTCTCCACCAATTCCAATATTGGTGGCAAGTGGGGGGTGAGGAGGGCTTTCTGGAGCGCTAGTATGGATGTTGTGGGCTGAAGGGACTGGTTTCCAGAGGACTAGTATGGACATTGTGGGCCAAATGGATTCTTGGGGTGACAGCTCAGTCACTCAAGCCTGAAGTGCTGGCAGCTCACTAACGGCTGGTGGGCTGGCAGTTGATTCATGGCTATTCCTTGAAATTCCATTTCAAGCAGGGTATAAGGCCACCAAATTCAAATGCAGTGTCTTACCACTTCAAGCAGAGTGCAAGTCCACCAAATTCAAGTGCAGTTTCATACCACTTCAAGCAGGGTGCAATTCTACCAAACTCAAGTGCAGTTTCATACCACTTCAAGCAGGGTGCAAGGCAATCAAATTGAAGTGCAGTTTCATACCACTTCAAGCAGGGTGCAATTCCACCAAACTCAAGTGCAGTTTCATACCATTTCAAGCAGGATCCAAGTCCACTAAACTCAAGTGCAGTTTCCTACCACTTCAAGCCGGGTGCAAAGCCACCAAACTCAAGTGTAGTTTCCTACCACTTCAAGCAGGGTGCAGGACCACAAAACTCAAGTGCAGTTTCCTACCACTTCAAGCAGGGTGCAAGGCAGACATGTGCCGTTAGTAATTACTCAGGGTAGGCAGTTAGTCGGCTTTAAAAAAAAATTAAACCCACCATGCGCAGATTGTTCTCTCCGTAAAAAAAATAAAATAAATAAAAACTAACAATTCAATTTGCCCAAGGCTTCCTAGTTGCCTTTATTCTGAATTACTGAATAACCATATAACCATATAACAATTACAGCACGGAAACAGGCCATCTCGACCCTTCTAGTCCGTGCTGAACACGTATTCTCCCCTAGTCCCATATACCTGCGCTCAGACCATAACCCTCAATTCCTTTCCCGTCCATATAACTATCCAATTTATTTTTAAATGATAGAAACGAACCTGCCTCCACCACCTTCACTGGAAGCTCATTCCACACAGCCACCACTCTCTGAGTAAAGAAGTTCCCCCTCATGTTACCCCTAAACTTCTGTCCCTTAATTCTCAAGTCATGTCCCCTTGTTTGAATCTTCACTACTCTCAGTGGGAAAAGCTTATCCACGTCAACTCTGTCTATCCCTCTCATCATTTTAAAGACCTCTATCAAGGCCCCCCTTAACCTTCTGCGCTCCAAAGAATAAAGCCCTAACTTGTTCAACCTTTCCCTGTAACTTAGTTGCTGAAACCCAGGCAACATTCTAGTAAATCTTCTCTGTACTCTCTCTATTTTGTTGACATCCTTCCTATAATTAGGCGACCAAAATTGTACACCATACTCCAGAATTGGCCTCACCAATGCCTTGTACAATTTTAACATTACATCCCAACTTCTATACTCAATGCTCTGATTTATAAAGGCCAGCACACCAAAAGCTTTCTTTACCACCCTATCTTTATGAGATTCCACTTTCAGGGAACTGTGCACAGTTATTCCCAGATCCCTCTGTTCACCTGCATTCTTCAATTCCCTACCATTTACCATGTACGTCCTATTTTGATTTGTCCTGCCAAGATGTAGCACCTCACACTTATCAGCATTAAACTCCAACTGCCATCTTTCAGCCCACTCTTCCAACTGGCATAAATCTCTCTGTAGACTTTGAAAATCGACTTCATTATCCACAACCCCACCTATCTTAGTATCATCTGCATACTTACTAATCCAATTTACCACACCATCAACCAGATCATTGATGTACATGACAAACAACAGTGGACCCAACACAGATTCCTGTGGCACCCCACTAGTCACTGGCCTCCAACCTTTACTCTCTGGCATCTCCCATTCAGCCACTGTTGAATCTATCTTGCTACTCCACCATTAATACCCAACGATTGAACCTTCTTAACCAACCTTCCGTGAGGAACCTTGTCAAAGGCCTTACTGAAGTCCATATATACAACATCCACTGCTTTACCCTCATCAATTTCCCGAGTAACCGCTTCAAAAAGTTCAAGAAGATTAGTCAAACATGACCTTTCAGGCACAAATCCATGTTGACTGTTCCTAATCAGACCCTGTTTATCCAGATGCTTATATATATTATCTCTAAGTATCCTTTCCATTAATTTGCCCACCACTGACGTCAAACTAACAGGTCTATAATTGCTAGGTTTACTCTTAGACCCCCTTTTAAACAATGGAACAACATGCGCAGTACGCCAATCCTCCGGTACTATTTCCGTTTCTAATGACATTTGAAATATTTCTGTCATAGCCCCTGCTATTTCTACACTAACTTCCCTCAATGTCCTAGGGAATATCCTGTCCGGACCTGGAGACTTATCCACTTTTATATTTCTCGAAAGTGTCAGTACTTCCTCTTCTTTGAATCTCATAGTTTCCATAGCTACTCTACTTGTTTCCCTTACCTCACATAATTCAATATCCTTCTCCTTGGGGAATACCGAAGAAAATAAATTGTTTAATATCTCCCCCATCTCTTTTGGCTCTGCAGATAGCTGTCCACTCTGACTCTCTAATGGACCAATATTATCCCTCGTTATCCTTTTGCTATTAATATAGCTGTAGAAACCCTTTGGATTTACTTTCACCTGCAACCTCATATCTTCTTTTAGCTTTTCTAATTTCTTTCTTAAGATTCTTTTTACATTCTTTATACTCCTCAAGCACCTCATTTACTCCATGCTGCCTATAATTATTGTAGATCTCTCTCTTTTTCCGAACCGTGTCCAATTTCCCTTGAAAACCATGGCTCTTTCCAATTTTTACTATTTCCTTTCAACCAAACAGGGACATAAAGATTCTGTCCTCTTAAAATTTCACCTTTAAATGTACTCCATTTCTCTTCCACATCTTTCCCATAAAACAAACTGTCCCAATTTACTCCTTTTAAATCTTTTCGCATCTCCTCAAAGTTAACCTTTCTCTAATCAAAAATCTCAACCCTAGGTCCAGTTCTGACCCGCTCCATAATTATATTGAAACTAATGGTATTGTGATCACTGGTCCCGAACTGTTCCCCAACGCATACCTTTTTTTTTTTTTTTTTTTTTTGTATTCAAATTTATTGTCATTGTCTCAATTTGAGACAACGAAATGAATTTCCCTTACAGGCAGTATCATAAATTTTTTTTTTAAATAAATAAATAAATAATAAAACATATTAAAAATAAAATTGAAATTGAATTTTAAAAAAAAGCACAAACACAGAAAGTCCACGACACAACATAACATAAATGGCACCAAGGTGAGGATGGCACCATCTGCCACCTGACCCGTCTCATTTCCTAACAGGAGGTCCAGCACCGCCCCTTCTCTAGTAGGTACTTCTATGTATTGCTGCAAAAAACTATCCTGCACACATTTTACAAACGCCAACCCATCCAGCCCATTTACAGAATGTGTTTCCCAGTCTATGTGGAAAATTGAAATCTCCCACAATCACTACCTTGTGCTTACTACTAATATCTGCAATCTCCTTACATATTGGCTCTTCCAATTCTCGCTCCCCATTTGGCGGTCTATAATACACCCCTATAAGTGTTGCTACCCCTTTCCCATTTCTCAGTTCCACCCAAATAGCCTCCCTAGACGATCCCTCTAATCTATCCTGCCAAAGCACTGCTGTAATATCTTCCCTGATAAGCAATGCAACACCTCCACCTCTTGCCCCTCCAATTCTATCACACCTGAAGCAACAAAATCCTGGAATATTTAGTTTCCAATCACAGCCCTCCTGCAACCATGTTTCACTGATTGCCACAACATCATACTTCCAGGTGTCAATCCAGGCTCTAAGTTCATCCACCTTTCTTACAATGCTCCTAGCATTAAAATATACACATGGGTGGGGGGTGAAGGTTGATGGCAGGTGGAGAGATGGTGGGAAAAACGGGAGCACAGGGAAAAGTTGAATCAGTTGTCATCTAATTGAATGACAACACTTGTTCAAGGGGCCAATTGGGGGGAGAGTTCCTTTCACAGCGTGTGGAGAGTCTGTGCCAGGGGTAAAGTTGCGGGGAGAGCAGGAGTGTTGAGAAGGAGGGGGTCGGGGGTAATGCCAGCAACTCACTCAATCACCGCTGCCGCAGCTCTCTGGGCGCGAGGCCACCGCATTGTAGCCGGGGATAGAAGCTGCGTTGTGAAGGTGGGGATCTGGTTCATACCAATAACCCAACTGCGACGCTCCTTGCACGGAGCCACCACATTGAGGCGAGGGGGAAAACTGGCTGCGAGCGGCCGCCGGGACCCGACAGCAAAACTGGCTGCCACTTAGGCTCCTTCTGCCGGCCCGCTCACCTCTGGCAGTGCTCTCCGTCTGAAAACCTCTCACCGGCAAGAGAGAGGTTTTTAGACGGAGAGCTGCCAGAGGTGAGTGGGGGCCGGCAGAAGGCGCTGAGGTGGCGGCTGGTTCCGCTGTCCGGCCCGGCGTCCGCTCACAGGCACCCGAGCTACTTCTCCCCCTCGCCTCAATGTGGTGGCTCCGTGCAAGGAGCGTCGCAGTTGGGTTATTGGTATGAACCAGATCCCCACCTTCACAACGCTCCTACTCTCCCCGCAACTTTACCCCGGGCCAGACTCCTCAAATGCTGTGAAAGGAGCTCTCCCCCCACCCCCACACCCCAGGAAATATGGCATTTAAAAACAAGAAATGTACTTACCACATCAATGGTTCACAAACTTCAACCTTCTCTCTCTGTTCCCCAAGATCCACGTAAAATAATGCCAATCCATATTTGAAAACCCCGCCAGGTAACTAGCGCTGCGCATGCCCAGTACCCTGTTGCGCCTGTGCAGTGCTGCAAAGGCAGAATTTCAACTGCCTTCAGCTCCGCTTGAAACTGACGGCTTCCAGCAGCGCGTGATGCGCGAGATCGATCTCTTAGATTGGCATAATTCTCCCATGCCTTTACTATTTATATTTAGTAATTACAATGTTATAATTTTAGTTAGGGTAGGCAGTGCCTATCTTGCCTACCCTGACGGCACGTGCCTGGTGCAAGGCCACCAAACTCAAGTGCAGTTTCATGCCACTTCAAGCACGGTACTAGGCCACCAAATGCAAGTGCAGTTTCATGCCACTTCAAGCAGGGTGCAAGGTCACCAAATTCAAGTGCAGTTTCATACCACTTCAAGCAGGGTGGAAGGCCACCAAATTCAAGTGCAGTTTCATACCACTTCAAGCAGGGTGCAAGGCCACCAAATTCAAGTGCAGTTTCATGCTACTTCAAGCAGGGTGCAAGGTCACCAAATTCAAGTACAGTTTCGTACCACTTCAAGCAGGGTGCAAGGCCATCAAATTCAAGTGCAATTTCATACCATTTCAAGGGTGCAAACCAAATTTAAATGCAGTTTCATACCATTTCATGCAGGGTGCAAGACCACCAAATTCAAATGCAGTTTCATACCATTTCATGCAGGGTGAAACCACCATAAAATCACCATAAAATCATTTAGCTCTTAGGGCTAAAGGAGTCAAGGGATATGGGGAAAAAGCAGGAACAGGATACTGATTTTAGATGATCAGCCATGATCATATTGAATGGCTCGAAGGGCTGAATGGCCTACTCCTGCGCCTATTTTTCTATGTTTATCTAGTACCATAATGGTAGCACAGTAGTGCATCTAGTAGAGCTGCGATCTTGCAGCACCAGAGACACTGGTTCAATCCTGACCTCAGGTGCTGTCTATGTTTTCCCTGTGTCCACAGAAACATAGAAATTAGGTGCAGGAGTAGGCCATTTGGCCCTTCGAGCCTGCACCGCCATTCAATATGATCATGGCTGATCATCCAAGTATCCCGTACCTGCCTTCTCTCCATACCCTCTGATCCCCTTAGCCACAAGGGCCACATCTAACTCCCTCTTAAATATAACCAATGAACTGGCCTCAACTACCCTCTGTGGCAGAGAGTTCCAGAGATTCACCACTCTCTGTGTGAAAAAAGTTCTCCTCATCTCGGTTTTAAAGGATTTCCCCCTTATCCTTAAGCTGTGACCCCTTGTCCTGGACTTCCCCAACATCGGGAACAATCTTCCTGCATCTAGCCTGTCCATCCCCTTAAGAATTTTGTAAGTTTCTATAAGATCCCCTCTCAATCTCCTAAATTCTAGAGAGTATAAACCAAATCTATCCAGTCTTTCTTCATAAGACAGTCCTGACATCCCAGGAATCAGTCTGGTGAACCTTCTCTGCACTCCCTTATGGCAATAATGTCCTTCCTCAGATTTGGAGACCAAAACTGCACGCAATACTCCAGGTGTGGTCTCAGACCCTGTACAACTGCAGTAGAACCTCCCTGCTCCTATACTCAAATCCTCTTGCTATGAAAGCCAACATACTATTCGCTTTCTTTACTGCCTGCTGCACCTGCATGCCTACCTTCAATGACTGGTGTACCATGACACCCAGGTCTCGCTGCATCTCCCCCTTTCCCAATCGGCCACCATTTAGATAATAGTCTGCTTTCCCGTTTTTGCCACCAAAATGGATAACCTCACATTTATTAGGCCCTTTTACGTTTAAAAAAATTGCACTATGTGCTGAAGTAACTTAGCAGGTCAGAAGGAGAACATGGATAGGTAATGTTTCAGGTCGGGACTCTTGTTTAGACATGTGGTGGAGAGGGGGAGGGGGTATACTGAAAGCTGGAAGAGAGCGGGGGCAGGACAACGCCTGGCGAGTGAAAGGTGGATAGGGGTGGGGGATGGGTGATAGGCAAATCGTTGGACAAAGCTGAAAAGACAAAAGGTGTGAGAAAGGGATAGAAGAGGTGTGAATTGTGAAGCCAGAGAAATATAGGTTGAATGGGAGAAATGGGTCAGAGTCCAGGTGGGGTATAGGGAAGAGGGGGATGGGATAGTTAGAAGAAAAAGAAACAAGAGATTGTTTCAAGAATTAATTACCTACAGGTTGTAAAGTACCGAAGTTTTCGTACCGAGATGCTGTTCCTCCAGTTTGCATGTTGCCTCATTCTGGCATTGGAGAAGCCCCAGGCCAGACAGGTCAGTATAGGAATGGGAAGGGAAGTTAAAATGATGAGCAACTGGGAGATCTGACTGGCCGTGGTGGATTGAGCGCAAGTGTTCTCTTTGGTTTTTCTCTCACCTCCCAAAGACATTTGTGTAGTTCGGTTAATTGTCAACAGTAAATTTCTATAAGCATGTAAGTGAGTTGACGAGTAGAACAAAAATGGGATTAATGTTGGATTAGTTTAAATGGTTATTTGATTGTTGGCACAGACTCGGTGGAATGAAAGACCGGTTTCTGTTCTTTATCTCTCTATGACTATTCTTGGCTAGTTTGCTGAAGTTATTCATCAATCATCACTGTCTTGAATTTAGAACATTTTGTTTCTTGGCACTAATTGCCTTTTAAAATATTTTAAATGTATAATAACTATTAGTCACATTATCTCGTTAAAATTTGAAAGCATAGCTCTTGACTTAGAAGTGAATATCTATAAACTACAGTTTATCTATGAAATACAAATCTGCACGCACTGTCAATATAAAAACAAAAATAGAACATCATGCAAGCACTCAATAGGTCAAGCAGATGGTGGTCCTTGACTTGAAATATCATTTTTGTTTATCTCCCACTCCCACTGATTGTTTCCAACATTTTATGCTTAGTTTCAGTTTTGCCTGTTTACAAGCCTTAAGCAGGAATTCCTACCTTGCCAATGTGCATCCTAAAAGCATATTCAATTGCAACAATTGGCAATTACGAATATTATTAGTGAATATCACATGATCATTTTGAATAAGGGGTTGGACAGGCTAGATGCAGGAAGATTATTCCCGATGTTGGGGAAGTCCAGAACTAGGGGTCACAGTTTAAGGATAAGAGGGAAGTCTTTTAGGACCGTGATGAGAAAATCATTTTTTACACAGAGAGTGGTGAATCTGGAATTCTCCGCCACAGAAGGTAGTTGAGGCCAGTTCATTGGCTATGTTTAAGAGGGATTTAGATGTGGCCCTTGTGGCTAAAGGGATCGGGGGGTATGGAGAGAAGGCAGGGATGGGATACTGAGTTGGATGATCAGCTATGATCATATTGAATGGCGGTGCAGGCTCGAAGGGCCGAATGGCCTACTCCTGCACCTATTGTCTATGTTTCTATGAAGTGATTAAGGACAGCACAGTGGCGCAGCGGTAGAGTTGCTGCATTACAGCTCCAGGGACCTACGTTCGATCACGACTAAGGGCGCTGTCTGTACGGAGTTTGTACATTCTCCCAGTGATCGCGTTGGTTTTCAACACAGCTTTAGCATTTCCAAACGAAAGGCAACACAGCTTTAGCATTTCCAAACCAAAGGCAACACAGCTTCAGCATTTCCAAACCAAAGCCAACACAGCCTTAGCATTTCCAAACCAAAGGCAACACAGCTTTAGCATTCCCAAACTATATGTTCAAACCACATTAAGGGCACTGACAGGTCAATAAAACCACTCACAGTTTAGTAGACATGTGATCAGTGTTATTCACAGCTCAGACAGAGGGACGTGACCTTCTCGCTCCCCCATCTTACAGAGACTGATTGAGGCACTCAACACTTCTGGGTTTTATAGTCCCTCCGGAAGGGGCATGGCCTTCAGGAAAGGGAATCTCAATATTTTTTAAACACTAATAACTCTTTTATTTTTCATCGATGGAAAAATTCCTTTTGTTGTCCTGTGCAGCGGAGGGGGACTGAGTAAGATGGCCAAAACTCACGGCCGTAAGTGGCAGCATTTTTACTAAAATCAATATACAGAACAACAGGAAGTGTTCAAGATCAGACTTAGAGGGATATATCCGAGGGAAATTAGGTACTTGAGGATGGGAGAGGTATGTGTAAGAAGGGGGGGGGGGGCAGGGGGGGATGAGCAGGGTGACTGAGGTGGGATAATGGGAAGTATGGGTGCAAACCTGGGTGAACACAGGAATGAGAGAGGGAGTAAGAGGCGTATTACTTAAAATTTGAGAATTCAGTGTTCATGCGTATATTGTTATTTGTTATATTGATTGTATTGGAAAGGGTGATTATTGGGTGATAGGTTGTATATATGACTAAGATACTGTATAGTATATGAGGATTTTTTCTATTCTTTTTCTTTTTTTTATATGGCTTTGTAAATATTTGATTAGTGTATAAATGTAAATAATTTGGTGTACATATAGTGGCTGGTGTAGATATGGTGTACATATAGCTTCTAAATTTGTATAAGATAATTACAAGCAGTTGAATAAGGGGTGGGAATTAATAAGTAGGTATGTTGCAAAACCTACCTGAGCGTTGTTTGAGAATCTGCCCCACCCCGTGTGCGCGATTTTGGCGCTGTTTAGAGGGGGCGGGTTTAAAACGCGATTTTTACTAGGCTGTTGCAATCGAAAATGTTCAGCCTACTAAATCATTAACGAAAAATCGCTGAAAGACCCCGTCGCAAAAGGTATTATTAGTTTTTATGGCCTTGTATAATAGTTATAGTAGTTTAAAAATCACTCTCTGAACCCGCGACCTCTCGCAGCCCCAGGGTTTTATAAAGCAAACAATTAAAGGTATGTACCTTATTTTTACATTAAAAGGGGCTTCTTAAGAACCCTGTATATAAAGTTTTCTATAGCGAGTAGCTCATTTTGGGCTCTTTATATCCCGCAGTATTTTTCTGAGCATTTGAGGGCACAAATCCAGCGCAATGTGAACGTTTTAAACCAGCGCGTTCACAGGAACCCACTAGAAAGCCGATTTAAAATAGACTTTAATTTACAGCAATTGAACACTAAATTCCTTCCATTTGGCCTATAAATTGATGTAAATGAGATTTTAAAATCATGTTTTATTGTGAATTATTTGTGAATATTATTTGGACACTTAGGCTATTTAAAAATGTTAGTCATTTATTAAGAAATGGATAGATGTTTAGATCTAGTAATTGAAGATTGAAATTAGCTACAATTGGGTAACTAACTAATTATATACTTTAATTTCAGGTTCCAAGTAAGATTATTTTATATTTGTTTCAGAATGGTTCAATCTATGATAACTGAAAATTTCATTCAGTTCTCTTAATTTTTAAGAAGGTTATGGGCTTTTGACTGTCCATGATCACAGCTTTTTTGTTATGTCCATAGAAAATCAATGGGGAACAAGATGCTAATTTCCGAGTATGTAAATGGCCATAACTTTTTTTTATTACTTGAGATATGAAAGTGAATTAGGTGTCAAATTAAACTTATTTTTATGCTTTATCTGATGGGATAAATTGCAGACTTGATTTTTTAAATCTCAAAATTTTGTAACATTGCTATAATAAGCTTTGGCTTCTTCCTGCTCCTTTTCGGACACATACGATTTAATTTATTTATAGATATTGTTTATGACACTTTATAAATATTCTTGTTTTGTTTTTTGTATGCTGTTTCACACTTGCTTTTTATTATTTTATTCTGTTCGAAGTAAATAATAAAATAAATAAATAAATACATAGATACCATTGGATTGTAAGATGCCCAAGCAGAATAAGAAATGCTGTTCCTCCAGTTTGCATGTGGCCTCATTCTGGCAATGAAGGAGGCCAAAGACAGAAAGGTCCGTATGACATGGGTATTAAAATGGTTAGCAACCAGAAGATTCAGCAGGCCTAGCTATGTGGTGTGGTTCTTTATTTGTCACATGTACCGAGGTAGATGTACATGTCTATCTATCTCCAGTGCAATTCATTTTTGTATACAGTTCAGTACAAGCATCACTATACATAAGCACTTAGATAAGCATCTGAGATGCAAATGTATAGCAGTAATTCACTGAAACAGTAACAGAGTCGTCAGTTTGGCCCCATCTTCAAGTCCCAGATGGGTAAGTGCAGGGTTCTTGACCTGACCATGAAGGCCCGTTGTCCTGGCATCGTTGCAGGGTCAACCTGGCCAAGCGTAGCCATTGGTGTCCTCCACCGCTGTAGGCCGCGCCCGCAAAAGAACAAGGCGAATTTATATGACAAGAAGATAGACTCAAAATGATGGACTAACTCAGCGGGACAGGCAGCATCTCTGGATAGAATGAATGGATGACGTTTTGGGTCGAAACCCTTCTTCAGACTAAGAGTCAGGGGAGAGGGTGAAACGAGACATCTAAACAGATGATGGTCAAGGAAAATGTAGAATAGATCATTGTTAGCTGGGAGAAGGTGACAACAAAGCCAACAGAGATAAAATGTAGTCTGGTAATATCATGGTTACTGTTACTCAGATTGAAGTTTTCCTTGTAATTCAAATTAATTTCATTGCTTGAGTCTAACTTCCCAAGCTGCCTTAGTGGGATTCATACTCATGCCTTGCGATCAATTGTCCAGAACTCTGGCTACTGCTCCATTAAGTTAACCACTAATTTGATATTATTGTTAATGCACACTACCATATCCATATGGGATATACTGGTGCTTTGTAAGGGCGAGTCATTGTTTCGTGGAAATGATGCTTAATCTTTCAGACAGTGATTCCCCAAACTATATATCTTGACAGCACTTTAAGGATTATTTCCTTTTAAACTGCTGGATCATATTCTGTTGATGTTTTGAGCAAAATGTTTTTAAATTACTTTCCACTCTCTAATTTTTCCTTTTCTGTGTTTCATGATTTAATGCACACGTGTAACACAAGATTCTGACTTAAGGAGATGGCAGTTAATAAAAGGCAAATTATTGCTGTGTGGAACATTTTCCTCTTTACCACAATCATAATTGAGGTTTTTTGTTTATAATGGCCTTTAGCCTGAAAGCTCTTGCCTTTTAGCCAGATACTTCTCAGAGTGCTATCAAAGAAAATATTTAACATAATTTAGACTGCAACTACTGGTTTACACAATAGGCACAAACTGCTGGAGTAACTCAGCAGGTCAGACAGTCAAAGTCAAATTTATTTGTCACATGCACCAACGAAGGTGCAGTGAAATGAATTTGACAGCAGCGATACACTTAAAAAAAGAACACACAATACACAATAGAATTTAACTCAAACATCCACCACAGCATTCTTCACTGTGGTGGAAGGCAACAAGGTTCAGTCAGTCCTCCTCCTTTGTTCTTTGTTCATCCGTGATCGGGGCCATAAACCCTCCGTAGTCACATCTATGGACGGTCAGATGTCCAGGCCCTCTTGTCGGGATGATCAAACCTCTGACGTTGGGACGGTCGAACACTTTCCTACCGGAGACCGCGGCTTCAGGATGTTATAGGCTGCAGGCCGGCAGTTGGAGTTCTTCTCCGGCGATCCCTGGCAAGGGATCCCAGACTCCGGATGGTATGTCCACACCACGCCCGCGGCTAGAAGCTTTGCAGACCACAGCCCCATGATGCCAAAGTCACTAGGCCAGGGATCGGAGCACTCCTCTCTGGCGACCCCCGGCAGGGATTTGCCCTTGCTCCACGATGGCAAAGGCCACGCTGTGCCCGCTGCTGAAGCTCTGGGCCCAACTCTGGGAAAGGCCGCTCAAATACAAGCTGTTAGGCCGCGAGGGAGGTGACATGGAAAATATCGACTCTCCGTCGAGGAGGCGGTTTCCATCTTCCCCCCCATCATCCCCCACACAAGATATACCGAGAGACACTAAAACAAACATTTGGACACACTAAAAAAACAAAAACATTGAAATAACGAACACGCTGCTGGCAGGGCAGCCAACTCACAGACCCCCCGACCGACCATTAGTATCTTTGGAGAACATAGGTGACATTTTGGGTTGGAACCCTTTTAACTCTTTAAGCTCCGCCCACAAGTAACAACATGACAAACAGTGACAGTTATGAATGACTCAAAAAACACTAAACATTAATAATAAAACATTAATGATAAAACACCATTTATCAAACATAGAAACATAGAAAATAGGTGCAGGAGTAGGCCATTCGGCCTTTCGAGCCTGCACCACCATTCAATATGATCATGGCTGATCATTCAACTCAGTATCCTGTACCTGCCTTCTCTCCATACCCCCTGATCCCTTTAGCCACAAGGGCCACATCTAACTCCCTCTTAAATATAGCCAATGAACTGGCCTCGGCTACCCTCTGTGGCAGAGGGTTCCAGAGATTTACCACTCATGTGAACCAACAAAATACCAGATCAAAGGGAGGCAACAGATTTTTGGCTGTTGAGTAGAGCAACTATTCGTGGATAAAAACTTTTTATGTCTGACTGTGGCAGCTTTGACAGTCCGGAGTTGTCTTCCAGAGGGAAGTGATTCAAAGAGCTTGTGGCCAGGGTGAGAGGGGTCAGAGATGATCTTGCCCGCTCGCTTCCTGGCCCTTGCAGTGTACAGTTCATCAATGGAGGGAAGGTTGCAACCAATAATCTTCTCTGCTGATCGGACGACCATGATGGAGAAGGTGAGAACAGACTAGGATGGCCGTGTAGAATTGGACCATCATTGCCTGTGGCAGATTGTGCTTCCTCAGCTGCCGCAGGAAGTACATCCTCTGTTGTGCCTTTTTGACTGTGGAGTCGATGGTAGCCCCCCACTTACCCATAGGTCCCAATATTCACCACTCCCGAGAGAGGGAGGGGGGTAGAGAAGAAGATGGGGCAGAGAGGGAGGGGCATAGAGAGGGGGAGGGGGGTAGAGAGGGAGGGGATAGAGAGGGAGGGGGATGGGGTAGAGAGGGAGGGGCAGGAGGTAGAGAGGAAGAGGGAGGGGAGTAGAGGGAATGCAGAGGATGGGGGAGGGTGGTAGAGAGGGAGAGGCAGAGAGGGAGGGGAAGAGATCCTACACCATCTTCCTCTTCATTTCCCTCATCCTCCTCCCATCCCCTGCCCCAGGACCTACCTAGGTCACAGAGCAGCGCCAGGGCCTAGAACTCGGCCTGGGGTTCTCGTACTCAACCCGGCCCAGGTTGTAGACCCAGGCTCGTCCTTGGTTCCAGCGGCAGCCTCCAGCCGTCAGCTCGGCCGCCACCTGGGCTCCAGTGCAAGTTCCGACTTCACCGTCCCTGACCCTGGACCCAGGCTGGTCTTTGGTTCCAGCAGTGACTTCTTCAGCCCCATTACAGCCCCATCATGGCCCCATCCCAAGCCCCTGGCTCGGTTCTCACTCCAGCTCGAGCACCAGGCTCAGCTCCAACCAGGGCCCGTGGCTGCACCCTCGCCACCAGGTGTTGGGCGCCGGCAGCTGCCGCATGAGCGCTGGAGTGGCCCTCCCTCTCAGAGTGCCCCGTCCTGCCTTGCGAGTCCATTTAGGGCTGTTTTTTAAATCTTTAAAGGATTAGAAAGTTCGGAAATATAAGTGGGAATGCGACGGGAATACATTTATCACCTCGAGGGGGGAAATGTGAGTAGAATGTGTGAAAATGGGAAGGCTGTGGCCTAGCATTTGTAAGGAAATGAGAATCAAACAGATTGTGCTCAGATGACACACACCCACACACACACACACAAACAAGATGAGCATTTTAGTTATATAGATAATTCAAAACTAACAAAACATATTACTTTTTTCATCAATTGTGATCTTCATCTGTAGGATTGCCTGAACTATAAATTTTCTGTGAAATGAATTCAGAAAGATTAATGTCGGAGAACAGGAACAGCTTTAATAATAAAGCCAACTCTGCTATAATGACGAGGCAGCCATCTCGAATCCTTGTGGTGGATGTTACACCTCCTTTCTGGGCAGACGTTTGCTCCAATCTTTGTGAATCCTTAGAAAACTTCTTTGCTTTAGCCTGCAGCTTGGGTGGGTCATGCCGCCTGCCTCTCTTCAGTCTTTACGTGGTTCACAATCAACAGGAATGTCTTCTCCCTTTTGTGGTATGTAAAAATAGCATGCATAGGCAATATAGTTTAGTTTTTTTAGTTTAGTTTAGAGATACAGCGTGGGAAACAGGCCTTTCGGCCTACCAAATCCACACCGACCAGCGATCCTCGCACACTAACACTATTCTACACACACTAGGAACAATGTACCAAGCCATATTGACCTATACGTCTTTGGAGGGTGAGGAAACGGCAGATCCCGGGGTAAACCCACGCAGGTCATGGGGAGAACGTACAAACGCCGTACAGACAGCGCCCGTAATCAGGATCAAACCCTGGTCTCTGGCACTGTAAAGCTGCAACTCTACCACTTCACCACCGTGCCGCCCTTATCGCTGCACCACCGTGCTACCCTATATAAGTAGATCTCATTTAGTTATCGGTCTTCTCGCTATTTGAAAATAAGAAATGGTTTGAATTCAAAGTTTACAAATCCACTCAACAACAATAATGATGCAGTGAAACGACACCTTGTCTCGCTCTGCAACCCAGATGATACAATACTCTTAATTTATTGTATAAAGCCCAAGTTGTTCAGCAGCCAGAGTTAACCACAGAAATCTGGCTGCTCTCCAATAAGCAACATTAATAGAAGTTTGGGTTTTCAAGGAGCGTTTAAATCGGAATTAACTAGAGGATTTAAAAAAATGTTTACTTTTGAAGATTTTATCCTTGTAAGAGTGAGGAATTTCCTCCTGTGCCGATAAATACGAATGATTATGGAGAAATTACATCAAATTGGCATTTCTTCAACGTTCAAAATAATAATAAGATTTATTCATGGATTTATAGAATTGTACAGAAAAGAAGCAGGCCGTTCGGCCCAATGCTTATCTACATTTCCCTTTGTCCAAATGTGGCTATATGTTTCCAAATCTTTCCTATCCATGTGTCTTTTAAAGATTGGAATTGCACTCGCATCTACAACCTCCTTGTTTTAACCCACCACCCTTTGAATCAAAACCATGCACCACAAATCAATTTTAAATATTTCCCCTCTCACCTTAAACCTGTACCAAGTTTTAGTCTCCTCTACTCTGGGAAAAGATTTTACTCTACTCCGGAACAAGGGCAGAGTCCCCGTAGTCCTCACCTTCCACCCCACTAGCCGTCACATGCAACAAATAGTCCTCCGTCATTTTCGCCACCTCCAACGTGACCCCACTACTCGCCACATCTTCCCATCTCCCCCCCTATCTGCGTTCCGCAAAGACCGCTCCCTCCGTAACTATCTGGTCAATTCTTCCCTTCCACCATTTCCTTCGCTCCATAGATGCCGCCGCACCCGCTGAGTTTCTCCAGCACTTTTGTCTATCTCGGAAAAGATTATCTGTCTATGCTCCCTCATAATTTTATAATAATAATCTTATTTATATAGCACATTTTCAGTCAACTTGCATTGACCCCAAAGTGCTTCACATAATTACATTACATTACACACAGGCAAAGGTGGGTGAAGTGTCTTGCCCCAAGGACACAACGACAGTATGCACTCCAAGCGGGATTCGAACCGGCTACCTTCCGGTCGCCAGCCGAACACTTAGCCCATTGTGCCAGATATTATAAATATCTAGACGCTCAGCCTCATTCCTTCCAGCGATAACAGTCCTAGTCAATCTGGTCGTGCTTTATAATTCAGGTCCCCCAGCCCAGGCAACATTCCTGTCAGTCTTTTCTGCACCGACTCTAGCCAAATTATATGCTTCCTATAGCGTGGCAACCAGAACTGCATACAATATTCCAAATGCAGCATAACCAATTTGTAGTATTGTAATGTGGCAGCCCAATTACTATACAGCAATAGCGGAAAGATTCTATACACCTTCTTCACCACTCTATCTACCTGCGCCACTTTCAGGGAACTATGTATTCATTACCCCAAGGACTCTTTCCCCAAGACGATGCCATTCACTGTGTATGTCCTGGCCCAAAATCAATCACTGAGTTAAATTTCATCAGCTATTCTCTTGCCCACTTTTCTAGATCTTGTTGTAATCTGAGACAATTCACTTTACTGTCCACTATTAAAACAATTTTGGTGTCATCTGCTAAGTCACTAATCATGCCACCTACGTTATCCAAATCAATTATATATGAAGTAGAATAAAGGATCCAGCACTGATCTCTGTGACTTGTCTCCAATCTAAAAAAACAACCCTCCACTATCATCCTGTGTCCTGCCACCAAGCCAATTTTATGTCCAATTAGCTTGCCCAGGATCCCATATCTTCAAACCTTCTGGACCTGCCTACCACTTGAGACCTTGTCAAAGGCCTTGTTAAAGTCCACATGAACAATAACCACTGTCCTGCTCTTGCCAAACCTCCTGGTCACCTCCTAAAAAAACCTCTGGCGGGTTGAGACGAGAGTCGAATTTTAAAATCAGTTTTATTAACAAAATGATTAAATCAACGGAGTAACACAACACGGCCAATACAAAGGTCAAACCACAACTGTGGTTGAGAACGACTGAAGGGGCATCGCCCAGAAAGCGCATGAACACAAACCCCTCCCCATAGTCACTCGACCGAAACACCTGACCGCAGGGTTCGATTACTTGCGGGCACCAGCAGGTGCCGCTACACCTCAATAAAATTTGTGAGACGATCTCCAACAAACAAAATCTATTGGTTTTGTAATATTTTATGCTTTTGAGTTAGTGACCATGGCAAAGTTTATTCACTCTGTCTATTTCCCACATGGTTTTATAC
Source organism: Leucoraja erinaceus (assembly GCF_028641065.1). Taxonomy (NCBI): domain Eukaryota; kingdom Metazoa; phylum Chordata; class Chondrichthyes; order Rajiformes; family Rajidae; genus Leucoraja; species Leucoraja erinaceus. The sequence goes on from NC_073424.1 coordinate 313,490, forward strand.
ACCTCAAAAGATCATCCCTCATCCTCCTGCACTTCAAGGAATAAAGTCCTAGCCTGCCCAACCTCTCCCCATTGCTCAGCCCTCAAGTCCTGGCAACATCCTTGTAAATCTTCTCTGCACTCTTTTCAAATCCTTGGAGGGGAGGGGGGAGAGGGGAGAGGAAGGGAGGAGGGGAGGAGAAGAAGAGGGGGAGAGGAGGAGGGGGGAGAGGAGGAAGGAGGAGGAAAGGAGCGGGGGGGGGGAGCAGCGGGAAGGAGCATGGGGGAGCAGCGGGTGGGAGTGGGTAGCAGTGGGGAGGAGTGGGTGGCAACGGGGGGGAGCGGGAATCAACCAAAGGACTGCAAGTTCTTTGGAATTGTGAACATTTTCATAAATAAGCCGAGAAATAAAGCATGAATTTTTCAGATAAGGCGATTCCAGGATGAAAATCTCTACCGGAATATGTTAAAATTTTACCGTTAGCGCGTCGTCTTTTCGGGAAGACGTGATTATAAACAAATAAACAAATACACACACAAATAAATACATCCACATATAAGATCAGATTTTTAAGTATATAATAGAAGATAAGGGAGTAAATGAAGAAGGCAAATCGTTTAAAGTTGCTCTTGACCATCTCAGCAGTTACAGCATTATATAGTTAACCCAGCAGTATGAATATTGACCTCCAACTTCATAAGCTTTGCTTTCCCTCTCCATCCCTCCCCATCTTAGTTCTCTAGTCTGACTGTCCTCCTGATTTAATTTTAGATTTGTATGCTCTGTTGTCACCTTCCCCTAGCTAACAATGATCTATTCTCCATTTCCTTGATCTCCATCCCCTTTGATGTCTCGTTTTCACACTTTACCCTTCCATATCTCTGCATCTCCGTCTCCCCTGACTCTCAGTCTGAACAAGGGTCTTGACTCAAAACATCACCCATTCCTTCTATCTAGAGATGCTACCTGTCCCACTGAGTTACTCCAGCATTTTGTGTCTATCTTCAGTATAAACCAGTAGCTAGCTGCCTGCCGTCTCACCTGGATAAGGTTTGTCAAATGATTGGGAATCATTTTGGGATAGGAACACCTAAAGCATACGAAGGAATGTAAATAAGAAAACCGAGGCAAAAGAAACTGCAGAGGAATGTCTTAACACAATTTCTTTATGAACTGGAGTCAAGTCAAGTCAAGTTTATTCGTCACATACACATACGAGATGTGCGGTGAAATGATTGAGTAATTTTTGAAATTGTAATTTTTCTTCCTATGTAGCAAGTGAAAGGAAATTTTCCCAAGCTGCACTCATGCATATCAGAACTGAGATCAATGCCAAAAGAAGGATGTTTGCGTGAAAAGCCAGGCTCGTTAAAGCACGCTGTGGAGGATGGCCTCTTACAGTTTAAGCAGTACATGAGGCACGTGACTGTAGGTGGATCACTGAATAGCTGCACAGTGGAGGTATGAATACTTCCTTCAAACTATTTTATAGCCTCATTATCAACATTATAAATGGTGACAAATGGAATTTAATCCAGACAATGGTATGGTAATACACTTCGGGAGGTCACATTCTTGCAGGGCAGATAGAGTTAACTGTAGGGACCTGAGGCTCATTGGCATAAGGAAAGACCTTGAATATGAGTCCATAATTCCCTGAAAGTGGCAACACAGGGATAGGGTTGTAAAATAGGTATTTGGAATGTTTACCTTCCTAGGCCAAGGCATTAAGTATAAGTGTTGGGATGTCCAGACTCTGGAATAGCTTTTGTTATCAGGCTTCTGAATGGTCCTTCCATAAGCTAGATCAGTGGTTCCCAACGTGGGGGGTACGCCCCACAGGGGGGCAATTTGATTTTTAAGGGGGGCAATTGAGCGCGACTGAGGAGGTCTGGGTCCAAATTTTCGATTTTTATTTTTTTGGATTTTCCATCAGGTAAACATATGTAGTTTATGTTTCAGATGTTATTTTGAGTAAATAATTTTTTTGGGGTAAAAAAGGTCTTTATTGTGTAGTTATTACATAATCACCGCGCCATCGCTCTTCATGCACGTCGCACGAAGCACGCGAGGTCATGGGAGAACCTTATTTATTGAAATGGATTTAGAAATGCGATTCAAAGAGCTTTTGCTAAGTTACCCTTATAAATGAAAATGAAATGAAATGAAATGAAATGAAATGAAATGATTCAATTTATTGTCATTGTCAGTGTACAGTACAGAGACAACGAAATGCATTTTTAGCATCTCCCTTGAAAGGGAGACACAGGGCGTCGCGGTGTGCCCGCGCCTGCCGCCGTAACATTCCATTACAGGCAAAGGTGGGTGAAGTGTCTTGCCCAAGGACACAACGACAGTATGCACTCCAAGCGGGATTTGAACCGGCTACCCTCCGGTCGCCAGCCGAACTCTTAGCCCATTGTGCTATCTGTCGTCCTCCGTAATATCTATTTCCTCCGTTTTCTCTCAAGGGAAAGCAAGGGGGGGGGGGGGCATCAGGATTTTAGAGGTGATTAGGTGGGGCATGGCCAAAAAAAGGTTGGGAACCACTGAGCTAGATTCATCTCTACTCCATTGCGGAGATTGGATGTTACCTATGGAAATGATGTGCTACAATGCTGAGAACGATATTCTGCACTCAGTACCTTTCCTTTTGCTCTATATAATGTACTCGAGGTTGACTTCATTTTAATTTATGTATAGTATTATCTGACCTGTTTGGATAGCATTTCACTGTAACTAGCACTAGAAACTATAAGATTAGATTATGAGATCTTCTGTATCTAGAGCTAGAGGAATGGAGGGGCAGGACAGAGCCATGCTTTGTCAGGACCTTCCATGCTTTGTCCTGCCTTCCCCCCCCCCCCTTTAAAACTCTTCAAGACCTGCCCTGCTTTGTCCTGGCCCTCAAGGTCCTGCCATGCTTTGTCTTGCCCCTCCAATCTTCTTGCTTTCTTTCTCCTCACCCCTGCAATTAATCTAGAGAAGTGTCCTGATCCGGAACATTACCTATCCATGTTTTCCAGGGATGCTTCTTGACCTGTTGAGGTACTCCAGTGGCTTTCCAATGTTTAGACAGATGTGGGCCTAGCTTAGATGGGGCATATTGGTCGACATGGACAAGTTATGTTGAAGGGTCTGTTTCCATGCTGTATGGACTCCATGCACTCTCTAAATTAATTTCTAGACTTAGTGCCCTCATCCCACAAAAACAAATAAATAAAGTAATTGTGTGTTTGTAATATTAAGTGCAATGCATTTACGACATTACCTACTTTTCCAAAACATTTCTGTTTATTCTAAACCAGTAGTTTTGTTACTGAAATTTATGGAAATAGCTTGAAACTGCTGCCAAGAAATTGAACCTATTTGTGTCTTAATTTTAAATTGTACATTAAAATCTTTTTGCTCATTTCAATATGTTGACATATTTAGGAACAGTTCCTGTGGATTGGAAGGTATCTAATGTTATCCCACTTTTTTAAAGAAAGGAGGGAGAGAGAAATCAGGGAATTATGGACCAGTTAGCCTGACAATTATAAATAGGATGAAATAGCAGCACATTTATATAGCAGTAACAGGATTGGTCCGAGTCAGCATGGATTTACGAAGGGGAAATCATGCTTGCCTAATCTTCTGGAATTTTTTGAGGATGTAACTAGGAAAATGGACAAGGGAGCGCCAGTGGATGTAGTGTACCTGGACTTTCCGAAAGCCTTTGTTAAGGTCCCACATAGGAGATTAGTGGGAAGAATTAGAGCACATGGTATCGGGGGTATGGTACTGACATGGATAGAAAATTGATTGGCAGACAGGAAACAAAGAGTAGGGATTAATGGGTCCCTTTCAGAATGGCAGGCAGTAACTATTGGGGTACCGCAAGGCTCGGTGCTGGGACCGCAGTTAATTACAATGTTAATTAATGATTAAGATGAAGGGATTAAAAGAATTACCCTTTTAGCAAATTTGCAGATGACACAAAGCTGGGTGGCAGTGTGAACTGTGAGGAGGATGTTATGAGGATGCTGGGTGACTTGGACAGATTGGGTGAGTGGGCAAATGCATGGCAGATGCAGTTTAATGTGGATAAATATGAGGTTATCCTCTTTGGTGGCAAGAACAGGAAGGCAGATTATTATCTGAATGGTGTCAAGTTAGGAAAAGGGGAAGTACAACAAGATCTGGGGGGTCCTTGTTCATTGGTCAATGAAAGTAAGCATGCAGGTACAGCAGAAGAAAGCTAATGGCATGTTGGCCTTCATAACAAGGGTAGTTGAGTATAGGAGCAGTTGTACAGGGCCCTAGTGAGACCACACCTGGAGCATTGTGTGTAGTTTTGATGTCCAAATTTGAGGATGGACATTCTTCCTATTGACAAAGTGCATCGTAGGTTCACGAGGTTAATTCCTAGGATGGCGGGACTGCCATATGTTGTAAGAATGGAGCGATTGGGCTTGTATACACTAGAATTTAGAAGAATGAGAGGGGATCTTATTGAAACATAAGATTATTAAGGGATTCGACACGCTAGAGGCAGGAAACATGTTTCCGATGTTGGGGGCGTCCAGAACCAGGGGCCACAGTTTAAGAATAAGGGGTTGGCCATTTAGAACGGAGATGAGGAAAAACTTCATCACCCAGCGAGTTTTGAATCTGGATTTCTCTGTGGAGGCCAATTCTCGGGATGCTTTCAAGCGAGAGTTAGGTAGAGCTCTTAAAGATAGCGGAGTCAGGGGATATGGGGAGAAGGCAGGAACGGGGTACTGATTGTGGATGATCAGCCATGATCACAGTGAATGGCAGTGCTGGCTTGAAGGGCCGAATGGCCTACTCCTGCACCTATTGTCTGTTATATATATTGTTTATTGACATCAATTTCCTGTTGAGGTATTTCTCATCTGGAAAGTGAACTGGGCACGTCCAGTTGCAATTCATTCTAGCTGGTGTCATTTCCCTGTTGTATTTCACACGTGACAACATCATCAATGTACACAGTCAATGCTTCTGAATTACTGTCAGAAATTGGATCAAAGGTTTGTAACCTATAACCTTTGTTTTTCACTCACTGTTAAACAAGGAATAAAACACTGAAAGTCAGGAACCATATGTAATTTAATGGGTCCCGGTGGGCAGATCAATTTTATGTTTCTAAATCCTTCATATTCATTTTCATGTGCTGCCTTTTTGTACATCTGCAGCACAGAGAAAGATCAAAGTAACTTAAGAGTCTCAAGAGTCTCGAGTGTTTAATTGTAATATACCAGCAAATTTGATTAAATTAATCCATTGGAGCAATAAAATTTATATTTGCTGCAGCTTTAGAGGCGCATTAATGCTCTGCCTCAAACAAATATACAATAATCAATAATACAATAAATAAATAATCTGTAATACTAGGTAACCAGACCATAACAGTGCAAAACCAAAGTATGTAATGCATCTAAGACATAGTCCAGTGTAGACCCTTGTTGCTGACGTAAGGTTGTGGTTAGTGCTTTGCAGTTCAAGAGCATTGTACACCGACCAAGTTTTTCATATTGGGCTCGTACCATTTGCCTGCATTTGGCCCATAGCCCTCTAAATCAGGGGTTCCCAACCTTTTTTGTCCCGTTTACCCCAGGCAACTTTAATAGCACATATAAATGTTATTTCAGTTATTTAATGATGAACTTAACTAATGATGAACCTATAAACGGTATACCGGAACCCAACACAGTCAGTCAATGAGAAAAAATATGTTCAAATCCAGAATCAACAAATTTACCCCCTGGTTAGGCAAAATGTACCCCCTGGGGGGTAACTTTACCCCAGGTTGGGAACCCTTGCTCTGAATACTTTCTATCCATATATCTGTGCAAGTGTCTTTTAAAAATTGTATCCACTTCCATAGTTTCCTCTGGCAACTCATTTTAGATACGGACTACCCTGAGTGAAAAGGTTGCCCCTGAGGTCTCTCTGATATCTCTATCTCTCACCTTAAACCTATGACCTCTAGTTTTAGAATCCTTGAACCTGAAAAAAAATGTGAGCATGTGGCGGCCCCTGGCGGTGAGCCACGCACAGTGCGAACCCTCGGCTCTGGAGGGGGGAGTCACGTGTCTGGGTGACGGGAGGAGCATGTCACGGGGCTGCCCTGGGAGTATTTAAGGTCGGGCACGCCCATGCTTTGGGCGTGGTAGTAGGGAGCTGTATGGTAGCGAACAATATAGATTTATCGGCTTAGACAAACTTTGTGTCCCGCCTCATTCTTGGCTGGACTGTTTTGAGTCCCGCCACAAGCATTCACTTTAACCATGCCCTCATGAACTTGTACACCTCAATGAGTTCACCCCCAGCCTCTTACCTCCCAAAGAAAGGAGTCTCGGCTGTCTAACCTCTCCATATAACTCAAGCCCGCAAGCCCAGGTAACATCCTGATGAATTTCTTCCACATCCTTTCCAACAATGACATCTTAACCCAGAGACCCGGGTTCAATCCCGACTACGGATGCTGTCTGTATGGAGTTTGTACATTCTCCCCATGACCTGCGTGGGTTTTCTCCGAGATCTTTGGTTTCCTCCCACACTCCAAAGACGGGTTTGTGGGTTGATTGGCTTGGTAAATAGAAAAATTGTCCCTAGTGGGTGTAGGATGGTGTTAATGTACAGGGATCGCTGGTCGGTGCGGACCCGGTGAGCCGAAGGGCCTGTTTCCGTGTTGTATCTCTAAAATAAACTAAACTAAAAAAACTAAAAATCTTTCCTATAGCCGGGCAACCAGAACTGCACACTGTACTCCAAGTGTGGTCTCACCAACAACTTGTACAGCTGCATCATGATATCCCAACTTGTGTACTCAATACCCGACACAACAATTAAATGTGTTCTGTAAATGACATGACAGCTATGAGTCTACAAATAACTGCTGAATGTAAACACATGGATTACATTTCAGTGCCCTGGAAAAGCATCATAGCAGTCTCTTGAAGAAAGTCCCATTTTTCAATTTTTGTATGGTGACTCCAAATTTTTGTAAAATCACATAAGCTTAAAAAGAAACGACAAAATAATGACTGATTTAGTATGATTTAAACTTAAATAGTCTAACGGGAAACTAGCGAGTTTGAGGTATAGAATGAATCAGGAAGTCATGATGCAGCTTTATCAGGTTTTGATTGGGCCACATTTAGAGTATTGTGTGCAGGGAGGATGTGGAAGCTTTGGAGAAGGGGAAGAAGAGGTTTACCAGAATGCTGCCTGGCTTAGAGGATATTACTATAAGGAGAGGTTGGTCAAACTTGGATTGTATTGTCATTGGAGATCCTTGAACTATCTTTAATTGGACGTTATCTTTGGTGGCAAAAACAGGAAGGCAGATTACTATCTAAATGGTGTCATGTTGGGAAAAGGGGAAGTACAACGGGATCTGGGTGTCCTTGTTCACCAGTCAATGAAAGGAAGCATGCAGGTACAGCAGGCAGTCAAGAAAGCGAATGGCAGGTTGGCCTTCATAACAAGAGGAGTTGGGTATAGGAACAAAGAGGTCCTTCTGCAGTTGTACAGGACCCTAGTGAGACCACACCTGGAGTATTGTGTGCAGTTTTGGTCCCCTAATCTGAGGAAGGACGTTCCTGCTATTGAGGGAGTGCAGCGTAGGTTCACGAGGTTAATTCCCGGGATGGTGGGACTGTTACATACTGAGAGAATGGAGCGACTGGGCTTGTATACTCTGGAATTTAGAAGGATGAGAGGGAATCCTATTGAAACATGTAAGATTATTAAGGGTTTAGACACGCTAGAGGCAGGAAACATATTCCCGATGTTGAGGGAGTCCAGAACCAGGGGTCATAGTTTAAGAATAGAAACATAGAAACATAGAAACATAGAAATTAGGTGCAGGAGTAGGCCATTCGGCCCTTCGAGCCTGCACCGCCATTCAATATGATCATGGCTGATCATCCAACTCAGTATCCCGTACCTGCCCTGAATAAGGGGTAAAGCATTTAGAACGGAGATGAGGAAACACTTTTTCACACAGAGAGTTGTGAGTCTGTGGAATTCTCTGCCTCAGAGGGTGGTGGAGGCAGGTTCTCTGGATGCTTTTAAGAGAGAGCGAGATAAGGCTTTTAAAGATAGGGGATGTGGGGAGAAGGCAGGAACGGGGTACTGATTATGGATGATCAGCCATGATCACATTGAATGGTGGTGTTGTACTTCCGGTGGCGCTGGTGCCGGCAGCCTTCACCTACAGCCCGGTATCTTTTTGTTTTTTTGTTTATTTAGTTATGTAAAAGTTTGTTTTTTTGTGTTTTTTTTGTGTTTTTATGTGGGGGAAGAGGGCACGGTGCGGGAGATACCGTCCTTCAGCCGCTTCCTGGTGAGGACGCGACTATTATTCGAGTCGCGTCCTCGCCCCCCCCCCCCCCCTCCCCCCACAGCGGCCTACCTACCTGGATTGGCGCGGCCTTTCCTGCCGGGATCGACCGGAGCTCCAGCAGCTGCGGGACAGCGCTGAAACATCGCGGGGCTGGCGATGCCTTACCAGGGGTCGCAGTCTGGAGCCCGGAGTGCTGGACCTGCTGCACCAACATCATGGAGCTGCGGTTTGCGGAGCTCCCAACGCGGGCGGCGCTGATGAACAGCGCGGGGTCCTGCGACTCTGCCCGGCTCGGCCTGCGGACTCAGGAGCTGCAGACTCCGGCAGCGGGAGGCGGCTGATCAGGAGGTCCGGGCCGCTGAGGAGGAGGATGCTCACCGTCGGGGTGCGGCGTCGGCATTCCACCAGCCCGGCGTGAGGGCCTGAACATCGGGCCACCCGGGGCGGCGACTGCGGGTGCTCGGAAGGCCCCGACCACGGATGAACACGGAGGGGAGGCTGGCTGGACTATGGTGCCATCCTCACCTTGGTGCCATTTATGTTATGTTGTGTCGTGGACTTTCTGTGTTTGTGCTTTTTTTAAATTCAATTTCAATTTTATTTTTAATATGTTTTATTATTTATTTATTATTTATTTATTTTTTTTGTGATTTTTTTTTATGATACTGCCTGTAAGGGAAATTCATTTCGTTGTCTCAAATTGAGACAATGACAATAAATTTGAATACAATACAATACAATACAATACAATAAAGGGCCGATTGGCCTACTCCTGCACCTACTGTCTATTGTCTATTTTGCACTAAATGTTGTATCCTTAATCCTTTATCTGTGCACTGTGGATGGCTTGATTGTAATCATGTATAATCTTTTCTTTGACTGACTAACATGCAAATAAAAGCTTTACACGAAGGTCTTCAATTATTTTCACGTGACAATAATAAATGAAACTAAACTAAACTAAACTTTTAAAAAATGAGCACCTCTCTGAAGAAGCGTCCCGACCTGAAACATCACCTACAGTCTGAATGTGTTGTAAGGAACTGCCGATGCTGGTTTAAACCGAAGATAGACACAAAAAGCTGGAGTAACTCAGAGGGAGGCAGCATCTTTGGGGAGAAGGAGTGGATGATATTTTGGGTCGAGACCCTTATTCAGACTAGTCAGGGGAAAGGGAAACGAGAGATATAGGAACATTAACCCAAACCCTATAGTCTGAAGAACGGTCCCAACCTGAAACGTCACCTATAGTCTAAAGAAGGTTCCCAGCCCAAAAACTTGCCTATAGTGTGAAGAAGGTACAACCTTCAGAAAGCCATCTCAAACGTAAAGAGATTCTTATGGACTAATCTGGAGACTCAGATGCATGCCGGGCAACGTTAGCCATTTCCTCCAAATCCAAGCTATGGCCACGCGTATGGGCCCCAGCTATGCCTGCCTCTTTGTAGGGTACGTCGAACAATCCCTGTTCGAGGCGTACCGTGGCCCTATCCCCCGAACTCTTCCCCCGCTACATGGACGACTGCATTGTTGCTACCTCCTGCACCCATGCAGAACTCAATGACCTCTTCCATTTCACCACTAATTTCCATCCGGCACTCAAATTCACCTGGACCATTTCCAACATCTCCCTACCATTTCTTGATCTCACTATCTCCATCACAGGTAACAGACTACTGACCGACATCTACTACAAACCCACTGACTCCCATAGCTATCTACTACACTTCTTCCCACCTTGCTTCCTGTAAGGACTCTATCCCCTACTCCCAATTCCTCCCTCTACGCCGCATCTGCACCCAGGATGAGGTGTTCTAGACCAGGGCATCGGAGATGTCCTCATTCTTTAGATAACGATGGTTCCCCTCTTCTGTTATAGATGAGGCTCTCACCAGGGTCTCCGCCGTATCCCGCAGCTCCGCTCTTACTCCCCATCCCCCTACTCGTAACAAGGACAGAGTCCCCCTTATCCCACCTTCCACCCCATCAGCCATCGCATACAACATATAATCCTCAGACATTTTCGCCACCTCCAACGGGATCCAACCACTGGCCACATCTTCCCATCTCCTCCTCTTCATGCTTTCCATGAGACCGTTCCCTCCTTAACTCCCTGATCAATTCGTCCCTTCCCACCCAAACCACCCCCTCCCTGGGTTCTTTTCATTGCAACCACAGGAAATGCTACACTTGGGGCTTTACCTCCCCCCTCGACTCCATCCAAGGACCCAAGCTGTCTTTTCAGATGAGGCAGAGGTTCACCTGCACCTCCTCCAACCACATCTTCTGCATCCGCTGTTCCACGTGTCAACATCTCTACATCGGCGAGACCAAGCGCAGACTCGACGATCGCTTTGCCCGACGCCTCCGCTCAGTTTGCACCAACCAACCTGATCTCCCGGTGGCTCAGCACTTCATTTCCCCTTCCCATTCCGAATCCGACCTTTCTGTCCTGGGCCTCCTGCATGGCCAGAGTGAGGCCCAGCGCAAATTGGAGGAACAGCACCTCATATTTCACTTAGGTAGTTTACACCCCAGCGTTATGAACATTGACTTCTCTAATTTCAGATAGTCCTTGCTTTCTCGCTCCTTCCTATCCCCCCTTCCCAACCCTTCTCGACCCAAAAAGTCACCTATTCCTTCTCTCCATAGATGCTGTCTCGCCCGCTGAGTTCCTCCAGCATTTTTGTCTACCTTTCATTTATTTCTATGCTCACCTCAAAAGGGAGAACAACTATGTATCTCAACGAGCCCCCACACCCCCGACAAAATGGTGATCACAATCTCCAAAGTCGACATTATAAGATCCTTCATGACGATGAACCTTTGGAAAATATCTGGCCCAGGTGGTGTCATAAGGTTAGAAGGGATAGGAGCAGAATTAGGCCATTCGGCCCATCAAGTCTACTCTGCCATTCGATCATGGGAACAGGCCCTTCAGACCACCAAGTCCACGCCGACCATTGATCATCTTTTCACACTAGTTCTATGTTCTCCCACTTAGTCATCCACTTCCTACATTCTAGGAGCAATTTACAAAGCGGCCAAGTAATCTGCACATCTTTGGGAACTTCAATGGTTCAATGGTTCTTTATTGCACGGTGAAATATTTTGCCCAGCCCACAAATGCACAGTTACCATATTTTGGCATTGATTACAAAGAGAAAGTTCAAAGTCCGGTCCACATGCTTTGAAGTACTGGAGCACCCCCAGTGCAGGTAAGCCCCAAGCTGCTGCAGGCCCACAACCCGACACCCCTTTCCTTGCCTGACCGCCTTTTGTGGAAACTGGAGCACCCGGATGTTCCTAATCAACCATTGTCTCTATTTATTTATTGCCTTTGCAGATTACAGTACTTACCAGCCAGCCTGGAAAACAAGTGGTGAAGCAGCTTGAATCAGGTCTCAGCGAGACTGATTTAGTCAGTGTTAGGCGCTTACAGGTACTGCATGTATCCAGATGCAATACAATGGAATTGATGGACATGCCTTGCAGCACACAGTCTGTCCCATCTGATGAAGAAAGCAACTCTGATGGTTTGTATTTGGAGTAAAAATCATTTATTTATTTCAGTTACCGACTGTTTTTATTCAAAGCTACCTGTATTCCTTATTGAACTTTTTGACAGAAATTAGGTCATTCAGCAAACTTCAGCAACCAAAACTGAAAACTTGCTGATCTGTGTGGCTTAGTATTACATTGACATACTTGCACACACTGCCACCAGACAAGCTCAAATATGCTGATTCAGTATTTTTTGACACCCATTAATAAGGTAGATTTTAACTTACGGTTGTGGAAAATAAATCATAGCGTGATACAGTGTGGAAACAGGCCCTTCAGCCCAACTTGCCCACACCAACCAACATGCCCCAGCTACACTAGTCACATCTGACCGCATTTGGTCAACATCCATCTAAACCTGTCCAATCTACAGTATGTATTTGTCTAACTGTTTCTTAAATGATGGGATATTCCCTGCCTCAACTACCTCCTCAGGCAGCTTGTTCCATACATCCACCACCCTTTGTGTGAAAAACATACCCTTCAGATTTTTATTAAATCTTTTCCCCTTCACCTTAAACCTATGTCCTCGATTCACCTATTCTAGGCAAGAAACTCTGCGCATCTACCCAATCTATCCCTCTCATAATTGTATACACCTCAATAAGGAAAGAATGTTTTGGCTGGTGGGAGAGTCTAGGACCAGAGGTCTTCAGCCTCAGAATTAAAGGGTGTTCCTTTAGAAAGGAGGTGATGATCAGCCATGATCACATTGAATGGCGGTGCTGGTTCGAAGGGCTAAATGGCCTACTCCTGCACCTATTGTCTATTGTCTATTGAGTTGTTATGGTCTCTACGGAGGGCTGTGGAGGCCAAGGCAGTGGATATTTTTAAGGCAGAGATAGACAAATTCTTGATTAGAACGGGTGTCAAGGGTTTTGGGGAGAAGGCAGAAAAATGGGACTAGGAGGCTGAGATCAGCCATGATTGAATGGCGGAGTACACTCGATGGGCCGAATGGCCTAATTCTACTCCTATAACTTGTGAACGTGAAGATCACCCCTCGTGACTCCTGCGCTCCAAGGAATAGTCCCAGCCTCAATCTCTCCCTATACCTCTGACTCTCCGGCCCTGGCAACATCCTTGTAAATCTTCTTTGTATCCTTTCCAGCTTGACAACATTTTTTCTATAGCAAATTTTAGCAACAGTGATAGCAAATCTTGTATCTATCTACATTAGCCTCAAATTTATAAATAAATTATGAACAAATATTTTTATGATCTGAACCTTTATTTTTATTTACACGAATTAAGAACTTTTTATTTGAAGCTCTTCTGTCTCAGACTCAGGAAACAAAAACTAAATGTCTGTAACATTAGTATATTTATATAAATATGCCTCTGTTTTTGTTAATGTTCCTACACCCATATCAACCCATTGGGCAAGAGCTCAATTTTTTTCCAAAAAGCATGCTCGAACTTCATTAAAAGACTCTGGTTTTCATTACTGTTATTCATTGATTGCACATCTGCTTGGGGTCGGAAGCAGATGAGGGCAGGAATTATGTATCTGTGTAACACGAGCCAGTCAACCTCATAAAATGGAGTTACTGTAAACTCTGGCTCCAACCACAGTGTGATTTTGAAGAGACTTGTGCTTGCAACTATTTCAGGCAGGGCAGCCACATTCTCTGATTGTGTGTATAGATCCTTTTTTTCATAAAACATATTACGGTACAGCTCAGGAACAGCCCCTTCAGCCCACAATGTCTGTAAAAACAAAACTTGCTAACCTTAATGTCACTTAGACAAACTGATCTTTAGCTCTGTGTGCCACGTAATCCAAATCCCATCTATTCCCAGCCCTATTCTCTCTCACATACCCAGGTGTTCGAATGCCACCTAAAGCGTCTCTTAAGGATGCCATTGTTGTATCTACCGCTCGTCCACTAGCAGTTACTGCCACAGCGGTGTTCCAGGGGTACCCAGGACCACCTGCCCTCTCCCTGATGGACACCTACACCTCCCGCTGCCTTAACAGGGCAAAGAAGATCATCAAAGTCCTGCACAAGCTTGTATTCTCATTTCACTTATGATATATAATGAGGCGGTTTAGCTCATTGGTTTGTGCCATGGTTATCAGAGCAATGGCATCAATCCCATTTCCCAATTGTACGCTATTCTCTCTCACATACCCATCGGCTACCTGCATTCTCAATGCCACCTACCTGCATTAGGTGACATTTACTTGTTAAGTCAAGTCAAGTCTCATTTATTTATATATCACATTTAAAAAACAACTCTAGTTGGCCAAAGTGCTTTACATTTGTTATATGAATAGTATAAACAAATAAACTACATACATATATACATATAGCCCTCGCTCAGTGGACGTCAGGAAAGGCTTGGGAGTATAGATAGGTTTTTAGTCTTGACTTAAAGGAGTCGATGGGCAGTTCTGATGGGAAAGGGGATGCTGTTCCACAATCTAGGAGCTGCAACTGCAAAGGCGCGGTCGCCCCTACTAACCTGCACAATTTTGGAATATGAGAGGAAAATGCAAAATCCTAGCAAATATCAGGTGGTTGCAGGGAAAAAGTGCAAGTACATACAAACAGGACCAGAGTTCAGCAGTGGCCGATGAACTTGAGAGCTTTAGAGATGTGAGTCAGCAGCACTAACTGTGGTGACATCCTTTACAAGTACTAGGAAAAAGTTCCTGCAAAGAGCAAAATGGTAAAGGCTAAATAATCTGATTTCATGATTTTTGTAAGAGATAAATATTGGTCGGGTGCTTTGGACATTTTCCTCATTTGTTTTCATTCTGAGCCCTTTGGTTCTTGTTTCTTTCCTTAATGGGAACAGCTGTCTCTATTTCCTTTGCTTAGACTCTTCATGATTTTGAATCTCTATCAGATTCAGATTCAGATTCAATTTTAATTGTCATTGTAAGTGTACAGTACAGAGACAACGAAATGCATTTAGCATCTCCCTGGAAGAGCGACATAGCAAACGATTTGAATAAATAATAACAAGTGTCCGGGTGGGGGGGGGGGGTGGTGATTGGCAGTCACCGAGGTACGTTGTTGAGTAGAGTGACAGCCGCCGGAAAGAAGCTGTTCCTCGACCTGCTGGTTCGGCATCAGAGAGACCTGTAGCGCCTCCTGGATGGTAGGAGGGTAAACAGTCCATGGTTGGGGTGAGAGCAGTCCTTGGCGATGCTGAGCGCCCTCCGCAGACAGCGCTTGCTTTGGACAGACTCAATGGAGGGGAGCGAGGAACCGGTGATGCGTTGGGCAATTTTCACCACCCTCTGCAATGCCTTCCGGTCGGAGACAGAGCAGTTGCCATACCATACTGTGATGCAGTTGGTAAGGATGCTCTCGATGGTGCAGCGGTAGAAGTTCACCAGGATCTGAGGAGACAGATGGACCTTCTTCAGTCTCCTCAGGAAGAAGAGACGCTGATGAGCCTTCTTGATCAGAGTAGAGGTATTGTGGGTCCAAGAGAGGTCATCGGAGATGTTGACTCCCAGGAACCTGAAGCTAGAAACACGTTCCACCTCCGTCCCGTTAATGTGGATGGGGGTGTGCGTGCCGCCTCTGGACTTCCTGAAGTCTACAATGAGCTCCTTGGTCTTCTTGGAGTTAAGGGCCAGGTTGTTGTCAGCGCACCATGCTGCTAAGTGCTGGACCTCCTCCCTGTAGGCCAGCTCATCGTTGTTGCTGATGAGGCCAATCACTTGTATCATCTGCATACTTGATGATGGTGTTAGTACCATGTACAGGTGTGCAGTCATAGGTGAAGAGGGAGTAGAGGAGGGGGCTCAGCACACAGCCCTGTGGTGTTCAGGGTGAGGGTTGAAGAGGTGTGCTTGTCTAACCTCACAGACTGGGGTCTGTTGGTTAGAAAGTCCAGTATCCAGTTGCAGAGGGAGGGGTCGATGCCCAGGTTACCGAGTTTGGTGATCAGTTTTGATGGTATAATGGTGTTGAATGCTGAGCTGTAATCGATGAACTTGTGGGCGGCATGGTGGCGCAGTGGTAGAGTTATTACCTTACAGATCCAGAGACCCGGGTTCGATGCTGACTATGGGTGCTGTCTGTATCTTCTTCTCCCCGTGAGTTTTCTCCCACACTCCAAAGACGTACAGGTTTGTAGACTAATTGGCTTGGTATAATTGTAAATTGTCGCTAGTGTGTGAAAGATACTGTTAGAGTGCGGGGATTGCTGCTCAACACAGGCAGTTTAGTTAGATTTCATAGTGTCAATATCCTGATGATTGTTGGGAAAAAGTTGCTCCTGAATCTGGACGTAAAGTTTTCAGACTCCTGTACCCTCTTCTCAATGGCAGGGGTGAAATGAGAGCATGAACAGAGTGGTGTGGGTCTCTGATGATGCTGGCTTCCTTTTTGAGTTTCCTTCAAACTTCTCGATAATATTCCTCTTATTGTGCATTACTTTGGTTTCCGGATTAAACTGCTTTCTAACCAAATCACAAGACCCTGAGATGGGACATCACAATTAATTCATACTGATACACCTGTCAATAAGTAAGATTCAGAGTGAGTGGGATCAAAAGGTAAGATCTATAAAATAATAATAATTATAGATCAAAAGGTAAGATCTATAAAAGAATGCAAGGCAGGTTGAGAATAAATAACCAAAAGGATTAGAATGCAAAATGAAGTTGGCAATGTGACAATTACAGAATTAAATGCCTCATTGCTGAGAACTATATTCTGCACTCCGTATATTCACCTGTTTCTCCATCCATTGTACTTGAGTTTGAACTGATTGTAACTAAGTATGTAACTAACATATCTGATCTGTATGGATAAGCATGAAAAACAAAGCTTCTCACTATCTCAGTACGTGATAATAATATATTGCAAAAGAGAAAAATAGGAATATTTTGGGAAATTGTTCTCAATTGAATGAAAGTTCAAAAAGATCACATTAAACCATATGTAGCATGGAAACATGCCCTTTGACCAAACTTGCTCATGTCGACCAAGATGCCCCATCTATAGTCCCACCTGCCCGCGTTTGGCCTGTATCCATCTAAACCTGTCCTATCCTGATGGATAGAAATGTTGTGCATCTGTCACAACTTGGAACTCCCCAATTTAAGTTGGCCAGGCCAGGCCATCCCAAACATAATTTCCCATCAGCTAGTGAATGATACTGTAGACCCTTTGTGAAACATGGTTCATAAATTCCAGGAGCAGAATTAAGTCATTTAGCCCATCAAATCTACTCCGCTATTCAATCGTAGCTTATCTATCTTTCCCTCTCAATGCCATTATCCTGCCTTCTTCCCATAATCCTTGACACCCTTACTAATCACTGTCTACTAGTCAGCACTGTTTTTTTCATGTTTCCTTATTTAATCAACGCGTTTTTCTGTGCAGATTGCTCCATCCTGGGGACAGATATCGACCTGCAGACAATTGGAAATGACACAGTCAGTCTGGATAGTTTCTTCAAGAGTTGGTTGCACAACCATGAAACAGATAAGGAACATCTCCATTTGTTGCTTGCAGATACACGTCTTCCCAGATCTGCAGAGAGAAGTAATCAAAGAAGCAATCTAGGAAAATAACTATTTTGAGGCAACTTGAGCACATTTAGATTAAAAAGCAAAAGTTATTTAATCTTTTTGCGAATATTACAATTCCCACCGTTCCTTTCTTTCATCTGCCATCCGCTCCCACTCTGGTGGGCAACTTTCCCTCTGTTTCTTTGTCCCCACTCATATAGCACTCTCCCATCACCCAGTCCAATATCTACTTGTATCCCCTCTTTTCCCTGCCACTGAACCCTTCCACCGATATCCCTGCCTCGGCATTACACTCCTCTTCTCGTATCTGACATCCTTTTGTCTCCTTTTCACCTCTAACCTTTGTCACTATCTCAGCCCATCTGTCAACTCCCCCCCCCACTAACTTTTATCCATCTATCACTTGCCAGGCTTTGTGCCACCTCATCTCACTTTTCCAGCTTTCTCCCCCCTGCTCCATCAGTCTGAAAAAGGGTCTTGACCCAAAACACCTTCAGCACTTAGTGTTTTGCTCAAAATTCCAGCTTCAGCAGTCTCTTCCCATTTACGCTGGGCCTCACTATCGCAGTGCAAGAGGCTGCGGTCAGGTCAGAATGGGAATGGGATAAAAGTGGCATGCTGATCACTCCTGTGGACTGGGCGCAGGAGTTTTGAAAAGCAATCTCCCAATCTGTATTTGGTTTCTCCAATGTAGAGGAGACCACATTATGAACACCGAATACAGTGCATTAGATTGGAAGAAGTGCAAGAGAATGGAAGCTTCACCTAAAAAGACTGTTCGGGCCCATAGATGGTGGCAAGGGAAGAGGTGAATGGGCAGGTGTAGCAGTCTGAAGAAGGGTCTCAATACGAAGCGTCATCTGACAATGTTCTCCAGATACGCCTCCTGACCTGCTGAGTTACTCCAGCAAGTTGTGCGCTTTTGCGGCATGTCCTCCAGTTGTGTGGAAAGTTGCCATGGGACAGAAGTAGTGAGTAGGGATGGAAGAGGGATCAAGGAAATTGTAAAGTAAGTGGTCCCCGTGAAATACAAAGGTGTGGAGATGAAAAGATTGAAACTGGGAAAAAGAAATGCCAACTTTACATGAGGCAGAATGAGAGGATATTGAATCAAAAAAAAAGATACAAAGTGCTGGAGCTCTTTCAGATCTCCCTCCCCCACAACAGCCTGGAGAAGGATTCTGACTGAAACATCAGCACAAATGCATTGATCAACTTCCATTTTGACCCAAGTGAATATTGAAGTTGACTCAGTGAGTCAGGCAGTATTTGTAGAGGGAATGAATAGGTTTGGACACAAAACGCATTGAGTTAACGCCAGCACTTTGTGTTTTACTCAACGTTCCAGCATCTGAAGTTCATTGTGTCTCCATTATGACCAAAGATCATAGAGCACTATGTTATGACCTGTTTGTCTCCAGCCTCCCCCCCACTACGGAAAGAGGCCCAGCATTCAATATATTCTAACGAGGCGCTTTGTGGGAGTGGCGGCGCCTAACGGCAGCGGCTCGACTACAGTCGTCTGTCTTTTTTTATTTTTTGTCTTGTTAAATGTATGTCTTTGAGTTAGTTTTTATTATTTTTTTTGCTGTGTATATGTGGTGGGGGGGGGGGGGGGGCTGTCGGGTCTCGGATGTCGTTGGGCCTAACATCGTGGAGCCGGCGGCGACCTCCGGCCGGGACTAACCTGAGGGCTCCAGTTGCAGAGCCTGCGGAACTGACATCGCGGAGCTGGCCAACTTCGGAGCGGGAAGAGCTGTGGTGGTGTGCGGCTGCGACCCGACTTTTGGAGTTCGGAGGCACCGGCTGCAGACCCGGTGGACGGGAACATCGGGAGCTCGCAGGTCCCTGGTGGGAGACCGCTTTTCCGAGCTCCGCAACGGCGACTTCTCCCGCTGGAATCGCGGGTTTAAGGACATGGAGCTGGGGCCTAACATCGCCCCGCGTGGCTTAAACGGCCTCAGGACTTACCATCGCCCGCCGGGGGCTTTAACATCGGAGCCCCAGTTCGCCTCGACACTGCAGTTGGACTACTGAACCTCGGGAGAAGGAACAAAGGGAAGAGATAAAGACTTTGCCTTCCATCACAGTGAGGAGATGTTGGAGACTCACTGTGATGGATGTTTATGTAAACTGTGTTAAGTGTGGGTCTTGGATTGTTTTGTAATGTTAAAAAACTAGAAATTATATTTTGTTCAAACCTAGGTTTGAATGACAATAAATAGCATTCTATTCTATTCTATTTGCACCCCTCCAGAAGAAACATTGAATTCTTCAGGTAAATTATTATTGTTTCCCATTATCACGAATGTGACTTCTTCTCACCATGTTCCTACAAAATGGCCTGCTAATGCTCATTATCACCTAATCTGTCTACACCAAG
Organism: Leucoraja erinaceus; assembly: GCF_028641065.1. Taxonomy (NCBI): domain Eukaryota; kingdom Metazoa; phylum Chordata; class Chondrichthyes; order Rajiformes; family Rajidae; genus Leucoraja; species Leucoraja erinaceus. The sequence continues at coordinate 333,275 of NC_073424.1, forward strand.
AGGCTTTTATCATGCAAAAAACAAAGTGCTGAAGGAACTTAGTGGGTCAGGCAGCATCACCAGAAGGGAAAGGACCAGGATTACTGGGATGTTTAGTAGAGATACAACATGGAAACAGGCCCTTCACCTTACCAAGTCCATGGCGATCATTGATCACCTGCTCACACTGATTCTATATTATCCCTCTTTCATAACCACTCCCTACAGTAGGGACAATTTACAGAGGCCGAGTAACTTACAAACCCACATATCTTTATTACTTGGGAGACATACAGACAGCACCAAAGGTTATGATCAAACCCAGGTCTCTAGCCCTACTAGCTGTGCCACTATGCCGCCCTAAAAGTAGGAATGTCAGGAAATGGTGGGAGAAATGTGTGTGCATCAAGATGAAGGGTGGGGGGGGAGGTAAATACTTGAAATTGGAGAATTCAATGTTCATACCGATAGCTTGTAAGCTACTCGTGGATATGAGGTGTTATATTTTCACAGAACTTCATATTGGGTTAATATGGAGCTATGTTAAATTAGGCATCCAAAAATTATAAACAAAGTCTTAAGGTCCTTTATTAGGATGGTTATTGCTCTTGTGACTACGTGTCACATAGGGTCTATTAATGATCTGTAAACATAGAAAATAGGTGCAGGAGTAGGCCATTCGGCCCTTCGAGCCTGCACCGCCATTCAATATGATCATGGCTGATCATCCAACTCAGTATCCTGTACCTGCCTTCTCTCCATACAGTATCAGTGTGGCAAGAAAATGGACAGCAGGAGGAACTCAGTGGGTCAGGCAGCCTCTGTGAAGCAAAATGGATAGATGTTTTGTGTTGGGACCGTTTTTTTGTCTGTCCATTTCCTTCCAAGTGCCCCACTCCCACTGACTTCCTCCAGCTGTCTGCTTTTTGCTCATCAATTCCGGTAACCAGTTTTTTGTGGCTTCAGTGTCGATAATTCTGTTCTGTGTTGTTGTTGATATTAAAATAATTTATTAATTTTTTAGATGTTTGTTTTCGATTTTAGCTGTGATCATGTCAGAGGGCGGTGGAGGCAGGTTCTCTGGATGCTTTCAAGAGAGAGCTAGACAGGGCTCTTAAAAATAGCGGAGTCAGGGGATATGGGGAGAAGGCAGGAACTAGGTGCTGATTGGGGATGATCAGCCATGATCACATTGAATGGCGGTGCTGGCTCGAAGGGCTAAATGGCCTACTCCTGCACCTATTGTCTATTGTTTATTGAGTCGTTATGGTCTCTACGGAGGGAATGGACAGACAAGGATCATACCAACTCCCAACAAATGTAACATGATCACAACTGAAATGGACAGACAATGTTTCGGATTGGGACCCTTCTTCAGTTTGATTTAGAAAAGATCTAATGTTAATGTATGATCTTCTAATATGACCTTTTCTCAAATACAGCTTGCCTGAAATGTGATGTTCAGGAGCGAATCATCAGTCCTGCCCTCCTTCCTGGATCTATTGACTTCACTGAGAGAACCGAAAGTCTCAAAGACATCCAAAAGATTAACAAAGCAGCAAATTCAGGAGCCCTCCAGTACAAACTCCAAGTTATAAAGTACGCTGATATTTTTTGAGCTTATGCTAAAGACTAAACAGTACCTCTTAGAGAGAGAGAGTCATAGAGTGATACAGAGTGGAAACGGGCCTTCGACCCAACTTACCCACACCAGCCAACAATGTCCCAGCTACACTAGTCCCAGCTGCCTGCGCTTGGTCCAGATCCGTCCAAACCTGTTCTATCCATGTACCTGCCTAACTATCTCTTAAACAATGGGATGGTCTCAGCCTCAACTACCTTCTCTGGCAGCTTGTTCCATACACCCACCACCCTTTGTGTGAAAAAGTCACCCCTCGGATTCCTATTAAATCTTTTCCCCTTCATATGTCCTCTGCTCCTTGATTCTCCTACTCTGGGCAAGAGACTCTGTGCATCTACCCGATCTATTCCTCTCATTATGAGTGGTTCTCTTCAAGCTGTTGACTTTATGGCCAGGTACCATCTTTTCTCTTGGTAGAGCCCTTTGATGAGGTACTTGGGAGGCTGATGAGACAAGTGCATTTGAAATAATCTATATGAAATTTGGGAAGTCCTTTGAGGCAATGAATAAAACCTGTGGGATCTAAGGGAGAATGGCAAATTGGACTCATAATTGGGTTAGTTGATCCTAGGCCACACACCATCCTGGCCACACAAGCATCTCACCACTGCCATCAGGAAGAAGGTACAGGAGCCTGAAAACTGTAACGTTCAGTTTCAGGAACAGCTTCTTCCCAACAGCCATCAGGCTATTAAACACAACAACGAATAAGCTCTGAGCTCTGAACTGCAAAAGACTATATTATTATTTGTTATTTGCACTATATTTGTTATTTATTGAACTTTTTCTTTTTCCCCCCGTTATATACTATGTTTACATATTCACATATTCTGTTGTGCTGCAGCAGGTAAGAATTTTATTGTCCCGTCCGGAACATATGACAATGAAACACACTTGACTCTTGAAAGGATAATGGCGCAATAGATTCAAGTCAAGAGTGTTTTATTGTCATGTGTCCCAGACAGAACAATGGAATTCTTACTTGCAGCAGCACAACAGAATACGTAAACATAGTACTCTCTAAACAATATAACAAACTAGAAAAACAAGTTCTGAGTGTGCATATATATGTATATATTTAAAAAAAAAAGATAAACCCCCCCCAGAGCTTATTTTGTAAATAGAAGACCACGGTGATGTTTCAATAAACAGTTTCCCTCTTCTCCTTTTTGAAATATAAGTCAATGATTTAGATTTGAGGTAGAGTTTAGTTTAGTTTATTGTCACGTGTACCGAGGTACAGTGAAAAGCTGAATAAAGAAGATTGGGGATGATTGAGTGAAGAGAGTCAAGTTGAGTTTATTGTCACAAGCACAATGATGGTGAGGCGCAGGTCCATTATCAAGCAAGGAAAATACATGTATATTTCCCCAAGGTATTTCACAATTCTTTCAAATTACTTAGATTCCGTGAAATATTTTCATAGTAAGTCCCTGTAGATGGTGCTGTGACAACGAATACAAAATCTCTTTTACATTAATTAATTGATTAATCTTGATTTAGGGCTAGATCTTTGATTAAAATTCTTACCTTGCAGAGCTCTGAAGTCAGATGGTGTCTGTGAATCCGTATTGTATGGGCTCCCACTTATCATCAGACCCACAAACTGCTGGAAGCTAGACTGGGATGAATTGGAATCAAACCACCAAAACTTTCATGCTCTCTGTCACACCTTGAAGGTAGGAGTAATGAATTGACTATGTTTATATTCACTGGGCTTATATTCACTGGAATTTAGAAACAAACACAATTATTAAGGGATTAGACAATAGACAATAGATGCAGGAATAGGCCATTCAGCCCTTCGAGCCAGCACCGTCATTCAATGTGATCATGGCTGATCATCCCCAATCAGCACCCCGTTCCTGCCTTCTCCCCATATCCCCTGACTCCACTATTTTTAAGAGCCCTGTCTAGCTCTCTCTTGAAAGCATCCAGAGAACCCGCCTCCACTGCCCTCTGAGGCATAGAATGCCACAGACTCACCACTCTCTGTGAGAAAAAGTGTTTCATAGTCTCCGTTCTAAATGGCTTACTCCTTATTCTTAAACTGTGGTCCCTGGTTCTGGACTCCCCCAATATTGGGAACATGTTTCCTGCCTCTAGTGTCCAAGCCCTTAACAATTTTATATGTTTCAATGAGATCCCCTCTTTATCCTTCTAAACTCCAGAGTGTACAAGCTCAGCTGCTCCATTCTCTCAGCATATGACAGTCCCGCCATCCCGGGAATTTCGTTGTCTCTGTAACCTTATAAACCTTATAAACCTGTGCTGCACTACCTCAATAGCAAGAATGTCCTTCCTCAAATTAGGGGACCAAAACTGCACACAATACTCCAGATATGGTCTCACTAGGGCTCTGTACAACTGCAGAAGGAATTGGACAGGCTAGATACAGGAAAAATGTTCCAGATGTTGGGCGAGTGCTGAATCAGGGGTCACAGTTTTAGAATAAGGGGTAGGCCTATTAGGGCTTAGATGAGGAGAAACGTTTCCACCCAGAGAGTTGTGAATTTGGAATTCTCTGCCACAGAGGCAGTGGAAGCCAATTCACTGGATATATTCAAGAGAGCGTTGGATACAGATGGAGCTAACGGAATCAAGGGATATGGGGAGAAAGCAGGAACAAGGTACTAACTATGGATGATCAGCTATGCTCATATTGAATGGCGGTGCTGGCTTGAAGGGCCGAATGGCTCACCTATTTTTCTATGTTTCTAAGAAGTGGAAATCACTATCACTCAGTTGCTACAAATGTAGAACTAGTAGCAGCAATATATCCACATATTAAGGATTAATTTTGTGTTGATTGTAATGTCTACACAAGGGATGAGATGATATCAGAGATTGTGTATTGAAATGCCTGCTCAGTTGCAGTGAATATTACAACATACATCAGAAAATAAATCTTCTTCTTGCATATGGCGTGCACAGCCTAAAGTTGTAGGACAACTTGTTCTATTTGATCTTATTTAATTGTGCATGCTGGGTTGATTGCCTCCGTCGAAACAGGGCGGACCACGTGAAGGTTTCAATCTTTCATCCCTAGAAAATAAATCAGACCAATACTTGCATAGATTGCATAATTTAAACTTTGACTTCTTTCATCAACAAAGTTACTCAAGTTTAATAAAACATGCCTGTACGACTCTTTCATAACCTTAAAGCGAATGTTTAATAGTGAACCTAAAGTAGTTTCTGTTAATCGTGTTCACATATGCCCTAAAAAAGAATGCTGAAGTAACTTAGCGGTCAGGGCAGTGATGGAAATCACCTTCAAAATATGGAGGGGACCATAGAAACATAGAAACATAGAAATTAGGTGCAGGAGTAGGCCATTCGGCCCTTCGAGCCTGCACCGCCATTCAATATGATCATGGCTGATCATCCAACTCAGTATCCCGTACCTGCCTTCTCTCCATACCCTCTGATCCCCTTGGCCACAAGGGCCACATCTAACTCCCTCTTAAATATAGCCAATGAACTGGCCTCAACTACCCTCTGTGGCAGAGAGTTCCAGAGATTCACCACTCTCTGTGTGTGAAAAAAGTTCTCCTCATCTCGGTTTTAAAGGATTTCCCCCTTATCCTTAAGCTGTGACCCCTTGTCCTGGACTTCCCCAACATCGGGAACAATCTTCCTGCATCTAGCCTGTCCAACCCCTTAGAATTTTGTAAGTTTCTATAAGATCCCCTCTCAATCTCCTAAATTCTAGAGAGTATAAACCAAGTCTATCCAGTCTTTCTTCATAAGACAGTCCTGACATCCCAGGAATCAGTCTGGTGAACCTTCTCTGCACTCCCTCTATGGCAATAATGTCCTTCCTCAGATTTGGAGACCAAAACTGCACGCAATACTCCAGGTGTGGTCTCACCAAGACCCTGTACAACTGCAGTAGAACCTCCCTGCTCCTATACTCAAATCCTCTTGCTATGAAAGCCAACATACCATTCGCTTTCTTTGCTGCCTGCTGCACCTGCATGCCTACCTTCAATGACTGGTGTACCATGACACCCAGGTCTCGCTGCATCTCCCCCTTTCCCAATCGGCCACAATTTAGTTAATAGTCTGCTTTCCCGTTTTTGCCACCAAAATGGATAACCTCACATTTATCCACATTATACTGCATCTGCCAAACATTTGCCCACTCACCCAGCCTATCCAAGGGGACCAGGGGACAGAGGGGACACAATTTCACACGCGAGGCTCTCAAAGGCTTCTGCAGTGGGCGCTGTGAACGATAATTACAGCTCAATCCAGCGCTAAATGCAGCTCAACTCTGCCTGTCTCACCGGGTTAACCTTCAACCCTGCCTGTACTAACGGAATACCAGTGTGGAGCCGTGGAGCTAGCGCTGCTTCTCTGCGCTGGCTGTAAGCCTAGGCCATATTTCCCGTAAGTCCAGGCAGGGCTATAGGTTTACCCGCCGGGACAGGCAGAGTTGAGCTGGGTTTAGCGCTGCTTCTCTGCGCTGGCTGTGGGCCTGGGGGCACTGCACCCGTCTGACTCCCGACGTCTCTTACCACCCGCAGGCGGGGAGGGTGGGAGGCACTTGGGTGGGGACGGGGATAGTCCAGTGGTGGTTCGGCAGCGATTTCAGCGCTGGACAGCCCGCCAGGATCGATCCTGGCTGCAGATGAGGGGAATTCATTACCACAGAAGGCTGTGGAGGCCTTCAATGGATATTTTAAAGATAGATAGATTCTTGATTAGTATGGGTGTCAGAGGTTATGGGCGGCAGAAGAATGGGCTAAGGAGGGAGAGATAGATCAGACATGATTGAATCGCGGAGTAGACTTGATGGGCCAAATGGCTCAATTCTGCTCCTATCACTTATGAACATGAATATATGAGAGTTAAGATAGATTGAATGGGTAGAGAATCATGGGGAGTAAAAACACAGCACTGAGTACAATGACTGCAAAGTCCATTATTACGCTATAACATTTGACCAAATTCCTAATAATGAAGTAAAACGAAACGCAGCAGAATCTGGTTTTGCCACTAGAGGGATTTATATAATATTCACAGCGTACTGAGGCCATCATGTGACATAATCTATTTACTGCAGAGATTTTGAAAAGCCATGGTTTGTGTGTGTGTAT